>NW_028234426.1:40087064-40101188 GCF_977035675.1 Penaeus japonicus | reverse complement strand
TATATATATATATATATATATCTATAGATATAATACGCACACACACCACACACAAACACACACACACACACACACATACACACACACACATAACCATACACACACACACTCACTCACACACAAACAACTCAAAAACACACACAACACTTTCACAAACAAAACACATAAACACATTGTAAACAAACAATCGTAGACCGATGTATAAGGCGTTTGTCTCAAAGGGGTGTAGGAAATACATCATACTTAGTTAAAAACAAATAATTACGCCCCGTAGCCAAAAAAAAAAGAAAAAAAAAAGAAAAAAAAAGCAGGCAGAATTATATTTTTCTTAAGTAGTTAAACATATAGAAAAAAAAACGAAACAAAACGGTAAAACTTACGTGCAAAAAATTAAGAAAAGACAAAAGGAACAATCACATTACAAATCAATCACTCAAAATAAATGTTCATTCAGACAAATACATATGATAGATAATCATCTAACTGACAAATTATTACCAAACAGACAGAAATGATGACAGACGAACAAACATAAAAGAAAGAAAGAGAGACAAGCGTGGTAAAGAAACGTTACACGCATATAAAGAAACAGACAAGAAAGACAAAGACATTAATTTAAAAAAGGTAGACAAATAGACAATGCAGAAAAAAAAACAGACAACTCCGAACAAACAGATATACAAACAGATTAACCCAAAATTATAAATAAAAACAGGAAGACAGACAGACATTATACTCATTTCAAGACAATCACACAACTAAACAAACAAAGAGACGTGCAACGATACTTTCCAAACAGACAGACAGGTATAACAGACACACACACAGACATATAAAACAGACACACACACACACATATAAAACAGACACACACACAGACATGTAGAACAGACACACACAGAGACATGTAAGACAGATATACACACAGACATGTAAAATAGACTCACACACAGACATATAAAACAGACACACACACAGACATATAAAACAGACACACACACACAGACATTTAAAACAGACACACACAGACAGGCATAACAGACACACACACAGACATATAAAACAGACACACACAGACAGGCATAACAGACTCACACACAGACATATAAAACAGACACACACAGACATATAAAATAGACACACACATATAAAACAGACACACACACAGATATATAAAACAGACACACACACACAGACATTTAAAACAGACACACACAGACATATAAAATAGACACACACATATAAAACAGACACACACACAGACATATAAAATAGACACACACATATAAAACAGACACACACACAGACATATAAAACAGACACACACACACAGACATTTAAAACAGACACACACAGACATATAAAATAGACACACACATAAAAAACAGACACACACACAGACATATAAAACAGACACACACAGACATATAAAATAAACACACACATATAAAACAGACACACACACAGACATATAAAATAGACACACACACATATAAAACAGACACACACACACATATAAAATAGACACACACATATAAAACAGACAAACACAGACATATAAGACAGACACACACACAGACATATAAAACAGACACAAACACAGACATATAAAACAGACACACACACAGACATATAAAACAGACACACACACAGACATATAAAACAGACACACACACAGACATATAAAATAGACACACACACACATATAAAACAGACACACACACACATATAAAATAGACACACACATATAAAACAGACAAACACAGACATATAAAACAGACACACACAGACATATAAAACAGACACAAACACAGACATATAAAACAGACACACACAGACATATAAAACAGACACACACACAGACATATAAAACAGACACACACACAGACATATAAAACAGACACACACAGACATATAAAATAGACACACACACATATAAAACAGACACACACAGACATATAAAACAGACACACACAGACATATAAAATAGACACACACACATATAAAACAGACACACACAGACATATAAAACAGACACACACAGACATATAAAATAGACACACACACATATAAAACACACACACACACAGACAGGCATAACAGACACACACACAGACATATAAAACAGGAACACACAGACATATAAAATAGACACACACACATATAAAACAGACACACACACGGACTTATAAGACAAACAGATACAGGCACACAAGCATATAGGATAGACTCAAGGATTGACAAGCCCTGCAGATAGAACAATCAGATAGACAGACAGAGGGCGTGACAAACAGACAGAGCAGAACAAACAGACAGACAGGCAAACTGAACAGACAGACCGAAAGACAGGTAGGCAAACAAAAAAATACAAATAGACAGACAGACAGAAAAGAAAAGACAGACAGGACAGAACAAAACGAAAAGAACAAACAGAAAGTCAAACAAGCAGGCTAAACAAAACACAACAGAACAGAGAGAACAAACAGACAGAACAGACAAACAAACATACTAAGCAAAACAAAACAGAATAGAGAGAACGGACTGATAGAACAGACAAACAGACTAAACAGAACAGAGAGAACAAACAGACAAACGTGACAAATAAACAGACTGAACAGAACAGAACTGGCAGAACAAACAAACAGAACAGACAAGCAAACAGACTGAACAGAACAGAGAGAACAAACAGAGAAAACAAACACATCAAACAGAACAAAACAGAACAGACAATACAAACAGACAGACAGACAAACAGACAGACAAACGCGGCAGAAGGCACGAGAGTTGGGCTCACGTACAGGATGTGGCATGCGTGACTTCCTTCTGAAAGCTCACACTGCAGGCAGACAATTGCACCAATATAATTACGGTTCTCAAATACACCGGCCGGACCCGTTCTGCATTGACGCAAGTTTATATTCTGGAGAAAGAAATACGTTACGGGTTGAATGTCTGTGTCGGTCTGTTTGGGTAGTTGGGTTGGGTTGGGTTAGGGTGGGTTAGGGTTGCTTTGGGTTGCGTTGGGTTAGGGTGGGTTGGGTTGGGTTAGGGTGGGTTGGGTTGAGTTAGGGTGGGTTGGGTTGGGTTGTTTTAGGGTTGGGTTGCGTTGGGTTGGGTTAGGGTGGGTTGGGTTGGGTTGGGTTGCGTTGGGTTGGGTTAGGGTGGGTTGGGTTGGGTTGGGTTGCGTTGGGTTGGGTTGGGTTGTATTAGGGTTGCGTTGGGTTGGGTTGCGTTGCGTTGGGTTGGGTTGGTTTGTTAGTTCGTGGGTTGGGTTGGGCGGTTAGGTTGGTGGGTTTAGGTGGGATAGGTGGGTGGTTAGTTGCGTTGGGTTGGGTTGGGTGGGTTAGGTTGGGTAAGGTGGTGGGTTGGTTGGGTTTAGGATGGGGGTGGGTGGGGTAGGTGGGTAGGTTGGTTGGTAGTGTTACGTTGGTTGGTTGGTTGGTTGGGTTGCTTTGGGTTGGGTTGGGTTGGGTTGATTGGTTGGGTTGTTTTGGTTTTGGGTTAGGGTGGTTAGGGTTGGTTGGGTTAGGGGGGTTACGTGTTGGGGTTGTTGTTGGGTTGGGTGCGTTGGTGGTTGGGGTGTGAGGGTAGTAGGGTGGTTGGCTTGGTTGGGTGTGAGGGTAGGTTAGGGTGGGTTGGGTTGGGTTGGGGTGGGTTAGGGTTGGGTTGGGTTGGGTTGCGTTGGGTTGGGTTGGGTTGGGTTAGGGTGGGTTGGGTTGGGTTGCGTTGCGTTGGGTTGGGTTAGGATGGGTTAGGGTGGGTTGGGTGTAGGGAGGGGGGGAGGGGGTTGTATGTGTGTTTGTATGGGGGTGAGGGTGGGGAGGAGGTTGGGTCTGTTTGTGTGTGTGTGTGTGTGTGTGTATGTGTGTGTGTGTGTGTGTGTGTGTGTGTGTGTGTGTGTGTGTGTGTTTGTGTTTGTGTGTATATTAGTAGTTGGACGTGAATTTATGAACGATCACATAAATAACAGAAAGTTATAGGCCTAAAAACTAGACCCTACTTTGCTTGTTCCTAGGCCAATGTACTCTCTCCCTCTGCTCCCCTTCCCCTCTCTACCTCCCCCTTCCCCTCTCTACCTCCCCCTTCCCCTCTCTACCTCCCCTTCCCCTCTCTACCTTCCCATCCCCTCTCTACCTCCCCTTCCCCTCTTTACCTCCCCTTCCTCCCCTCAACCTCCCGTCTTCTCCCATTTAACCCCCTGTCCCCCCTCCACTTCCCGTCCCCTCTTCCACCTCCACCTTCTCTATCCCCTACCCTCCTTCCAATTTATCTCTCCCATCCCCTCCCTCCTCCTCTTCTCCTCTTCTCGTCTTCCTATCCATTCTCCACCCCTACCCTACCTTCTTCCTCTCCCCTCTTCCCAACCATCCCTCACCGTCTCCCCCTACCTCCTCCTCCTCCCTATCCTCATATGGCCCCCTCACCTCTCCTCCACTACCGTCTTTTTCCTCACCCTCACACGAGACCCCATCCATCCGCGCTTACCCCCCCTCCGCATGACAGCGCCGCCTCTTCTCGGTCCTGTTCTCTATCCATGAGTCCAGACACGCCCTATCCCCTTACCTTTCTTGCCACTTTCTCCCCTCTTCCCAACCATCCCTCACCGTCTCCCCCTACCTCCTCCTCCTCCTTCCTCATCCCCCTCCCACTCCCACTACCTCTTCCTCACCCTCACCCCTCCTCCCCTTACCCCCCTCCCTCCCTCCTCTTCTCGTCTTCCTATCCATTCCACACCCCTACCCCTACCTTCTTCCACTCCCCTCTTCCCAACCATCCCCCACCGTCTCCCCCTACCTCCTCCTCCCCCTTCAACTCCCACCACCTCCTCCTCCCCCTCCCCTTAGCACCCCGGGGCGGACTCCGTTTCTACGCTGTCGTATACCCTCCCCCCCCCCCCGAGAGAGTACCGACCGAACACCCCCGGGTACCACCGCTTCAGCAGCGGCGATAAACTCACACCTCGGAAACTTTTAAAATCAGAAAACTTCCCACCGACACAAACGGGTGGTGCTTCATCTCACTCGCGGTCTGGGTTCTACAGTCGGCTGTGTGTTATTCCCTTGCGATGGCCACGAGGAATGGGGAGCCTGTGGTTTGGGAGGGGAACTGAGAGAGAGATTGAACGGAGGGAAGGCGAGCAGTAAAGGAAGGAGGAAGACAGGTGTGAGAGAGGGAAGGAGAGGAAAGGAGAGGGTAGGACGGTGTGAGAAAGGAAAGGAGAGGTGAAAGAAAGGTGAAAGGGAGGGATGAGAGAGGGAAGGAGAGGAAAGGAGAGGGTAGGATGGTGTGAGAGAGGGAAGGAGAGGTGAGAGAAGGAGAAAGGGAGGGATAAGAGAGGGAAAGGGAAGGAGGGAGTAAAAATGGGATGGAGAGAGAATTAGAAGGGGGAGGAAAGGAGGGAGGGAAGGTAGGAAGGGGGAAGGAAGGAGGGAAGGAGAAATGGAAGGAGAGAAAGGGAGGGAGGGAATTAGAGGTGAGAGGGGGGTGGAGGGTGGAGAGAGAGAGAGAGAGAGAGAGAGAGAGAGAGAGAGAGAGAGAGAGAGAGAGAGAGAGAGAGAAAGAGAGAGAGAAAGAGAGAGAGAGAGAGAGAGAGAGAGAGAGAGAGAGAAGAGAGAAGATAAAGAAAAAGAAGAAGAAGAAGAAGAGGAAGAAGAAAAGTAGACACTCACTAAAAGAGAGAAACAAACTCAGGAAAAAAAAAAAATCCCAGCAGACCCCCCCCCCCCTCTTCCTTATCTCCCTCCTCTCTCCCCTCCCCCCAACCCATCCCCCCCAAAAAAAAATGAATATTAGAACCCTCAAGTCACAGAAAGTTACCCCAGTAAATCAAGAGGAAGGGAGCGATTCCAGAGTACTTCTTAAGCCTCTTTTAAGAAGTGCGTCAGTGGTCTGACAGCGAGAGCAGCTTCGCGACAAAAAACGCAAATCAAGAATTACTTTGGGGCAAAGCCGATGAGGGGGAGATGACAAGAGACAGAAGGAAAAGGGGTAAGGGGTAAGGGGCCAGGAGAAAGAGGGAAAGGAGGAAGGGAGAAAGGGGAAGGGGAAGGGGTAGGAGGGAAGGGAGAAAAGGGAGAAGGGGTAAAGGGGAAATACACTATGGAAAAGGGTGAAGGAAGGGGAAAAGGGAATGAAAGAGTAGAAAGATAAGCGAGGGGGAAGAAGTACAGGATACAGTGCAGACGATAGGGAAGAGAAGGAAAAGGAGAAAAAAGGGAATGCAAAAGAGTAACCAAAAGAAAAAAAAAATGTATAAAAAGGGACGAAGAGACAGTGGAAAAGAGAACGAAGATCCAGGGGAAAAAGGGGACAATCAGAGTAGTAAGAAATGAAAAGGAACAAGAGAGAAAAATAGAGAGAGGGTAATTGCCTGATGATATACCAGGCAGGGAAATAATTAAGGCCTAAGTCCTCGGTGCCACAGGCCAAGGATTTACATGGCTGTTGTGTGATTAACTCTCCTGCCGCCAGATGAGCATGGAAGGGAAAGTAAAGTCAGAGATTGTTTGGTCACTTATATATGTGACTGTTTTGTTTGTTCATTTAGATACGAGTATGGTTACGTGCGGTGTGTATTTTTGGGAAAAGAACGCATGTTTATGAAGAGAGATATGACTGCCAGGGAAGTATGATTATTTTGTGTGGATCATTAAACGTTGACATGTTTATCAACACTCGGATTTGAAGGAGAGACATACACCCTTTATATAAAAGAAACACAGATACAACGCAGCTTGGACTTAATTCGTTACGGTAATTCTGCTTCAGGATAGCGCTATGAGTACGAATGGCAACTTGTTTGGGATAACAAAAAGAGCGTTACTACTGTAGGACCCAAAATCTACTTCTCTCTCTCTCTCTACATCCTCTCTCTCTTCTAAGCCCTCTCTCTCTCTACATCTCTCTATCTTCTCTCTCTCTCACTCTCAGTCTCAAATCTCTCTCTCTGCTGTCATCTCTCGTCATCACCTCGCTACTCTCTCTCGCTCCACTAGATGACGTCTCTCTCTCTCGCGTGTCTCCTGCTCGTCGTCATCTCTCTGCACTCATCTCGTTCTCGATCTTCTTCTCTCTCTCTCTGCTTACTCTCTATATATATATATATTATATATATATATTGACTCATGATAGTATATATTTATATATATATAATATACTATAGTGCGTATATCTTGTGTGTGTGTGTATACATATATGTGTATAATATATATAATAGATAGATATATAGTAATATATATATATATATATATATATAATATATATATATATAGATATTTTATAGCATAATATGATATTTATATATATAATATATATATATTAATATATATATATATATATATATATATATATATATATATGACAATATAAATTCTATGATATATATATAGTAGGTGTGTGTGGTGGTTTTTTGGGGGTGTGGGAGTTATGTGTGTTTGTTGTGTGTGGGTAGGTGTGTGTGTGTATCCACATAAGTATGTGTTATATATATATATATAATGAGCGGAGCGACGCAGCGAGCGATATATAAATATATATATAATCATATATACTATATGTTTACTAAATATATCGATATATAATATATACATATAGCATATATATATATTATATATATAGATATATAAAATGATATCGTACAATTATTATATATATATATATAATAAATATATATACATATTTCGCATGTCGTTAATTTGTTTGTTTTGCACCTTTGGACCTTTTTCTACTCCAGCCAGGTCTTGTGTCTCCGAACCGCCCCTTTGTCTTAGCTAATCTATTACTACAGTCAGGACTCTAGAACGGGTCTCGGTGAAATAATTTTTTTTAAGGTCACCGTAGGAGGGTCACGTTTTGCCAAGGACGATTACCGAGAACCGAGGATAGAATTCCCAAAAGGTAAACCCATTACGAACCTCAAACAGGTATTTAAGTATTTGACCTTTTTAGGTGGATCGGGAAACGGAGGAAGACTAGGAAGTTGGCTGATTGGCTATTGTGGGTGGGGGTGGGGGTGGGGGTGGGGGTGGGATGGGTGGGGTTAGGGGTAGGGGAGGGGGTGGGGTTGGGGTGGGGTGGGTGGGGTTAGGGGTGGGTGGGGTTGGGGTTGTGGGAGTTGGGTGGGTGGGGGGAATGCTTGTACATGGGAGGATGTGACTGTGTGTGTGCCAAGCATCTCTCTCTCTCTCTCTCTCTCTCTCTCTGCATCTCTTCTGCTCTGTTCTCATTTCTAGCTCTCTTTCTCTGGTCTCTCCCTGTCCTGGCCCTCTCCGGGGGAAGCGGGCAGACAGGCATGTGAGGCGCGGGAGGAGGAGGCTTTCACCTTCTTCCTCCTCCTCTTCCGCATTCCTCTTCCTCTTCTTCTGTCCCTTCCTCTTCCCTCCTTCCCCCTTTTCCTCTCTCCCCTCTCCCTCTTTCTGTTCCAGGCAGAGGCTCCTCCCTCTCCGGAGAAGAATTCGCCCGATGGCTCCGTCCTCCCCCCTCTCGACCTCTCTCCCTCCTCGAATCCAGCCGTCCTCTTCCTCTCCCTCTCCTCTCCTTCCTTCTTCCTCATTTCTTCCTCCTCCCTCCTCCCTTCTCCTTCCTCCCTCCTCCCTCCTCCCTCCTACCTCCTCCTTCCTCCCTCCTCCATTATCCTTCCTCCCTCCTCCCTCCTTCCTTCTCCCTCCTCCCTCCTCCTCCCTCCTCCCTCCTCCTCCCTCCTCCCTCCTACCTCCTCCCTCCTCCCTCCTTCCTTCAACCACCTCCCTCCTCCCTCCTCCCTCCTCCCTCCTCCTCCTCCCTCCTCCCCCCGCCCTCCTCCCTCCTCCCCCTTCCCCTACCTCCCTCCTCCCCCCTCCCTCCTCCCTTCTCTCTCCCTCCTCCTGCATCCTCCCTCCTGCCCATCCTCCCTCGTCTCTCTCCCTCCGTCCCTCCTCCCATCCTCCCTCCTCCCTTCCTCCCTCCCCCCTCCTCTCCCTCCTCCTCCTCCCTCTCACTCCTCCTCCTCCTCCTCTCCTCCTTCCTCCCTCCTCCCTCCTCCCTCGCTCTCTCTCCCTCCTCCCTCCTCCCCCCTCCCTCGTCCCTCGTCCCTCCTTCCTTCTCCCTCCTCCCTCCTCCCTCTCCCTCTCCCTCCTCCCTCCTCCCTCCTTCTCCTCCCTCCTCCCTCCTCCCCCCCTCTCCTCCCCCCTCCTCCTCCCTCCTCCCTCCTCCCTCCTCCTCCTCCCTCCTCTTCCTCCCTCCTCCTCCCTCCCTCCTCCTCCCTCCCTCCTCCTCCTCCCTCCTCCCTCCTCCCTCCTCTTCCTCCTCCCTCCTCCCTCCTCCTCCTCCCTCTCCCCCCTCCCTCCCTCCTCCTCCTCCCTCCTCCTCCCTCTCCCCCCCCTCCTCCTCCTCCTCCTCTCCCTCCTCCCTCCTCCCTCCTCCTCCCTCCTCCCTCCTCCTCCTCCTCCTCCTCCCTCCTCCCTCCTCCTCCTCCCTCCTCCTCCCTCCTCCCTCCTCCCTCCTCCCTCCTCCTCCCTCCTCCCCCTCCCTCCTCCCTCCTCCCTCCCTCCTCCTCCCTCCTCCCCCTCCTCCCTCCTCCCTCCTCCTCCTCCTCCCTCCTCCCTCCTCCTCCTCCTCCCTCCTCCCTCCTCCCTCTCCCTCCCTCCTCCTCCTCCTCCCTCCTCCCTCCTCCCCCCTCCTCCCCCCCCCCCCCCCTCCTCCCTCCTCCCCCCTCCCTCCTCCTCCCCCCTCCTCCCTCCTCCTCCTCCTCCCTCCCTCCTCCTCCTCCCTCTTCCTCCTCCCTCCTTCCTCCCCCTCCTCCTCCCTCCTCCCTCCTCCCTCCTCCCTCCTCCCCCCCCCCCTCGTAAGTTCTCTCACGCAGGGAACTAGGAGAGAGCGCTGGCGTACGCAGACACAGCACACCAGACGACCTGTATATTCCGCTCAAAATGATGCCATTACAGTGATTGCTGCGGAGTTCATCCTGGCGTTCAGCTGACTTATAGGATAGAGAGGAAAACAAAAATAAGAAAAATGAAAAATAAAAAGGATTTTATTTCTCTTTTTTACTCTCTATCTCTTTCTTTCTTTCTCTCGCTCGCTCTCTTTCTCTCTCTTTCTCTCGCTCGCTCTCTTTCTCTCTCTTTCTCTTTCTCTCTCTCTCTCTCTCTCACTCTCTTTCTCTCCCTTTCTCTCTCGTTCTCTTTCTTTATCTCTCTCTCTCTCTCTCTCTCTCTCTCTCTCTCTCTCTCTCTCTCTCTCTCTCTCTCTCTCTCTCTCTCTCTCTCTCTCTCTCTCTCTCTCTCTCACTATCTCTCTCACACTCTCTCTCTCTATATATATCTATCTATCCATCTATATCTCTCCTTTCTTCCTTTCTTCCTTTCTTCCTTTCTTCCTTCTTCCTTCACTCCTTCCCTCCTACCCTCCTACCCTCCTTTCCTCATTTCCTCATTCCCTCCTTCCCCTTACCCTCCTTTCATCACCTTTCAAGAGATGGGGTAAAAAGAGAAATAAAAAACAAACAAACAAAAAAGAAGAAGCAAAAACGAAAGTGAACAAAAAAAAAAAAAAAAAAGGAAGAGAGAGAGAAAAAAGTGAAAGAATATGTGTTAGTGATGATTCATAATTAAAGGGAAGGGGTTATGTATGAGAAGGTTCTGTTTATGTTAACGGGAATTGAGATAAATTTTACACTGATAAGGAAAGATTGCTTTATAATTTTGGTATAAGGATTCTAGTTATTAGGAAAGAAATAGACCCGTTTAAAATAGTGTTTGTATTTATTCATATTTAAATGCTATTTTCCTCCGATTTTTTTTTTCTTCTTCTTCTTCTCCCTCCCCTCACTCTCTTTCTTCCCTCCTCTTCATTCCTTTCTTTCCCCCTTTCCTCCTCTCTCCTCTCCCTTTTCCTATCTCTTTCCGCTCCTCCTTTCGCATTTACATTTCCTCCTTACTCCTTCCTCCCTCTCTCTCCCCTCCTCTTCATTTCCTTACCCCTTTACCCCCTTACCTCCTCCTCCCTTCCCATCCTTTTCATTTCCGTCCCTCACCCTCCCATCCTCTTCATTTCCCTCTCTCTTCCTTCCTCCATTCTCCCTCCTCCATTCTCCATTCTTCCTAAACACCTCTCTCCTCCCTCCTCCCTCCTCCTTCCTAAACTCCTCCTTCCTCCCTCCTCCCCACCTCTCTCCTCCCTCCCCACCTCCCCACCTCCCCACCTCCCCACCTCCCACAACCTCAAATAAGATATTTAAATTCCCTCGCCCGCCGCTGCTTCTTGAGTAACGACTTCATTACATAGAGTAAGTCTAAATACAAAATGGTAAATATCGACGCCTTACCATATATCACGCCTGGGAGGGAGGGGGAGGGGGAGAAGGGGGAGGTGGAGAAGGAGGAGGGGGAGAAGGGGGAGGGGGAGAAGGGGGAGGTGGGTAGGTTGGGGGAGGAGGGGGAGGAAGTGAAGAAGGGGGACGTGGGAGAGGAGAGAGACAGGGGGTAGAGGAGGGGAGGAGGTGAGGGAAAGGGGATGAAGGGGAGTAGGCGAGGAGGGGGAGAGGAGGAAAAGATGGGGAGAAGGTGGGGATAGGGGAGAGGAAATAAGGAGGTGAGGGAAAGGAGATAAGTGGGGGGGGAGTAGGGGGAGGAAGGAGGAGAAGTAGGACTAGTGGGTATGTTGGGAGGAGGAAGATGGAGGGGGGAGGAGGTGGAGAGGGAGGGGAGAATGAAGATGGGGTAGAGGAATGGGGAAGTAGGAAGTAAGGGGAAGTAAGGATAGAAGGGAAAGAGAAAGAGCAGGGGAGGGGGGGGGGAAGCAAGTGGGGGGAAGAAGATGGGCTGAGGAGGGGGGAGGAAAGAAATGAATGGGGGAAGAAGTTAGCTGGTTAGCTGGCCAGGGAAAAGGGAGGGTGGGGGAGGGAGAGGGGGGATGGGGGATGGGGAGGAGGGTTTTCGGGTGTGCCTTTTAATATTTGAAGACGAATATCGTATAATTAGCTATCAAGTCTGATTAGTCAAGACTTCGCATGTGCTGAGCGAGTCACGTGGCTTTGAAGCTGGAGGTGGAGGAGAAGGTGGAGGAGGAAGTGGAGGTGGAGGTAGAGGGGAGGTGGAGGTGGAGGGGAGGTGGAGGTGGTGGAGGAGGTAAAGGGGAGATGGAGGTGGAGGAGGAGGTGGAGGTGGTGGAGGTGGAGATGGAGGTGGAGGTAAAGGGGCGATGGGGATGGAGGTGGTGGAGGAGGTATAGAGGAGATGGAGGTGTAGGTGGAGGTGAGGGTGGAGGTGGAGGTGGAGGTGGAGGTGGAGGTGGAGGTGGAGGTGGAGGTGGAGGTGGAGGTGGAGGTGGAGGTGGAGGTGGAGGTGGAGGTGGAGGTGGAGGTGGTGAAGGTGGTAGGATGAGGAGGGGAAGAGGGAGGTAAGGGTGTAGTTGAGGTGGAGGTGGAGGAGAAAGAGAGGGTGGAGGTAAGGGTGGTTGTGGAGATTAGAGTAGAGGGGAAGATGTAGGAGGCGGAGGTGTTGGAGGTGGAAGGGTAAGGGGAAGGGGGAGATGTGGTGGAAGTGGAAGTGTAAGGAGAGGGGGAGGGAGAGGTGGTGAAGGTGGAGGTGGAGGTGGAGGGGAGATGGAGGTGGAGGTGGTGGAGGTGGAGGTGGAGGGGTAGGAGGAGGTGAAAACAAGGGTAGAAGTGGAGGTGGTGGTGAAGGTGTAGGAGGATATAAGAGTGGAGGGGTGCAGAAGGTGGAGTAGAAGTTGGAAGTGGAAGTAGGACCGATTGTGAATGTGGAGGTAAATGGTCGAAAGTCGAAACGGAAGAACAGACGTGGATGTAAAAGTATAGTTTATGTGCGACATATCCTGAGTACACTGCTACACTCTAGTTACACAAACAAGCCGTTATGTCTGCTTCCCAAAAAACACCCTTAAGCGCACTGCAGACACCCTAGGCCTAGACCCTATTTCCCGCACTCGACTATACTCCAAGAACACACAACATACCCTCCGAGTACCCTAAAATCACCCAATCTGCCGTACCACTTCCTACTATGCTACACTCCCTCACTGTCCCTATTATACTTCTCCCGTTTCGTCCTGTCTCCTCTCCTCTGTTCTGCCACGGTCTAATAGTTCCATTCTCCCATAATGCAGTTGAGGGCCGTATCTATAAGTACTGATAAGCATTCCCTAATGGGGCTGTCCGTCACTCCGTAAAACAGCTGTTAGGTGTCACCGCTTTGTTGTTGGGGGAATGATATTTTTTTTTTTTTTTTTTTTTTTTTGGGTGGGGGGTGGGGGGGTTGGAATCGGTCTTTCAACTGCTCGTTGTAGTCTATTGTTCCCACTACCTGTGTAACTGTGACTGTCGCTCTATTTCCTATGAGATGGCTTGCGCTACTACGGTAAAACTACGTTTTATTCTTCCTTCTTCTCCCTTTCTTTTATCACCCTGTTCTATCTCCCACTACCTGTTTTAGTGTCTATCTCCCACAACCTGTACAAAGGCACTGTCGTACTTCTTAATATGAGACGACTCGCGTTTCATTCTCACCACCCCCCCCCTCCCATCCCACTCCTTTTTTTCAACCCCCTCTTACCCTACTATCTGTTCTACCGTGCCGCCCCAACTACCTGTGTACGCCCGTGACTCTAAACAGAGACGAAACCCACAAAGACCCACAGAGTGAAGACAACACATCCCATCCTCGTCAATGACAACAACAAAAACATCTTGTCACAAAAATCGGAAGATAATCGTTGCAGTGGTTTCTTATCCCACATGAAAGAGAGATTGATAGATATATGGTAGATGGATTAATGATTAGATTATTAGATTATATAAGAATTCCATGATGAAAGCTCAGAGGAAGGGCTTGAAGTAGAAGCAGAAGAGGAAGGCGATGGAGATGAAGAAGGCGACGGAAAAGAAGAGGCAGAGGGAGAAGAGGAAGCGGAAGGAAAAGATGGAGAAGAAGGAGAAGAAGAAAAGGAGGAGGAAGTAGAAGAGAAAAAAGAAATAGGAATAGAAGAAGATGAATAAGAAGAGGAAGCAGAAGAAAAATAATGATAATAAGAAGACAAAGGAGAAGAAGATGAAAAAAGGAGAAGAAAAAAAATAAGAGGAAGAGAAGAAGAATGAAAGAAAAGGAAATAGAAGAAGAAAGAGAAGTA
>NW_028234426.1:40071307-40079464 GCF_977035675.1 Penaeus japonicus | reverse complement strand
GATACCCAACAGAAATATACCCTCATGATTAAAAATTAAGAAAAAAAATAATATTACATAACCCCTACACCCCTCAATTCAGAAATAAAAAACAAAAATTAAACTGACCGTACCCCTAACCCTATAATCCAAGGAAAAAAAGCAATAAGTACTAAGATACATAACCAGAACCCCATAATACCACCCTGTCGCTCCCTCCTCGAAACCCAAAAAAAATCAAAATATATAACCCCGCGCCGACTGCCTCACCGGCCGCCTCCCAACGTCCCCCCCCCCCAAAAATAAAAATGCAATAATAAAAAAATGCATACATAAAAGTTAACATATACCCCGTTAGCCCCCCTGCGCGAAAAAGAAAAATTCAATGAAAGAAAATCAATAATAATACCCGCCCCCCCCCCCCAAGAAAAAAAAAAAGTTCAGATTAACAGCGTTCCCCCGAGAATCAATATCCCCCCCCTCCCCCAGAAAATCAATATTCCATCCCCCCCCCCCCCGAGAAAGAAAATCAATTATCCCCCCCGAGAAAAATCAATACCCCCCCCCCGCCCCCCCCCTCGAGAAAGGCACGAAAAATCAATACCTCCCCCCCTCCCGGAAAAAATCAATACTATCAGGTGAGCCCGGTGGGGCCCATTCTATCCTACTTATATTATATATAAAATATATATCATATATATATATATATATATATATTATATATAAAAATTATATATATAATAGTAGTGTGTGTGTGTGTGGGTGTGTGTGTGTGTGTGTGTGTGTGTGTTTGTGGTTGTGTGTTTATTTATATGTATGTATGTAAATGGTATATGTATACCACACACACACCACACACAAGCACATCACAGCACACACACACACTCACACACACACACACACACATTTACTTATATATATATATATATATATATATATATATATATATATATCTGTATGTATGTATGTATGTATGCACACACACACACACACACACACATACACACACACACACACACACACACACACACACACACACACACACACACACACACACACACACACACACACACACACACACACACAGCATAGAATATGAGAAAGCGGAACTGATTCAGAAATTCCCCCATTAAATACAAGAGATGAATAGGAGAAAAGGTTCCTTACTGTCACGTTGTCCACGAAATCTATATATTCGGCTTTCCTAACTGACAGCAACAAGAGCATTTTCTTGGATTTACTAGAACACAGTAAAGAGGTTCTCTCTGCCCAGTATATGAGATTGCTCTTTCGCTCTCACTCTCTCCCTCCCTCCTTCACTTCCTCTCTCTCTCTCTCTCTCTCTCTCTCTCTCTCTCTCTCTCTATCCCCGATCTTCCTCCGATCCGGTATTTCTGATCGTCTCTCTCACCTTCGTCTACACACCTCTCTCTATCTCTCGGGGATCACTTCTCTCAACAACGTCTCAATCGTCTTTAACTCATTCTTTCTCTCTCTCTCTCCTACCATGCAAATGCCTTTCTTGCTCGATAAAGATGGCTGGTCGGACATGTGTCAAATCTACATTGGGTCTGCATCTCTCTCTCTCTCTCTCTCTCTCTCTCTCTGTCTGTCTGTCTCTCTCACACGATTCTATTTTTAACCTGGGCTGACATGAGGTCGGGCTCCTTACCTCTCGCCCTCTGTCACTGACCTGTTCCCATGCGGGCAGCTTCCTTACACACGGCCACACTCATACCTTCCCCCCTCTCTCTCTCATTCACTCACTCTCTAAGTTCTTTGTCTACCCCTTCACCCATTACTCGCTTCTTGAATTTCCGTCTGAGTCATCGTACAAGGGGAAAGGAAAATGAAAGACTAAGAATAACAGATGAATGTTAATTATTGTATATGTTCTTAGCAACTGCAGTTTAAAGAAGAAAAACAAAAAAAAGGATAAAAACATTTCATGCTCATACTATGAAATTTATTATCCTATTTATGGAATGAAACAATCATCTAATTTCATTCATCATACAAATGACATACAGGTGATTGAGAGCATCTATACAAATACATCGATGATATTGATTGATTGCATAGTAATAGTGCAATATTCACTTACACTATGTCTAAGTATTCCAGATCTCACAGGAAATGCAAAATCTTGATATTCTCAGCTGTCAACATCAGATTTTGAGAATTTACTTGGCTAATACTCTTCTCGGGAAATGCATTTGGTTCCTTACTTCACCCTTACCTTGTTTCGTTCTTTCTCTCTTTCTTTACTTCTTTCTTTCTTTCCTTGTTTTTGTTTGTCTGTCGGTCTGTCTCTTGCTATGTCTGTCTGTCCTTCTCGACCTTTCTCTCTCTTTCTTCCACCTTTATTTTCTCTCTTTCTCTCTATCTGTCCTTTTCTCTTTCTCTCACTCTACCCCCTTGCCCGCTCTCTTTTATTTTCCCCCTACCCCACCTACAACCCCATTAACCATCAAGCAATGCACGGACAGAGGAGGACTTTATCTTTTTACCATTTGCAAATAACAATTGCTCTTGTTTATCCTCTCCCATCTCCTCTTCTCCGTCCGCCCAGTTCAGACATCTCTCTTTTAACTCTTTCTTTTATCCTGCTATATCATTACTCATGTTTTTCTTTTTCCTCTGTTTCTCTTCTGCTCTACTTGACTTTCCTCTCTCTCTCTGTCTCCCTTTTCGATATTCTCTCTGTGTTACTTATATATTCAGGAAGATATGAAAAGAAATAGACAGACAATGATAAAAAGAATGCGAGGAAGAAGAAACAGAAAAAAAAATAAAGAAGCAAAGGACGGAAAACTGAAGGAGAGAAACGAAATAGAAATAGATAAATGAATAAAGAAAGCAATTAGTAAAGAAAGGAAATAGAAGAATAAAGAAGTAAAAGAATAGAAAGAAAAAAAAGACAGAAAGAACGAACAAAAAAACAGAAAGAGATAAACAAATAGAAATAGATTGAGAGAATAAAAGGAAACAGGAAAAAAAAGAAAGAAAGAAAAACAGAAAGAACGAAAAGTAGAAAGGGAAAAAATAAAGAATGATTAGAAAGAAAAGAGAAAGAAAAAACATTGTGTCCTTGAGTTCCCTTTGTTTCCATACACGAGGTCAAATCCATGCACACAGACGTCAAAACACAACGGTAACGAAAAATAAGATAAAGGAATAAGAAAATAAGAAAAAAAAAACAGAAAGAAAAGGAAGGAAATAGCCAAACGAATGATAGGGGGGAAGTGAAGAGGGAAATGGAAGAGAGGAATAAAATAAAGGAGAATGAGACAAGATCCGAAACTGACATTAACGGAAGGATGGAAGGAAGAAAGAGAAGAGAGGGGAGTAGGAGCAAGGAGCAAGATAGAGTTATTGCAATGGGGTAGGGATAGAGAAAGGGTAGTAGGGGGGGTAGGAGTTGCCATGGGGTGGGGGGTGGGGGAGTGGCTAGGGGAAAAGTTTCCTGGCGAGACGGCGAAGGCGCGTGGAGACAGTGAGGCAGGTCAGGGTTGGGATAGACATGATAGCGCTGTGCTTGGGAGGCTGGCTATCGTATGTGTGTGTTCGTTCTCTCTGTGAGTAGGTCTCTCTCTTTCTCTTTCTGTCACTCTTTTTTTCTCTATCTCTTCCGTGCATTCTCTCTCTCTCTCTCTATTTTATACTCTATTTTTCTTTCTTATTCTGTCACTCTCATTTTCTCTCTATTTCTCCCCCTGCATTATCTCTCTTACTTTCTATTTCTCTCTCATTCTGTCACTCTCTTTTTCTCTCTATCTCTACCCTTGTATTCTCTACTTCTCTATCTCTTTCTCTCAGAGGCCGGAGTTCTGTTTCACTCTGCCTGTCTGCATCCCTCTCTATTCTGGGTTGCTTCTGTCTGTTTAAGTATTTTAGATTAGATTAGATCGTTATTTACCACCCTGCCTAACTGCACAGGCATGGGCAAGCTTTGATACATTTATGTAGTCATAACATTGTTGCTAACATTGTATTACAAATTAAGGTAATAACATGATTATATTCTATAGTATATCAACGTGAATAGACATTTGATAAATGTTATAATAGGGTATCATATACCGAATTTCGGATATAGCATAATTACATTTTCTAGTACAGTTTTGTAGATGTTATGAAATAATTACATAACGAGGGCGTGGGTCTGTGCTGCGTACCTCATGCTAGGATGGTCTGAAAGGTTGTATCATATGGCACTCTGAAATGTAATGTTCAAGTGGGGTGTTTTTTGTTTTTTTTTTTTTTTTTTTATCGTTTATACTCTTCGTTGCAAAGTCTGCATTTAGTTTCTTCTACATTGCATTCTGAACTGACCTGCCAATACATTCTGTATCCAAGTCTAATTCTTGCAGTCACAATATCACATTGTCTTGTTCTTGTCTTGTATGACCCATAAATGAATCTCTCCTGCGAGAACTGGTCAAAATGTTTTATGCTACAGCTTTCAGGTCTTTGAGAGTTTGTTAGCTCCATCAAGTCCTCCCTATTGGAGGTTCTTATTATGTGTGAAATCCTAGCAAGAGGTATGCCAAAGTCTATATCCACAATTTGCTTATCACATCCTGCCCTCGCTAGGCGATCAGCATGATCATGTTTAGCGATTCCAACATGTGATGGTATCCACACAAAATGAATAGCATGTCCCCGTTCCTTGGCGCGATGTACATTTATTCTTATATCATTTACGATATTTCCAGCACCTGTATCAAGGGTGTTCAGAGTCTGGAGAGCACTCTGCGAGTCGCAGAAAATTACTCCTGAGTCTTGAGTTAACAGAAAGTCTGTGGCTATGAGTATTCCTGCCAACTCAGTTTGCGTAGTGCTCGCCCAGTCATGAACCCTCCTACAATCTTGGTGCTGCAAAATATTGTTTTTATATACAACATAAGCACATCCTGCTCTACTTCCAGACTGTAGGGATCCATCAGTGTAACATTCATAGTCAATATTCAGAGTTTCAAGATGCTCATTAATGGTTGCAAGGGTGTGTTGCTCAAGTACAGCTGGTGAAACTATGTCTTTTTTAGGGACATCAGTATAAAATACGTTCAATGTCGACATTTTCCATGGTGGAATAGAACGTCCATATGGGAACCTACTCAAAGACATATTTAATTGGTGTATGGATTTGTATGTCATTTGCAACCATGAATTTGAGGGCGACTCGGCACTGCTATGCAAAGATGGATTCACTATCTTATATTTAAGTTGCCTCTGGAACTGATGTATGATATTCTTTCGTAAATAGATGGCAAGTTGAGTTCCTTTCTCATGTTCACAATCCTCGTTGTTTTAGGAGCGTTCTGTACAATTTCTAGACAAGGTAACTCTGATTCCCTAAATGATACAAGGTGTAAGGCATGGTAATCTACGACTGACCGTATATATGATAAGTAAAAGAGTCTTGCAATGTTAACATTGACACCATGTTCTCTGCCAACAAGGGTCTTGAGTGGCTTCAGCCGCTCCCACAGTCTTTTATTTAAGTTCATAATGAGTTCTGTGTCGTTAATAGTCACCCCGAGATACTTGTATTTGTGGCAAAGATCTAGCTCAATGTCATCTATATGAAAGTTTGGCAGTGGGATTGTAAGAGGATTGAGTGCCTTGTTTTTTTCATCTGAGATTATCAAACCGCACTCAGTAGCTTTTGTGGACAGTACATTAAGAATCTTTTGCATTCTATCCTCGGATGAAGTTTTAATGCAGATGTCATCAGCATAACAAATAATGGAATCACTGCCCTCAAGTGGTATATTGCTTAATAGTCTGTGCATTAAAATGTTAAATAGCATGGGGCTAAGTACGCCCCCCTGAGGTGTGCCAAGCTCAAACATTTTAGAGTATGTACTTTTGATTCCCCTGAAGAGAACATGAGCTGATCGGTTTGATAAATACATTTGAATCCACGTTAAAAGTTTACCTTGAATACCAAAGCTAGCCAGTTGCTCAAGGATGAGGTCTCTGTTTGCAATATCAAAGGCAGATTTAAGATCGAGAAATACAGTTTGCATGCCTTGCTGAGAATTTGTCAAGTATTCTGCAAAGCAGTGCTGAGTGCTACGTCCTGGGAGGAATCCATACAGTCTTGGAGTTAACTTGGCATGTATGCGATACATGAGTCTGCTCAAAATAATTCTCTCAAGTACCTTGCATAAACATGAGGTCAATGAGACGGGTCGGTACTTATCAGAGTTCGGTTTGGGTATGGGAATGATTAAGCTTTGAGTCCAGGAGCTTGGGAGTATTCCTTGGGATAAGCTTAGTCTGTAAAGATGTAAGAGTGGGTTACCTGGTACCTGAGCAATGAGCCGAAATACACTATAAGTGATGCCATCCTCGCCTGGGGCGGTCGCCTTACCCTTGCGAAGTGCATTATTTAATTCTCACTCAGTTATTTCGGCAAAGTCGGAGGGGTCAGTGGCAGAACAGGCTATGGCAATGTTAAAATTCCTATTTATTTTCGTGGTGTTAAGTTTATCTCTTATTCTCTGCGGAAGTGAGTTCAGCTGAGAGGTTCTGGCCCACTGATCTAGTAACAAATTGGCCTGTTCTAATGGGCTGTGGAACTGCGGAGTGGCGACAGCTTTACCTGACAACCTGTTGATTTTTCTCCATACCTCAGCTGCAGAAGTTTTATGGTTAATACTCTGCAGGAATTGCTCCCAAAAAAAAAAATAACACGAAAAATGGTTGGTTTGTTTACTGCGAATTTGAGCTTTAAAGAGAATTAATTCTCTGAATTCTTTATCAGCTCTGAGGAATCGTAAAAGATTTTCTGATGTCATGTCATCCCTATTACAATTAGCAAGCTCCTGAACTCGTTTATGCTCCCTACTTAAGATGGGGTCATTTATCCACTTTGTTGTGTGAGGGACTGGGGAACTTTTTTTCTTTGAGAGTTTTCTTAAGCAGACCCATGTATTGTAGTAATCAGTAAGAACTTTTATCAGGTCCTGAGAGTAATTTTCCACAGTGGTTACGACATAGGTACCATACTAGTCATAAACACGTGCCTTGAAGTGATGTTCCAAGTCCCGGTGGGATTGTAATTTTAGGTCTGGGTGCTTTGTGAGCTATGCTGTTGTCAACAGTATACTCTATTAGGATTGCAAAGTGGTCACTGACTAACTCTCGAACCAGTGAAGTACAAGCATTATCATGTACAAGATTTTTGCCAATTACATAATCTAACCTGCCACCTGCCAAATGAGTCTGTTTATCTGTGTTATATATAGTCATCGATCTTCTATTGACGAAATGTTTAAATTCCTCCCCATTGCTGTTACTCTGGTGGTCACCAAATTGTGTGTGTCTAGCATTGAAATCTCCCATACATAATGTTCCTTGATTATGGAAATTGGGTAGAGAACTAGTCAGAAACTTTGAGCTCCTGGCATACACATTATATAATGAGAAGAACCCAGAGGCAGTCTTAATTCTTAAATGATGAAACTGCACGTCGGTGTTTCCGGACTGTTTTACTAGTTCATGTGGCAGTGTCAGCTTTAAATAAGTCAACAAACCCATCATGGCTGTATTTACATATGAGCAATACCCTTTGAGTTTAGGCGCTATTTTCATGTTAGTAGCAGCTGCAAACGGTTCTTGTACGCAGATTACATCGACATTGTCTTTACGAATATAAAACTCTAGGTCATTAAGCCTAGGCTTAATACTACGCATATTCCATGATATGAATTTGATTGTGCGTTTATCCATAAATGAAGAGTTTTTTATTTGATAGTCTATACTTCATTCTGTAATATCCTCTGATAGTAACGCATTTTACTTTACAGAAAGCACACATATATATTGCTGTATAACCATACTTCTCCTCACATAGGACAGACCTTAAGTATGATTCTGGAATCACTTTCTATGCCTTAGGACTTCTGCTAGCAAATGCAGCATTTAACAATCAACTAATACAACAAAGTATAATAAGTGTCTTAGGTCACATGATATGTAATATCAGTGAC
Organism: Penaeus japonicus; assembly: GCF_977035675.1. Lineage (NCBI taxonomy): Eukaryota > Metazoa > Arthropoda > Malacostraca > Decapoda > Penaeidae > Penaeus > Penaeus japonicus. Next base: position 40,071,482 of record NW_028234426.1, on the reverse strand, counting down.
TTACATTGCTCGGACCAGGCTATCAGACAGCCTCCATCGTATCTTATTCAGAGAAATATCCAGGCTTTAACCATTATAAGCTAGCTAAGAAAAATGTCTTCACCCTTGGTCATTGGAGGCTATCTGCATCAGACTTCGCAGGTGCTGTGACATTCAACCATAAGCTACAACAAGC
>NW_028234426.1:40052100-40056207 GCF_977035675.1 Penaeus japonicus | reverse complement strand
GAGGGGAAGAGGAGAGAGAAGAGAAAGGAGAGAGAGAGGAGAGAGAAGGAGGAGGAGAGGGGGGAGGAAGAGAGGGAAAGAGGGAGAGAAGAGAGAAGAGAGGAGAGAGAGAGAAGAGGGAGAGAGCAGAAAAAACACAAGCGCGAGCGAGAGAGGGGGTAACAGAAAAAACCCGGGGGAGAGAAGAGAAAAAAAAAACAGAGAAAACAGCGAGCGAGCGGGAGAGAGAGAGACAGAGAGAAAAAGGAGAGGAGAGAGAGAGAGAGAAAGAAGAAGAAGAGAAAAGGGGAGAGAGAGAGAGAGAGGAGAGAGAGAGAGAGAGAGGGAAGCAGAGAGAGAGAGGGGAGAGGGGAAGGAGAAGAAGAGAAAGAAGAGAGAGGGAGAGAGGTAGACAAGAAACAGGCGAGAGAGAGAGAGAAGTAACAAAAGAAAACGACGACGGAGAGCGAGCGAGAGAGAGAGAAAAGAGAAGAGAAAGAGAGAACGGAGAGAGAGAGAGAGAGAGAGAGAGAGAGAGAAGAAAGAGAGAAAGTGACAGATAAAGCGGCAAGAGAGAAATACAAAAAAGGAAGAAAGAAAAAGAGAGTGAGAATTAGAAAAAAGAAATAGAAAGAGGAAGAAAACAAAATAAAAAATGAAAAAAAAGAAGAAGCATATTTCTCCCACCCCCCAAGGGAAACACCGCTTTATGAACACTCTTTTGTTTATGAAGGGGGGGAGGGGAAAATCACATATTCCGCGAGCGTATCCTCTCAGACCGAATGGGCACGCGCTCGTTTTACCGATAAAAAAAAAAAAAAAACAGCAAAAAACACCACACTCTCCCCCCCCCCGGGTAGAAATATTTAACTTACACCGCCCTCCTGCCACACATTCATCAATCCCCGGGGCTTCATGTCTGAACACGATTGCACACACACACACACACACACACACACACACACACACACACACACACACACACACACACACACACACGAGCCACATCGAAACAACACGTGAAGAACCTGCTTTGTTTTCTTATCAGCTCGAACACAGCAGTGACACCGCGGATACAGAACTTCGTAAAAAAAAAAAAAAAGAATATGAAGGAGGGATTCCTTTGCTAGGGCCGTTTTTTAGAGAGAGAGGGAGATTATGTTTTAAATTTATATCATGAAAGGGTTGGATAAAAGAAAAAATATGTTTCCTTCATTCGATTTTCGTTCCTAGCACGCTCTGTCCGCCCAGATTTTCTTGCCGTTTCTTTCACGCTTTTGCTCTCGGACGATAGTACTTGCATTTTCTTGCTTTGTATTTTTTCAAGTTCACAAATCTACCAGTCATTTTTCACTACAGATATGTATTCAAGTATAACTACGTTTGCTTTAATCTTTCACACACACACACATACACACAATATATAATAATATAATATATAATATATAAATATTTTTAAATAATATGTTTGTTGTGGTGTTGTGGTGTGTGTGTGTGTGTGTGTGTTTGTGGTTGTGTGTGTAAATATTATATAAAATATATATTTTAAATAATATATATATATAATATATACACATTTATACACACGTTGTTGTGTGTGTGTACAACATCAATATACAACATTCATTTTTACAACACATATATATATATAATAATAATATAAATATATTTAAATCTATATATATATAAAATATAAACACACACCCCACACACACACACACACACACACACACATTATATAATATAATATATATATATAAATAAAATATATATATTTAAAAAATATATATAACACAAATAAACACACCACACACAAACACACACATACACACACAACACACACACACACACATACAACAACACTTTCACACACAAATATGTTTTTTTTAATATATATATTTTATATTTTTATATAATTAAAACAAAATTTTACATAACTGTATATAATAATATATATAATATATAATATATTATAATAATATATATATTAATATTTATATATATATTATAAAGAAGAGAGAGAGAGAAGAGGAGGAGGGAGAAAAGAGAGAAGAGAAAAGAGAGAGAGAGAGAAAGAGAGAGAGAGAGAGAGAGAGAGAGAGAGAGAGAGAGAGAGAGAGGGAAGAGAGAGAGAAAGAGAGAGAGAGAGGGAAAAGAGAGAGAGAAAAGAAGAGAGAGAGAAGGAAGGAGAAGAGGGGAGAGAAGAAAGAGAATGAGAAAGAGAGAGAGAGAGAGGAAGAGAGAGAAAGAGAGAGAGAGAGAGAGAGAAAGAAAAGAGAGAGGAGAGGATGTGAGAGAGAGAAAAAGAAGAGAGAGAAAAAGAGAGAGAAAAAGAAAGAGAGAGAGAAAAAAAAGGAAAGCCAGAGAGTGGCTGAGAGATAATTTAGAGGGGAAGGATATACAAAACTAAAGAGGAAGAAGAAGCCAACGCTGGAAGGTTTTTTAACAAGATAAAAGGCCAACAGACAGGGGAAGGGGAAAGAAAAGGGTAAAACCAGACTACCATAATAACTAGATATAAGTTTACACTATTGACCTCAAAATTTTAATAAAATTAGAAAGAAGATTAATTAAAAAAACGATTATTTGCTCTAATACGATATTTTATCATTTAAAAAAACGATGATAAATTACAAAAAAAAGATGACAAACTGATAATAAGATTGAAATGAAGCCAACGAGATTATAATGAGCCCTAAGGAACGGATTAAAATGGGGCGATTTGAGATTAAAAGAACTTCATTAAAAGATTATAGACCATAAAAAAAGGAATAATTTTAAATTGGGATAAAATAAAAGTAAACCCTTTAGAATGAAAAAGATATATGAAAAATTATCTCATTCCAAACCAAAAACACGAACAAAGAAAGAAAGAAAGTAATAGCAGTAATGTAATTTTAATGATATTTTTTAATAGAAAGATGTGAAGTAAATATAATAAAAAAAAGTAATAATGATAAAGAAAAAGGAGAAGAAAATAAAGAAAAAGTAATTGAGGAAAGACGAAGAGGAAAAAAAGAAAAAAAAAGAAGGAAAAAGGAGAAAGAAGAAGAAAAGAAAAAGGGAAGGAAGAAAAAAGAAGAAAGGAGGGGAAGCAAAAGAAAAGACTAAACAGTTCCAAACCCCTCAAATAAAAAAAACGTTACAAAATTTTCCCCCGCCAAAAAGGGAGGTCCCCCTTTTTTTTTTTGTGTAGGTTCTGACCTTTTTTGGGGGAAGGGGGGGAAAGGGGGGGGAGAGGGGGGAGAGGGGGAGGGGGGGCAGAGGGGGGAGAGGGGGCAGGGGGGGGGGAGGGGAGAGGAAGAGGGAGAAGGAGAGAGGATGGAGGGGTGGAGGGAGGAAGAAGGAGGAGAGGGGAGGAGGGAAAGGGGAAGGGGGGGAGGGAGGGGAGGGGGAGGAGGGGAAAGAAGCGAAGGGAGGGAAGGAAGAGAGGGATACGATAGAAGGATGGGGGGAGGGAGGGAGGGGAATGGGAAGGTTAGTTGGGGAGAAAAAAAACAAAGGGGGTAAGGGGGAAAAAAAGGGGGAAGGGGGAAGGGAAGAGGAAGGGGGAAAGGGGGTGAGGGAAAAAGAAGGAAGGAAAGAGATAAGGGGGGGGTGGGAAAAAACAAATAAAAGAGAGGGGAGGAAGTAGGAAGGGAAGGGAGAAGTAAAGAAGTGGGGAAGGGGGAAAGGAGAGATAAAGAAGATGGAGAAGGGAGGGAAGGAGAGAGTAAAAAAGTGGGGGAAAAGGGGGAAGGGAGAGAGTGAAGAAGAAAAGGGGGAAAGGGAGAGAGGGGGGAAAACTGAGAAAGGGGGAAGGGGAAGAATAGGATAGTTAAGAAAAAGAAAAAGAGGGGAAGGGGAGATGAAGAAGGGGGAAATGGCCCTGAAAGCAGTTTGGAGGGAGCGAGGATAACCAGGCTTTTTATTTTGTTTTTTTTCTGGGGTTCATTTTCTTTTTTTTTTGCTCAGGGGCTGTCTGTCCTCTGTTTCATTGCTATCCATTTCTCCAAGCTCTCTCACTGTTTTATTATTATTATTTTATATTATTATTACCCGTGTTTCCTCTTTTCCTCTCTTTTGTGTTTTGTTCGTCGTTTCCTTCTCTTTCCCCCTCCCTCTCCCCCTCCTCTCCTCCCTCTCTCT
>NW_028234426.1:40044600-40047100 GCF_977035675.1 Penaeus japonicus | reverse complement strand
ATAACGACAATGATAATGATTATGATAAGTGCAATGATGATGATGGTGAAGATGATGATGTCAATGATGATAATAATAATGATAATAATGATGATAGAAATCATAGATGACATAAGGATGATAACAATGAGATAGAATAGAGAGAAAAACAAGGGTGGAAGGGGGGGTGGGGTTGGGGCGGTACAAAAAACAAACCAAAAAGGCCGACTCAAAACCACACCAACCAACCAAAAACCCCCACCACAAACCCCTCACCCCAACCAACACCCCCCCCCAACCCCCCCCCTCCCTCCCCCCCCCACCTCGGCATGGTACGAAAAGCAATCGCGCATAAGCACGAAGTCCCCGAAATCATCGCGCGCGCGCGCGAGCGCGCCGCAACCAGACAACAGGCAAAACGAGAGTCAAAACAGAGAGAGACGAGAGATAGAGAGAGAGGGAGAGAGATAGATATAGAGAGCAAGAGAGAAGGAGAGAGAGATAGAGATAGAGAGCGAGAGAGAGAGAGAGAGAGAGAGAGAGAGAGAGAGAGAGAGAGAGAGAGAGAGAGAGAGAGAGAGAGAGAGAGAGAGAGGGAGGGAGAGAGAGCGAGAGACAGAGACAGAGAGAGAGACAGAGACGCACACACACAGGCAAAACGAGAGTCAAACAGAGAAAGTGAGATATATATATAAATATAAATATATATGATATATATATATAACATATATATATATATAATATCTATATATATATATAAATATATATAATGAATATATATATATATATTAATATAAAAATATAAATATATATATATATATCTAACATATATATAATAAAGAGAGAGAGAGAGAGAGAGAGAGAGAGAGAGAGAGAGAGAGAGAGAGAGAGATAAAGCGAGAGAGAGAGAGATTGATTGACTGAAAGCCACACAAGAAGAAAATTACTTATCTATGTCTTAATAACAGATCAAACGTGAAAAAAAGTCGTATATTCTGGTCAGAACATAAAATCTATTCATTCCTTGTAGAGTCTTTTGTAATGCGCTCCCTTTCTATTTTGTTTCTGTTCTCTTTTTTTTTCTTTTTTTTTTCTTAATTTCTTTTGTTTCTTTTGTTTCTTTTCTTCTCGTGTTTTGAAATGTCATGTCGACCATGTCAGAGCGGCAGCATCATGCACCACAAAGGAAGACAGCGAGAGATGAAGTCCAAGTCACTGATGAAGATTGAAAAGGAGAAAGAAGAGAAGAAATACGAAGAAATGAGGAGGACTATGAAAGAAAAAGAGAGAAGGAGGATGAGGAAAGATAGTAGAAGAGATAGTAGAATGATGGAGAAAATAAAGAAAGGTTAGTAGGAGGATAAAGAAAAAAGGAAGAAGAAAGAAAGAAAGGGAAGAGGAAAAATAAAGATGATTCGAAGAAAAGAAGAAGCAGAGGGTAAAAAACAACAACAGATGAAATGCTGTGTTAACCGAGGCTTGAAGAAATAGCGAAAAAACATCTACAGTTATACAGGAACAAACAAACAAAGAAAGATGAAGAAGAAAAACCCAAGAAATGTAAGCAGGACTGTCATCTCCCTAAAAGATGAAAATAACGAAGGGAAAAAAACGCAAGGAAAAAATATGTGGTAGATTCGTCTCCTATCTATTTCATCTATTAACCGCGATACCATGAATCACAACAGACAAGGAAGTTCAAGGTAATCTCTCGAAGTTAACCGATGATCTCCTCTGTTCCTGACAACATGATTTCATTAACAGCTGTCGGTTGTTTTACATAGAGAACAAAAAAAAAAAATTGGGGGGGGGGGGGGGGGGGGGGGGGGGGGGGATAAATGGGGGGGGAAACGTCATTGATCAAAATGGAACCATGAATCACACGCACACATGGGTCCGCATGCAAATGGATAGCCAGTCACCCACTTTAACCTTTCACAGCCAATCCAACTAACATTCTGAAGAGTGGAGCAGGACAAAAATGTTAACTCTATCTTACTCTAACTAATGTTTCTCACTCTTCCTCTCTTGCTCTTCTCTAGGTGTGGGTCAACGAAACCAAGTCCGAATTCCGCAAAAGATTCTTTATTTTCTTTCTCTCTCCTCTTTCCCTCTCGATCTTTTGTTTCGTTTCTCCTCTCCACTTGCGTCTTTTGCACGTTTGGTCTGAGTCAAGCGGCGGGGGGGGTCTGCCAGGTCTACTCTGCGGGGGGGGGGGGGGGGGGGGGGTCTCCTTCTCTCTCTCTCTCTCTCTCTCTCTCTCTCCTCTCTCCTCTCTCTCTCTTCTTTATCTGATCTCATTATCTCATTCTCCTCTCTTGCTCCCCTCCTTTTCTCTGTCTTTCTCCCAGTCTCTCTCTCTCTATACTAAGACTCGTCACTCTCTCTCAATACTCTCTCTCTCTCTCTCACTCTATCATCCCTTTCTCCCCTCCTTTGCTCTGCCTTTCTACCCTCCGCAGTCTCTCTCTCTCTCTCCTCTCTCTCTCTCTCTCTCCTCTCTCTCTCTCTCTCTCTCTCT
>NW_028234426.1:40041077-40044500 GCF_977035675.1 Penaeus japonicus | reverse complement strand
GAAAGGAGAGAGAGAGAGGAGAGGGGGAGAGAGGAGAGAGAGTTAGAATAGTTAGATTGATAGTAGTTTGTTAGATAGAGAGAGAGAGAGATGAGGAGAGTGATGGTAGAGAGAGGAGAGGGAGGAGAGGAGTGAGAGAGGGAGAGAGAGGAAGAGAGGTGGAGGTGTGAGAGGGGAGAGAGAAGAGAGAGAAGGAAAGAAAAAGAAAAGAGAAAGAAGAGAGAGAGGTGAGAGAGTGAAGAAGTGAGAAGAGAAGGGAGAGTGAGAGTGGAGAGAGAGAGAGAGAGAGAGAGAGAGAGAGTGAGTGAGAGAGAGAGAGAGAGAGAGAGAGAGAGAGAGCAACAGATAGATAGAGAGCGTAAAAGAGAGAGTAAGAAAAGGAGGATAGAGAGATGGTAGAAGAAGAAGAAGATAAAGAGAGATAGGAAGCTTAAAGATAGAAAGACAAAAATAAAGTATAGAAAGAAATAGATAGATGCATAGAGAGCGTTAGATAATGGAAAGAGAAAGAAAGGAGAGAGAAAAGGAAAAAAAAGGGGAAAGGAGGAAGAGGTAAAAAAGGGAGAAAGAGAAAAGGGGTGGGAAAGGAATAAGGGTAGAGATGGAAAGAAGGAAAAAAAGGAGGGGGAGAGAAAATCCTGTAGTAAGATAGAAGGAGAAGAAGAAAACTTAAAGAAGGAGAGAATACAAAAATAGAAGAGGGGAGAAATAAACGGAGACAAATATAGCGAAAGGGAGAGAGAAAAAAGAAAGAAAGAAAGAAAGAAAGAATAAAAAAAAAAAAAAAACACGAAAAACAAGAGACAAAAGAAAAAGGAAGGAGGCAGACTAGGCAGCGATCATCTATCCCCCGGCGCGTGCCCCGACGGGGGCCCAGAGACGAATACTCCAAAATACTTGTGATTCGTTTCCGTTCTTATCTCGACGACACAAAGGGCCGCCATCGAAGCCCGAGACACACGACGGAGGGAAACCGCCCTTATGCCTCTCCTGCCATAAGGGCGGAGATAGCGGGTCTCGGAGCGGCACCCGGGCTTACGTCCCCCGTGAGTGCCAGGACCCCGGTCCGCTCGTCCCCCCTCATGATGCTGTGTGTGTTGTGTTGTGAGTGTAGACAGACTACCAAAGTTATCATCATCGGAATTTTTGTCAGTGGCACTATCAGAACCCGCACACAAAACTATGGCGATGATACACGCTCCTTACTTACACCCAACATCTCATTGTGTCATCCTGTCCTTTTTATTTCCTTCGCCTCGCGGCGCATGAGTATGTGCGCACAGCTCGGGTAACGCGGCTATGTGAGGGGGGGTTGGGGGAAGGGTTTTGAGGTTAGGGGGGAGGGTTGGGGTAGGGGGTTTAGGGGGAAGGTTGGGGTTAGGGGGTTTGGGTGAGGGGGGTGTTGGTAGGGTTGGAGTTAGGGGGGAGGGGTTTTGGGGGTTGGGGTTAGGGGGTTTGGGGGAGGGGGGTGGGGGTAGGGTTGGGGTAGGGGGTTTAGGGGGAGGGTTGGGGTTAGGGGGTTTGGGTGAAGGGGGTGAGGGTAGGGTTGGGGTTAAGGGGAGGGGTTTTGGGGGTTGGGGTGGGGTTTTGGGGGAGGGTTTTTTATGGGGGGGAGGGGTTCTGAGGAGGGAGGTTGGAGTAGGGTTGGTGTTAAGAGGGAGAGTTTGGGGGTGGGGATTAGGGGGAGGGGGAAGGGGTTTCGGAGAGGGGGTTGGAACGGGTTGATAGAGGTTAATAGGAAAAGGGTAAGGGGGTTATGGGGGTAAGCAGAACGGGGTAGGGGTTTTAAGAGGGGGTAAGAGGAAGGGGGCAGGGGTATTAAGAGGGGGGGGTAAGAGGAAGGGGGCAGGGGTATTAAGAGGGGGGGGGGTAAGAGGAGGGGGGTAGGGGGTTAATAGGAGAAAGGGAAAGGGGGTTGGGTTGAGTTATTAAGGGATAGGGGGTTATAGGGGTTAAGATGAAGAGGGGTAGGGGGTTAAGGATGGTAAGAAGAAGGGGGAAGGGAGTGAGGGGGAGTAGGGAGTTGATAGGAGTAAGAGGAATAGGGGTAGGACATGGAGAGTTATAGGGATAGAGAGGTTGATAGGCAGAGGATAGGAAGACTTGTGATTGTATTGACGGTGGTGGTGATGATGGTGATGATGATGATGATGATGATGATGATGATGGTGATGATGATGATGGTGATGATGGTTATGATGATGATGGTAGGAATGGTCGTGATAGTAGTGATGGTGATGGTGGTGATGGGGGGGAGAGTTAATAGTGTAAGAAGAAGGGGTGGGGGGAATGGGGGGGGGCATGGGGTGGTAGAGAGCGGAGATGATAGGAGTCAGAAGAAGAGCAGAGAGGGTCTGGAGGATGAAAAAGGGGAGGAAATAATAACAGAAAGATGTGGATACAGAGGGAAGGAAGTGATAAGGTATGGAACTGATGCAAATAAAAGGAAATAGTAGAAGGAAATTGATAGAAATAGAAAGAATCGAGAAGGGGAGGGGGAGGGGGAGTAGGAGAAGGGGAGGGGGAGGGGGAGTAGGAGAAGGGGAGGGGGAGGGGGAATAGGAGAAGGGGAGGGGGAGGGGGAGTAGGAGAAGGGGAAGGGGAGGGGGAGTAGGAGAAGGGGAGGGGGAGGGGGAGTAGGAGAAGGGGAGGGGGAGGGGGAGTAAGAGAAGGGGAGGGGAAGAGAAAGGGGGGTGGGAAGAATAAAATGAGCTTGATTTACTCTGACTCTCCTCTCACTCCTTTGATGGTTCCTCCCTACTCTTTCTCTCTTCCCTTTTTTTAAATGTTTTATCTGCCACATAAAGTCATGTCCATTATGGGAAATGTTTGTCCTGCCATAAAATCTCCAGACATTAAAGGGATTACTTCATCTGATTAAAATCTCAAGTCTGGCGAGGTCGTGTCTTTGCCTTCTTTATTCTCCGCGGAAGAAGGAGCAAAAATTGGACTCGAAGTCGTCTTATTCCGTCAAATCCTCTGGCGTTTTAGAGCTTTGGATAATTTCTTGAGTTATCTATTGCGTAAAGGGATTCTTGGCTGGGAGGATATGGAAGAGATGGGGGAAAGTGTCTATATGTGATACGTTTATCTTTTTCTGTTTCTATCTTTTTTTTTCTATGTATATATCTATCTATCTCTCCCTCTATTCATGTCTTCCTTACTTCATCTCTTTCTTTCTTTCTCTGTTATTCTATCTATCTTTCTCTCTCTCTATGTTCCTGTCTCTCTTTTTCTATCCCCCCCCCTCTCTCTCTCTCTCTCTATCTATCTATCTCTCTCACTCACTCTCTCTCTCTCTCTCTCTCTCTCTCTCTCTCTCTCTCTCTCTCTCTCTCTCTCTCTCTCTCTCTCTCTCTCTCTCTCTCTCTCTCTCTCTCTCACTCTCTCTCCCTTTTTCTTGAGATGACAGTTATTTTTGAT
>NW_028234426.1:40023577-40028577 GCF_977035675.1 Penaeus japonicus | reverse complement strand
GTGTATGTTTGTGTGTATGCGCGCGCGCGCGTGTGTGTGTGTGTGTGTGCGCGTGTGTGTGTGTGTGTGTGTGTGTGTTGTGTTTCTGGGCATGTTTCTGTGTGTATGTGTAGATATAGACAGCTAGACAAACTTGATAGATAAACTCATAGACAGAGGGAATCGCTGTAGGACCGTCTTGAAGATAAACTCCTAGAAGAGGGACTCAATCCTACCCCCCTTCGTCCATCTCATCTCCTCTCCCACCCTTTTCGTCCATTTCAGTCTCAGTCTCCCTTCTCCCCCCCTTCGTCCATTCTCAGTCTCCCTTCACCCTTCGTCCATTTCTCCCTTCTCCCCCTTCGTTCCATTCTCTAGTCTCCCTTCTCCCACCCTTCGTCCATTCTCCATCTCCCTTCTCCACCATCTCCCACCCCTTTCGTCGTCATCTCATACATCTCCTTCCTCACCTTCGTCATTCTCAGTCTCCCGTATCCACCCTTCGTCTTTCCCCTTCTCCACCACTTCGCAATTCTCCATCCCTTCTCCCACCCTTCGTCCATTCTCCTCTCCTTCTCCACCCTTCGTCCATTCTCAGTCTCCTTCTCCCCCCCTTCGTCCATTCTCAGTCCCCCTCCTTCGTCCATTCTCATCTCCTTCTCCCCCCTTCGTCCATTCTCCATCTCCCTTCTCCCCCCCTTCGTCCATTCTCAGTCTCCCTTCTCCCACCTTGTCCATTTCCATCTCCTTCTCCCACCTTCGTCCATTCTCATTCCCTTCTCCCCCTTCGTCATTTCAGTCTCCTTCTCCCTCCTTGTCCATTCTCCATTCTCAGTCTCCCTTCTCCTCACCCTTCGTCTTCTCCATCTCCCTTCTCCCACCCTTCGTCCATTCTCATCTCCCTCCCACTTCGTTCCCATTCTCCATCTCCCTTCTCCCACCTTCGTCCATTCTCCAATCTCCCTTCTCCCACTTCAAGCCTTCTTCCCACCCTTCGTCAATTCCTCCAGTCTCCCCTTCTCCCACTACTTCGTCAATTCTCATCTCCCTTCTCCCACCTTCGTCCATTCTCAGTCTCCCCAGTCTCCCTACTCCTCTCCCACCCTTCGTCCATCTCCATCTCCCTTCTCCCACCCTTCGTTCCATTTCTCAGTTCCCCTCCCTTTTCTCCCACCCCCATTCGTCCAATTTCTCAGTCTCCCTTTCTCCACCTTCGATCATTCTCAGTCTCCTTCTCCCCCCTTGTCATTCTCCATCTCCTTCTCCACTTCGTCCATTCTCAGTCTCCTTCTCCCCTGCGTCCACATTCTCCGTCTCTTCTCCCACCCTTCGTCCATTTTCAGTCTCCGTTCCCTTCGTTCATTCTCTCTCCCTCTTCCCACCCTTCGTTCCATTCTCAGTCTCCTTCTCCCCACTTCGTTCCTCATTCTCAGTCTCCCTTCTCCAACCTTCGTCAATTCAGTTCCATTTTCTCCACCCTTCGTCCATTCTCCTCTCCCTTCTCCCACCCTTCGTCCATTTTTCCCTCCATTTTCCTTCTCCCACCTTCGGTTCATTCTCAGTCTCCCTTCTCCCACCCTTGTCATTCTCAGTTCCCTACTCACCCTTCGTCCCCATATTCTCAGTCTCCTTCTCCCAACCCTTCGTCCCATTTTCAGTTCTCCTTCTCCACCCTTCGTCCATTCCTCCGTTCCCTTCTCCCCCGTGTCCATTTTATCCTCTCCCTCTCCACACCCTTTGTCCAATCGCATTCTGCCTTCTCCCACCCTTCGGTCCATCTCAGATCTTCTCCCACCCTTTCGGGGGGGTCCATTTCTCAGTTATCCCTTTCCCCCCTTCGTCCATTCTCCTTCTCCCTTCCCCCCCTTCTCCATTGCAGTCTTCTTCTCCCCCCCCCCCCCTCGTCCATTTTCTCGTCTCTTCTCCCCTGTCCATTCTCTATCTCCCTTTCCCCTTCGTCCATTCTCAGTCTTCCCTTTCCCTTCGTCTATTCTCATCCTCTTTCTACACCCCCTTTCGTCCTTTCGCCATCTCTTCTCCACCTTCGTCCCATTTATCAGTCCCCTTCCTCCCACCCTTCGTCAAAATTTCGACCACCTTTCCCCCTTCGTCCATTTCTCAGTTCCTTTCCACCATTCGTCAATTCTCAAGTTCCTTCTCCCCCCTACGGCCTTTCTCCATTCTCCCTTCTCCACCTTGTCCATTATCAGTTATCCTTCTCCCCTTCGTCAATTCTCAGTCACTCCTTCTCCACCCTTTTCGCCATTCCAGTCTCCCTTCTCCCACCTTCGCCCTTCGTCCATTCTCTCATCTTTTCCCCCTTCGTCCATCATTCTCGTTCTCTTCTCCACATTCGTCATTCTCATTCCCTTCTCCACCCTTCGTCCATTCCATCAGTCTCCCTTCTCCCACCCTTCGTCCATTCTCCAGGTCTCTCCTTCTCCCACCCACTTCGTCCCATTCAGTCTCATTATCACCTTCGTCCTTCCAATTCTCAGTCTCCTTTCCACCCTTCGTCCATTCTCAGTCTTTCCTTCTCCCACCTTCGTCCATCATACAGTCTTTCCCATCTCCCTTCTCCCACCCTTCGTCCATTCTCCATCTCCCTTCTCCCACCCTTCGTCCATTCTCAGTCTCCCTTCTCCCACCCTTCGTCCATTCTCAGTCTCCCTTCTCCCACCCTTCGTCAATTCTCAGTCTCCCTTCTCCCACCCTTCGTCCATTCTCAGTCTCCCTTCTCCCACCCTTCGTCCATTCTCAGTCTCCCTTCTCCCACCCTTCGTCCATTCTCAGTCTCCCTTCTCCCCCCCTTCGTCCATTCTCCATCTCCCTTCTCCCACCCTTCGTCCATTCTCAGTCTCCCTTCTCCCACCCTTCGTCCATTCTCAGTCTCCCTTCTCCCCCCTTCGTCCATTCTCCATCTCCCTTCTCCCACCCTTCGTCCATTCTCCATCTCCCTTCTCCCACCCTTCGTCCATCCTCAGTCCCCCTCCCCCCCCCTTCGTCCATTCTCAGCCCCCCTTCTCCCCCCTTCGTCCATTCTCCATCTCCCTTCTCCCCCCCCCCTTCGTCCATTCTCAGTCTCCCTTCTCTCTCCCCCCCGGTTCGTCCATTCTTCAGACTCTCTTCTCCCCCCCTTCGTCCATTCTCCTCTCCTTCTCCCCCTTCGTCCATTCTCAGTTCCTTCTCCTCCCTTCGTCATTCCATCTCCTTTCCACCATTCGTTTAACACATTCTCACGTTTCTCCCTTCTCCCCACACTTCGTCATTTCCATTCCTCTCTCCCACCCTTCGTCATTCCTCAGTTCTCCTTCTCCCACCCTGCTCCCATTCTCCATCTCCCTTCTCCCACCCTTCGTCCATTCTCAGTCTCCCTTCTCCCACCCTTCGTCCATTCTCCATCTCCCTTCTCCCACCCTTCGTCCATTCTCCATCTCCCTTCTCCCACCCTTCGTCCATTCTCCATCTCCCTTCTCCCCCCCTTCGTCCATTCTCCATCTCCCTTCTCCCACCCTTCGTCCATTCTCAGTCTCCCTTCTCCCACCCTTCGTCCATTCTCAGTCTCCCTTCTCCCCCCCTTCGTCCATTCTCCGTCTCCCTTCTCCCACCCTTCGTCCATTCTCAGTCTCCCTTCTCCCCCCCTTCGTCCATTCTCCATCTCCCTTCTCCCACCCTTCGTCCATTCTCAGTCTCCCTTCTCCCACCCTTCGTCCATTCTCCATCTCCCTTCTCCCACCCTTCGTCCATTCTCCATCTCCCTTCTCCCACCCTTCGTCCATTCTCCATCTCCCTTCTCCCACCCTTCGTCCATTCTCCATCTCCCTTCTCCCACCCTTCGTCCATTCTCCATCTCCCTTCTTCTTCCCACGTGCCCATTCGCATTCTAGTCTCCCTTTCTCTCCCACCCTCGTCCATTCTCAGTCTCCCTTCTCCCACCCTTCGTCCATTCTCAGTCTCCCTTCTCCCACCCTTCGTCCATTCTCAGTCTCCCTTCTCCCACCCTTCGTCCATTCTCAGTCTCCCTTCTCCCACCCTTCGTCCATTCTCAGTCTCCCTTCTCCCACCCTTCGTCCATTCTCCATCTCCCTTCTCCCACCCTTCTCGGGTCCCTTTCAACAGTCTCCACTTCTCCCCACCCTCCGACCATTCTCCATCTCCCTTCTCCCACCTTTCTCCATTTCTCATCCTCCCTTCTCCCCCCTTCGTCCATTCTCCAGGTCCTCCCTTCTCCCACCCTTCGGTCCATTCTCTGTCTCCCTACTACCACTTCGTCCTTTTCTCAGTTCTCCCTTCTCCCCCCCTTCGTCCATTCTCTCCATCTCCTTCTCTCCACCTTCGTCCATTTCAGTTCTCCATCTCCCACCCTTCGTTTCATTCTCAGGTCTCCTTCTCCCACTTGTCCATTCTCATCTCCTTCTCCACTTCGTCCATTATCAGTCTCCACTTCTCCTCCCTTTCGTCCATTCTCAGTATCCTTTCTCCCACCCTTCGCATTCTCAGTTCTCCCTTTCTCCCACCCTTCGTCCATTATCCATTCTCCCTTCTCCCACCTTCGTCCATTCACAGTCCTCCCTTCGTCTCCCACCCTTCGTCCATTCTACATCTCCCTCTCCCACCCTCGTCATTCCTCAGTCCCCTTCTCCCTCCGTCGTTCATTCTCCACTCCCTTCTCCCGCCCTTCGTCCATTCTCCCTCTCCCTTCACCCCCCCTTCCCCCATTCTCCCTCTCCCGTCACCCCCCCTTCGTCCATTCTCCCTCTCCCTTCTCCCACCCTTCGTCCATTCTCAGTCTCCCTTCTCCCCAGCCCTTCGTCCATTCTCAATCAGTCTCCCCTTCTCCCACCTTCGTCATCTCAGTCTCCTTCTCCACCCATCGCTCACCATTCGTCCTTTCTCCCATCTCTCGCCCCCTATCCCACCCTTCGGTCCATTCTCCAAGTCCTCCCTTCTTCGTCCACCCTTCGTCCATTTTCCTCCATCTCCCTTTCTTGACCACCCTTCGTCCATCTTCAGTCTCCCTT
>NW_028234426.1:40013082-40015582 GCF_977035675.1 Penaeus japonicus | reverse complement strand
TTTTCATCTTGATCGACTGTTTTAATTTTGTATACTCCTATTTTCGGGTCCAAAACTTCCACTATCAACCACCGTTGGGGATGCCACTCATCCTGCAATTTACTTCCTATTTTTACATTGTTCCTTAGTAAAACTTCCTGGCCTACTGTCCAATTAATGTCCCTAGCTTTTACATCTCTCTGCTTCCTCGTCATCTCTTTCTGTTTGCTTTCCGTTTTCTTTGCCAATTCCCATAAAGTCTTTTGTATCTCCCGTAATTCGTTTATCCAGTCATCTAAGGTTTCTTCTGAAGAATGATTTATAATAGGATCCTGAGGTATCTTAGGCTCTCTACCAAAGACAAGCTGAAAGGGTGAGAATCCTGTAGTTGAATGTGGTGTAGCATTGTAATGGGCAACCAGGGCAGATACGTGTTCTGGCCATTTTTTCTTTGCCTGTTCATCTAATACTACTAATAAGCCATGTAAAGTTCGATTAGATCTTTCGCAGCATCCATTTCCTTGTGGATGGTATGCTGTCGTTCTAATCTTTTCTACCCCATAACTATTGCATAATTGTTTGATTAATGAACTTAGAAAGTTTCTCCCTTGATCTGACAATAATCTATCTGGGGCTCCAAATTTATCAAATACTTGTTCCTTAAGAATCTTTGCTACTGTTGTTGCCTTTTGGTCTTTGGTTGGGAAAGCAAACGAATAACGACTGAATAAATCTGTGACGATTAATACGTTCTCCATTCCCATTCTTTTTTCTAAAACTGTGAAGTCAACAGCTATCATTTCCCAAGGTTTGCTCGTGTCTAACGTTCCCATAAGAGCCCGCGGCTTTGGCGTTTCGTCTTTGGCTACAGTACACCTTTCACATCCAGCCACGTACTCTCCTACCGTCGTCGACATTCCTGGCCAATAACCTCGACTTTTAACTAGACTAAGAGTCCGGTTCCTCCCTTGATGACTGAACTTATCATGGCATGCCTGCAACAATAGTCTTTGTAACTTTGGTGGTAATACCGGTTTAATATTCCATAAATTTATCCCAATGTTCGTTTTATGCCAAATAATTTCATCCTGTACAACTAAACTCTCTTTTACTCTATACAATTTGCGAAAATCTCCATCTTCTAACCAATCTTCTTTCTCCTTTTTTGACATTCCATTCATCAAGAGCTGGCAAATACCTTTAAAGCACTTCATCTCACCCTGTGCCTCCTTTAATTCCTTTTCCGTCCAAAGTTCTCCCACATTTGATTCTTTGGTTAGTGCCATTGCCACATATTCTTCATCTTTGTCACTTTCCACCTCCTGCGTCAGCCTGCTTAGTTCATCAGCTACTGTGTTATTCCTGCCAGGCTTGTATTTTATGATAAAATTAAATTGCTGCAAATTGTTTACCCACTGACTTTCAACCGCGCCGAGTTTCGACGTCTCTAAGTGACTCAAAGGATTATTATCTGTGTATATTATAAACTCCTTTCCTACTAAATAATCTTTAAATTTATCACAAACGGCCCATTTCAGTGCTAATCATTCTAATTTTCTTGAACTATAATTTGACATGTTTCTTTCTGAATTTCTTAAACCTCTACTGGCATAACAAACCGGATGAATCTTTCCCTCATGCTTCTGTGACAACACCGCTCCTAATCCCTTAAAACTGGCGTCCGTTTCCAGGATGAATTCCTTCTCAAAATCAGGGCATTTTAAAACAGGGGCTGTAATTAACTTTGCTTTTAACTCATCAAATGCTTTCTGACATTTCTCACCCCATTCCTTGACAATCGATTTACGCGAGTCCCCAGACATCAAAACATGCAATGGAGCAGTTGTTTGTGCAAAGTGCTTAATAAATTTTCTATAAAATGAGCAGAATCCAATAAAAGCTCTTACGTCCCTCACAGTTTTCGGGAGGGGCCATGACTTGACTGCCTCGACTTTCTTTGGATCTGTAGTGATACCGTCTCCTGAAACCTGATACCCCAAATAAGATACTTTCGATGCAAATAAAGTACATTTTTTAGATTTCAGCTTTAACCCATGCTTCCGCAATCTTTTAAACAATTCTTCTAACCTTTCAATATGTTCATCCACAGTCCTGCTAAATACAATTACGTCATCTAAATATACTAATAACGTAGCGAAAATCTTGTCTCCTAAAATCCTCTCCATGTAACGTTGGAATGTGCTTGGACTATTTGACAGTCCCATAGGCAATCTTTTAAACTTGTAATGCCCGAAAGGTGTGCTGAATGCGGTTTTGTGCTGATCTTTCGGGTGGACTTCTATTTGGTGATAACCAGCGGCCAAATCAAGTGTTGAAAAATACTTCGCCCCCGCCAGCGCTTCAACCGTCTCATTAATTCTCGGAAGTGGAAATGCGTCTCTAATGGTATGTTTATTTAATTGGCGGTAATCTATGCACAGCCTTAAAGTATTATCTCGCTTGCGAACCACAACTATTGCAGCAGAATAGGGACTCACACTAGGAGTGATCACACCTTGTT
>NW_028234426.1:40000582-40005582 GCF_977035675.1 Penaeus japonicus | reverse complement strand
CATTATTCTGACTTTAGTGTGCTTTTAGAAAGTGGATTACAGTACATAAAGGAACATCCTAACACTGAATGGTTGCATAACAACCAGGAAAGTGAGAAGAAAGTTCGGATTAATGCTCTGCCTTCTAAATCTAATGAAAACCATAATACAGAGCATGATGACCAGAGTAAAATCAATAGGCAGGCACATACACATAAACACGAGCGTCCACGACATTGGCAAGATGGCCCTCAGCCATCAACATCCTCCTTCAGGGGAAGTGTTCACAAGAGAAAACTGCCCTACTGTACAATCTGTAAAAAGGCAGGTCATGCTACTGATGTATGTTACCATCGCAGAGGGCGAGGACCAGGGCATTCTCAGCAGAATGCCTGGTGTAATTGTTGTAACTCGGGTTATGGTAAGGAAAGGAAATCAGCTAGGTTTTCTAACTCTACTTCTAGACGGTCCACATGGAACCCTAGAAGGAAGGCAAACCGACCAGTAAATCAGTCGGGAAACGAGAACAGCCATGCCAGAAATCAGGGAACATAACGAGAACCGAAACAACAGACTGTCAAATTCAGGAAGTGTTAGTGCAAGTTGCAGGTGCTACTAGGTTCAATAGTAAAGGATTAATAGTTCTTAATGCAATAGTAGAAGGTAGTGAAAGAAATCTGTTGTTTGATACAGGGGCTGAGATATCCTTAGTGCATGAATCCATAGTGCCGGACACAAAAGTAAGAGACTACACAAAAACAAATGTTAGTGTCCATCTAGCAGATGGATCTATGTTACAGCATTATGGATTAGTTCTTTTGGAAATGAAGCTGGCTAGAATTTCAGTAAAACATCATTGTTTTGTTGTAAAGAATGTAAAACTACCCACAGAAATATTGCTAGGGTCAGATTTTATTCTATCACATATGGTAGAATTTTGTTCGAAGCCTTTTGAAATGCACATAAACAGAGAGAGGATACCAGCAAGGCTCATACCATCAAATTCTTTAGAGCCAGTTATATCTACCCTGCCAGCGGAAATAAGTGAAACTCTAGGAGACAAATTAGGAAATTCTGTAGACGATATGCCTGAAGAAATGGACTTTGAAGATGAAGATGATTCTAAAGCCTTGTCGGCATGCTTTGCAGAGTCTCAGTGTGTTGACGGGTTTTCAGGGGGTACTGTTGGAATGGTGGTTAAAAACTGTCATAATAGAGGAGACATGGAAGATGGTTTATTAGGGCTATTCACACCAAGGGAACATGTTGCAAATAGCAATTTGTTAAATATGGGGATTGTAAAATTAGTTAAGAACCAGGATAATGATTATTGGTTTAAGGTTCCCTATTTAAATGTCAAACCAGAGACAGTGGAAATACTATCTGATCACCCCGTTGGTGATGTGACAATATTAGATGAAATGCCCTTAACAAGCAATAAATCAACGGTCATGATAGGAGCTATGACACAGTCCTCTAGGAGGGATAGGTTGAGAGATCAAGTAGACACTTTGTTCCCCGATCTCTTGAGCAAGGAAAATCAAACATTAAAAGAACTGGTCATTAAGTATGATCAAGCATTCTCGCTCAAAGATGAACCTCTTACTGTAGCAACACATTTCTTTCATGAGATTCGCACAGTAGGACCACCAGTTTATAAGAGACCATACCCCATTCCAGCAAAGTATCGAGAGGAAATCAAAGCCCAGGTAGAGGACATGTTAGAAAAAGGCATAATTAGGCCTTCTAGGTCACCTTACAACAGTCCTCTTGTCCCTGTGGTTAAGAAGGACAAAACTCTTCGATTATGTTTAGATTTCCGTGCCCTGAATAAGGTGATCGAGGATGATCGCTATCCCTTGCCGAATATTGACTCTATTTTAAGAAGTTTAGGTAAGAGTAGAATTTTCTCGTCATTAGATATGCGTCAGGGCTATCACCAGATTCCTCTAACAGCCAAAAGCTGTGTAAAAACAGCATTCTCAACACCTGATGGCCATTATGAGTTTACTTCTCTACCTTTTGGGTTGAAAGATGCTCCATCTTGTTTTCAACGAGCAATTAATCAAGCTTTAGCTGGGTTAATTGGAAGAGCAGCAATGGTGTATATGGATGACATAGTTGTCCTGGGCTCTTCTTGGGAAGAACACCTATTTAACCTTGAAGATATCCTTGAAAGACTGGTGCATAGTAACCTTTCATTGAAGCTGGAAAAATGTAGCTTTTTCCAGAAAGAAGTAAAATATCTGGGGCATGTAATCTCCAGCAAGGGTATCAGACCTCAAGCTGAGAAGCTTGAGGCACTAAAGAACTTCCCTAAACCAGTAGTACTAAAGGAATTGCAGTCATTCCTTGGACTTGCAAATTACTACCGTAAATTCATTTGCAACTTTGCACTAATAGCTAAGCCACTGACTGACATGACAAAGGGTTCTCGTAAACAAAGTAATCGTAAGATTGTCCTGAAATGGTCTGAAGATGGGGTGAGAGCATTTAACACTCTTAAAGATTTACTCACTGAAGAAGTGACTCTGTCATACCCCGATTTTGATAAAACCTTTGTTTTAAATACTGATGCTAGTGAATTTGCTATTGGGGGAGTACTCCAGCAGCATGATGATCAGGGGCATTTGCGACCAATAACATTTTTCAGTCGCACCCTTAATGAAAGTGAAATAAAGTATTCAACTGTAGAAAGAGAAGCCCTTGCAGTAGTTTATGGTCTCACAGTAAATCGGCCTGTCATACTGGGGTTCCCAGTAAAGGTGGCCAGTGACCATAGACCACTTGTATGGCTCTTTAACTATGCAGGACCAAATTCACGCATTTTGCGGTGGCAAATGGCAGTGGCAGACTTTGAGTTGGAAGTAACCTACATAGCAGGGAAACAAAATAGTGTGGCTGATGCTTTATCAAGGATAAGAAATGCAGACCACCCAATAGATAACTTTGTCGTGTCCGCCGTAACACGGGGTGGAACAAAGAATTCAGATGATGTGTCCCTGGACAATGTAATTATGTGGGACCCAAATAAAGTTAGAATGGATCAGGATGCTCATCCACTATGGGGTCCAGTAAAAAGGTACCTCAGGGGTGAATCAAATGAGTGTCCCAAGTTAAATTATCCAATCCGTGACTTTAAACTCTTACAAGATGGCATTCTCTACCACACAATAGTAAATGTGTACGATCAGGAGTACACTCGTGTTGTAATTCCAGACTCCTATAAAAACACAGCATTGTATCTGGCACATAGCTTACCTTTGTCTGGTCATGGGGGAGTCCAGGTTACATTAGAGAGACTAAAAAAGTTTGCTTTTTGGCCTGGAATGTCCAAGGAAGTCCCTAAATATGTAAAATCCTGTACAGTGTGTATAAGATGTAAGCCAATGAGGGATGTGCCTGCTCCATTACAGCGATTCCCTGATGTAAGAGAGAAATTCGAGCGTGTACATCTGGATTTAGTAGGACCGCTCCCCATCTCAAATGAAGGGTCAAAATATGTATTGACAGTGATTGATGTACTGACCCGATTCCTCATTGCTGTACCCATCAAAAGCAAAGAAGCTAAAGAAGTTGCACAAGCCTTTATAACACATGTTGTTAGCATTCATGGAGTCCCTAAGCATGTGATAACAGATGGGGGTGGAGAGTTTGTAAATGAAGTCTTAAAAGACATCTGCAGGTTGTTACAAATTGATCGCCATACCACAACTCCATTTCATCCCTCTAGTAATGGGTTAGTTGAACGTGTTAATGGCACAATTATACAAATTCTTAGGAGCATGACAATGGATAACCCTAAAGAATGGGATACAATGCTCCCATTAGCAGTATTTGCTTACAACTCTGCATATCACAGAACAGTACATGACTCCCCCCACTTTTTGATGTATAACAAAGATCCGTCGGTACCTTATTTAAAATTCTTTCATGATAGTGGCCCCTGGTATAATGTAGATGACCTAAAACGTAAGACCTCTGTCATTGCAAACAAGGTCTATAATCGATGTCAGTTATACTTAGAAAAGGGTGCAGCCGAACGTGAAAGATACCAGTCACACTCTCGAATCAAAGACATAGAGGTTGGGATGCGTGTATACATAACCTCACAACCCAAGCCAGGGTTGTCCAGAAAGCTACAACCTCTATTTGAAGGACCTTACCGTGTACTAGCCAAAGTTAGTGATGTGGTCTATAAGCTTAGACACATTAGGTCTGGTCGTGAATTATCTGTACACACTGCCAGAATTAAAATCGAAGGGTGCATGTCATCACACGAGAGTAATAATGTTAGAAGAGCATATCCAGTACATGAGCCAGTAAATGATAGTGACAGTGATGAAGAGGCTTCTACTCATTCTCCTGTACCAGAGAGTACATTGGGAGGTGACAAAAGTGCTGAGGCAGAGGGAGTTTTGTTAGGTGGGCCCACCAGGAATCTCCGGTCCCGAAAACATGCCACACAAGGGCACTAGAGTAGAAGGGTTGTATTAAAATGCACAGAGCCAGTCCAAATCACTTGAGCAATTATACAAAAAAAAAAGACTGTGCTATGGTGGGTTGTCCCTTACGAGGTTGATGCCCAGGAGATCGTTAAAGACTCCTTATAGCCATCTGAGCCAGTCCAAATCACTTGAGCAATTATACAAAAAAAAAAAGACTGTGCTATGGTGGGTGGTCCCTTACGAGGTTGATACCCAGGAGATCGTTAAAGATTCCTTATAGCCATCTGAGCCAGTCCAAATCACTTGAGCAATTATACTGTACATTAAAGATTGTGCTATGGTGGGTTGTCCCTGACAAGGTTGACACCCAGGAGATCTTTAAAGATTCCTTATAGCCATCTAAGCCAGTCTAAATGACTTGAGCAATTATACATTGAAATGTACAGTGGCCACATTCTAAAATATCTGAGCAAATGGTGAGAATGTTCTGAGGAATAATTACTAGGTAAGAGCTAGCCACTAGTTTATACATAACATGCCAGACATTCGAAAATAATACACCAATAATAATAA
>NW_028234426.1:39920582-39980582 GCF_977035675.1 Penaeus japonicus | reverse complement strand
CATTTATACATGTATATAATATATATATATATATATATAATATATATATATATATATATATATATATATATAATGTATATACATGTAATATATATAAACATATATAATATATATAATATACATATATAATACACATGTTATATACATACATATATACATGTATATATATACATGTATATATATATGTATATATGTATATATATAACATATATGTTATATAATATATAAATATAAATATGTATATATATACAAATATGTATAAATGCATGTATGTACATACACATAAGAATGTTTATGCATACACTTCTATATATATGTATATATGTATATATGTATATATGTATATATATAACATATATATGTTATATAATATATATCATATATTATATACATATATATATACATGTCTATATATAAATATATACATCTATATATGTATATATACATGTATAAATGTACATATATACGTACATATATACATGTATAAATGTACGTATATGCATGTATATATACATATATATGTATATATACATGTCTATATATACATATATACATCTATATATGTATATATACATGTATATATGTACATATATACATGTATATCTATATATACATCTATATATATAAATATATAAATGTATATATAAAAATATATATACATGTATATACAAATATAAATATATACATATATATTTACACATATATACATGTATATCTATACATATATACATGTGTAAATATACATATATGCATGTATATATATATAATATAATATATACATATAGGGGGGGTGCATGGTGGGGGATATATATACCAATGTATATAAACACGTCCATAATATATTTAGGGTATATATATAATATATATATATATATAAATATTCTATACAGTCTATATTAATATATTTTCATATATCATGTATATATATATGTATATCAGGGGTTAGTATGTATTACATATTTACATGTATATATGTCATTCAATACAACTTATACATTCATATATGTATTTAGACAATATGAGACATTTAGTGAGTACTGAGTGTATGGTTGAATAGTATATACAGGTATATATGTATCTGATATATATAAATACTGTATTTGTAGATGTATATATTACATATATATCTAATGTATTTATATGCCTCATATACATTTATGTAGTAAGAGTATTATATATATAGTTATATAATATTATAAATTTACAATAACATATATATTTATATAAATGACATGTATGACATGAATATATATATATGAAATATATATACATATATGATGTATATATAAATCATATACATATATACATTTATATACTGGTATACATACATAGTTATTTATATAAATAGACACATATAACATGTATATAGGTATACTATATATAATCAGGTATATATACATACCCATATATACATGTTATATACATACACAGGTTTATATAAGCAATGTATATATACATATATACAGGATATATACATGTATATACATACACATATATACATGGTATTCAGGGATTACATACACATATATATATGTATATAGACATTTATAAATAATATATACTATAATGACATTACACATATAAATTGTATTTATACTAGAGATCCATATACTTACATTTATATACTTGTATACATTATATGAGCAGTGTATAACATATAATACATATAGTATATACATATATACATGTATATACATATACATATATACATGTATATACATATACATATATACATGTATATACATATACATATATACATGTATATACATATACATATATACATGTATATACATATACATATATACATGTATATACATATACATATATACATGTATATACATATACATATATACATGCATATTCATATACATATACATAATATATACGATTGACAGGTATATACATGTAGATATACATATAACATATATACATTGTATATACATATACATATATACATGATATACATATACATAATGTACATTGTATATACATTACATATATACATGTGCGCCATATACATAATGACATATATACATGTATATATCAGAGATACATATAAATACATGTATATACATATACATATATACATATATACATATAGACATGCTATACATGTATATGCATATAGATATAATATATATATCATATACATATATACCATGTATATCGACATATTGGAATATATATATACACACATAGTCAGTAATTTACATGTATATGGGGCTCCCATATAGATTTACATATACAGGTATACACACATAACCATGTATATTTACAGATATACACATACATTATATTATACACATATATAAATGTATATACATACACACATATACATGTACATACATACACATATATAAATACACATATATACATATATATTACATATATTACATACAACATGTATTATGTGACATATACACACATATATACATGTATATACACACATATATACATGTATATAAATACGCATATATACATAGTATACACTCAACTGTGTGTGTATTTATTTATATGTTTATATATAGACACACATTTTATATTTATATAGTATATATCTGTATTTATATATTATATATTTACATATAATTATGTATATATTTTATATATATATATATTTCTCTATATCTATATGATATATCTTATATCTATACATACATATATATCCCTATAAGATATATGTTATATAATATATATAACATATATGTTATATAATATATATAACATATATGTTATATAATATATATAACATATATGTTATATAATATATAAATATAAATATGTAAATATATACAAATATGTATAAAAAAATAAAATATATATATATACATTTATATATATATATATATATTATATATATATACATACTACAAAAATATATATAAATTACAAACAAAAATATATATATAAATTTATATATATACACGTCCAATATATATTTATTTATTTATTCATAATATTTATTATCTATATATATCTATATATATATATATATATATGATATATATTATATTTATATATGTATCTGTGTTACATAAATCTCTATGTATATATGTATACTATATACATATATAACACATGTGTGTGTATTTTATTTATATGGTTTATATATATACATTATATTATATAATATTAACTATTATATATATAAATATATGAATATCTAATGTATTTATACATGTGTATGTTGTATGTCTGTGTATTATATATATAGTTATATAACATAAAAATATATATATGATTACTTAAATATGTTAAAATGAATTAATTATATATATATATATATATAAATTATAATATTCATATATATTTATATATACAATACAATCTATCCATTATTATAGGTATTTTCATATGGCTGTATAAATATATGTTATATAGAATAAATATGTATATATATATATAATATATATATATATATATGTATATTAAACATATAATATAAATTTATACACACACACATGTGTATATATAACATATTTACATACATACAGTATAAAATATATATATTATATATATTTAAATATATATATCATTGTATACATATTTAGTAAACATATATATATTTTATGTTATATTATAACTATCTATATAATACTATACATACATACATAACATATATAAAAACATTATATATATATATATATATATATATATATATATATATATATATATATATATATATATATATGAGAGAGAGAATACGATACATACATCTTGAAATCAGTCTGGGTTTTTTCAGTTTATTGTGAGAAATACATACACACACATTTATACATGTATATGCATATAGATATATACATACGCACATATATGTATAAAAATATATTATATATATATATATATATTTTTTAAAATTTGTAATATATATTTTTTATACATACACAAAAATATATACTATAAATATACATACACAAAAAATATATATAAATTATCTAGATACACGTCCAAAATATATATTATAAATTTATCATATATATATACGTAGATATATATATTCATATATATATACATATATATATATATATATATATATATATATATATATATATATGTATATGTGATTACATAGATATGTATACATATGTATATATGTATAATATATACATATATAACACACACACATGTGTGTGTATTTATTTATTTGTTTTCTATATACATATTATATATATATAGATATATATATATATATATTTATATATATATGAATATATAATGTATTTATACCATGTGTATGTATGTATGTATGAGTATTATATATTAGTTATAAAAACTAAATATATAATTGGATAACTTAATATGTATACATGAATATATATATATATATTATTCATAATTTTTATATATACATACATCTTATCCATATATATAGGTAGATTGTATATGGATGTATAAAAATATGTATATATAGATAAATATGGTATATATATTAATATATATATATATATATATATGGTATATATAAACCATATATAAATAAATTTATACACACACACATGTGTATATCTCATACCATATTTACATACCTACTGTGTATATATATTATATATATATATATATATTATATATCTATAAATATATATACTATATATATTTCATGTTATACATATTTAAGTAATAATATATATATTTATGTTTATATAACTATATATATAATACTCATACATACATACATACACATGTATAAATACATTATATATTCATATTTATATATATATATATATATATATATATATATATATAGATATATGTACTATATAATATTTATGACGAGAGTGAATTACGATACATACACTTGAAATCATCTGGGTTTTTTCGGTTATTTGAGGAAATACATACACACACATTTATACATGTATATGCATAAAGATATATACATACGCACATATATGTATAAAAATATATTATATATATATATATATATATATATTTACATACACAAAAATATATATATAAATATACATACACAAAAATATATATATAAATATACATACACAAAAATATATATATAAATTTATATATATATACACGTGCATATATATATTCATATATATATATATATATATATATATATATATATATATATGTATATGTGATTACATAGATATGTATACATATGTATATATGTATATATATACATATATACACACACACATGTGTGTGTATTTATTTATATGTTTATATATATACATACATTTATATATATATGTAGTATATATGTATATATTTATATATATATATTTATATATATTTCTGTATGTATATATATATATTTTATATATATATATATTTCTACTATATATATATCATACTATAATATTGATATATTTTTATATATACATACATATATATCCATATATATAGGTATATGTATATGGATGTATAAAAATAGATATATATATAAATATGTATATATATTAATATATATATAAATATGTATATATATTAATATATATATAAATATATATATATATATATAAATATATGTATATATAAACATATATAAATAAATTTATACACACACACATGTGTATATATATACATATTTACATACATACTGTATAAATATATATATATATATATATATATATATATATATTCATGTATACATATTTAAGTAATCATATATATATATATATATATATATTTATGTTTATATAACTATATATATAATACTCATACATACATACATACACCTGTATAAATACATTTTATATTTATATATATATTATATATATATATATATATATATATATATATATATATATATATGAGAGAGAGAGAATACGATACATTTTCTCACTCTGCAAACATCTTGAAATCAGCTTTAAGTCTGTTTTTTTTCGGTTTATTGTGAGAAACTGATTCCTACAGCAGTAGAGGAGCAGAAACATTGCGTCTTATCAATGATCATCCTAAGGAACACCAAGGAGTACATTAGAGTACAGGACGAGGACGTCCTCGCGCCCGAACTAAACGTATTCGAATAACCTCACCACGCTGGTCAGATTTGGAATACTTCCTGCATAGCTAGTTTACAAGTTTTTGCTTCATGATAGGTTGGGTATGCAAAGGTGACTTTGTATGACCCAAGATACACACTGAAGGGGTTGCATTGCATTTAATACACAGCAAACAGAAAGGTCATAACATATGATAAAATGTATTATTGTAGAAAGCAGTATTGGAACTGACATGAATATTGTGATACATTTGTCACATCGAGGTCACATCGAAGTTCCTTTCCATTTTTTATCTACGATGTACAATATATAATATAATATCTAGAGGCATGGCATATTTGTGTGAGCGATCTTAGTCTTCAGGTTTATTAATCAATTCAACATTATGGAGTAGGAATTCTTTCATGACTTAATACTTCCGCTTCCTATATCGCCTTCCGCCTCCAGCTGCATCTACCTCCTGGCTGCAGCTTTATGCTAGCCCGGGTGTTTGCAGAAAGATATTCTAGGTTCCTTGCATCACCATACTAAAAGTCAATATAAGGAAGCGTAAAGGAGGCAGACATGAGAAGAAAGAGTAGAAGCAGAAGACAAGACAGAGCAGAATAGCAGAGCACACAGAACTGACCTTCATCCTTACCGGCTGCAGAAGGTGTATATTAACGGGCCACCTTAAAAAACTGTTACAGAAGAGAAACGCTTGTGTTCTTCTCCCCTGAGTTACAACGGGTGCCACCACTGGTTATAACTGGCGACATCGATAGCTGGTTATACCAGGGAGCCATGTAATGTACACGTATGTGTACATTACATTACATTCAAGGAGAGCACATATTGTCAAAGAAGCCGTGCAAGGCGCACATATGTTGAATTTCAGTCTCCTGCAGCCGAGAATCTATCAGGAGGTCGTGTCAGCTACGCCTGACCACAGTAGCTAGCTCGCCTGCTCGACTCCATCAGGTCGAAATATAGATTAGTTTTAAGTATGCATTCCTCAATACACCGCCACTTATGCTCATTTGGAGCACTTCGTAACTTAACTGACATATCAAGCCACTTAATAAACAATCACACCTTTGCTTAAATGATTTCCACTTTACTCACAGTAGTTGTGCCATGTATGTTTTTTTTTCTCTCTCTCAGATAGTATGTGCTTTACAATGTATAACTGACTTGAAGCATATCATATCATATTCCAATATCTTATGTATGATCTACTTCTCACATAGTATATAATGTGCTATGTGTTTACTGAAGCCACCTCTTTAACGTCCATTGCAGCCGCAACGTTGGTTGATGTAATCAAAAGGGTTTATTACATATGCTTGAATATACAGCTGTCTGGTGCACATAGCCTCCAATGACAAGGAGCCCAATTAGAGGGTGTAGACATTTATTCTTAGCTGGCTTATGGTACTTTAAGTCTGGATATTTCTGTGACTAACATAATATGGAGGATGTCTAGTAGTGTCGTCCGAGCTATGTACGACACTGATTAAGCTTTATGTTAATTCCGCCTGTAGCCAGCACCTGGCTCTTGGTTGCAGTTGCATTTGTTAACCGGGATGCTCTAGGGTGGTGAAAGTTATCCTAGGCTGTCTGTCTCGTTATAACAGTGAATATAAGAAAGTGTAAAGGAGGAGCAAACGCAGAGGACAAGGCAAAACAGAACAACAGAACACACAATTCTAACCTCAAGCTTAGCGGGCTGGAGGCAACCATAACTTATAGGGCATGGGAATATACTTGTGGCCGCTTAAGAATCCTACCCATTAATCATATTCAAGCTTCACATTTAATACAAAGTTCTTGGAGAGTAACAGCAACGTAACCCCAAAATACATTCCTTGAATTTATTTTTCTTTTCTTCTTTTATATATATATATATATATATATATATATATATATATATATATATAAACATTTGTCAAAGTCAGCCTGTCTCCTGCTTTTTAATGTTGGGGATCTCCCCTTCTCAGATTAGCTGAAGCCACGGGGTAAAGGTTGGGGCTCATATGGTCAGTGACCACCAGCCGCAATTAAGATATTTCATTTTTTACGACAGTAATAGATAATGTGAGTGCAAGAAAGATCTGTCTCAAAAGTATAGGCAGAAGAAACCTCGGGTACATTTTATTATACATAAAGTTTCATTGCTCCTTTTCAGGAGTTTTCAAAAGTTCTAGAACAATTCTAGTGGATTGAAATTCTACCACTCAGCCTGTGTGATCCTCCTCTGATCATCGGTAAACCGAGTCAGAACGGTCATCAAAACTCTTAAGCAGAACTTAAGAGCCGCTTCCCGCTCAGAGGATTACACTAAGAGTCCTCATCGTGGTTGAATTTTATCCGAGTTTCTTGACGAGGGACTCGGCAATCACACTATAGAATTGATCCTATGAAGTATGATCATACTTCGAACATCGAAGTTCACTCATAGTCTAGATTTTACTGAGGACTTAGTCTTGTTTGGCTGAACTTTCACATCTTATGTTGATATTTACTTTGATGTTAGAATTATGTATACGCGATCTATTACGTAAATCTATATTAACTTATGAAGCAATAGTACACTGCACTATATATTTACGCTTGTTAATCCTAATCAATTAAAATAACAAAACTTACTCTCAAGAGACCAGTACTTTCTTATCTTAAGCTAATTCTTCCATATGTCCTCAGTATACCTTTGTGTGTTTTCTGGTCACCAAGTAATAGCAGCTCTGGTTTCCCTTCAAAACGCATAAATCTTTCGCCTTTTACTAAAGATTTCCGTGGAGGGGAACAACTCAATGAGTCTTACTCAATTTTTTCTATAGCCCACTTCGGTGGGTTCAAATACAAGATATGTTAATCAATACATATTCAAAATACCTAACTTTTAGGGAATCTGTCATTCCTTTGCGATAATTAGCCTTTAAGAGAAAACACATGTAGGGATAGATACCGGTTGAATGAAAAAAAAAAAAAAAAAAAACATTCCTCAGAATAAAATTATCGCTTGTTAGATCCCCCTTCCCCCACCTCCATGTAGACCATGATCAAGGCCCTTGCTCCCTAGACACAAGCACTGCAATCACGGTGCAGACACTATAATGGCGACACGTAGTTATTGAGAAAGACTGGTTTCGCTAACCATACGTAGAATAAATTTTAATTAAATGACAGTGTATAGATGAAATTTTAGCGATCTTAGAATTATCATAAAACTTGCTGTGAAATAGAAACTACTGATTGTATTGTACTTAAATGTCAAATACTTGACTCTTAATTCTTATAATATGCTCATTTACAGGTTTCATATTCCAAAGGCAATTTAAAATTCAAGTAACTTTACGTATTTGCTGCTTATGCTTGTGCTACTTAAATAATAATGAAAAGAATTCAGGTACCAATATCAGCAATAGATGCTCTACTACTGGACGATGAATAACTAATATGGAAATAATGATTTGTCAATGTATATACTATAACAAACTAATAGCGATGAAAATTATACAGCGCTTTTCTTCCAGTGGGTTGGTTCTCAAAAGTTTGGGCAAGTATCTGTGAAAAACACATATAATAAACATAACACTAAAATAAAAACTTCCTACTCCATGCATCATCTATCATCACGTTTCCATAGAAATTTTAGTTTCTACGCCGTTCAAGCAGACAATTTGCGTTCATATCGTTTTCGGTATATTTGGATTGATTTTCTAAGACTACCATAGGTTATAAGGGGGATAGCGCGAACGCAGTCCCCCGCTACCAAAAATTTCGCACTCGAGTTAACCACATTTGGGTTAATCGCAGGGGTCAGCGCCACCGGAGTGCAATGGTGAGCCTCGCCCTGGGAGAACCGCCTTCGTGATCACGGTATCTCCTGTGCCAGGTAAGTATGCTTTCCTTCGCCACGCGCCAACCCACGCTCACTTACACTGAGGACCTCACGAGAATTCTAATATTTTATACAAATATCCGGTTATTCTTGATTTTAACGACGCCATTCTTATGAACGCTAAATTTAAATATTTCAATATTACTCATTCATTCTAAAACTTATCCAGAAAATGTCACTCACACGTGACTGGAAGAAAAGTAGAATGGGGAGCTTGTGGGTAGAAAAAACAAGACACATGGAAATTCAGTTTGTTGATATCAATTTATAAATGCACATGTTATACTCGTTTCACCTCTATACTTTGATTTAAGGAAAACGCATAAGCTCTCTTAGCGTAGACTTAAGTAAGTGCTCTATGGTCGTTTCTTAGTTTACATGACAAAATATAAAGCGTGTAACTGTGAATTCAGAGACTTTAGCGACGGCAAACATATAATTTTAAGAGGCACAATTCAAGTACGATTAAGACGAAAACGTTAAATTCAGAGTTTGTTGGATTTTTCTTATAAAACATCAAATAGAAACAACAGACAGCCGAACGTCGTTCATGCCTTTCTACACACAAATACTGTTGCCAATAATTCCTCAGGAACATTTTCTTAGCCACACTTTAAACCATGTTTCAGTATCGCTTCTCGGCCTTTTGGCTAAGATCAAAGTGTAGTATCTGTTCTTATCAGCTTAATATCTGATACGATCCCCATGTGGGATCTACGATATTAAACTGATTTTTGGAATATGGCGAAGTGCTAGGGGCTTGCTCCACCTTTGCCGCGGATCGGCCCGGTATTGCAGTACCTCCGGGATTGGTCCACTCCCCCCGGGGAGAGTATAAATAAATCTATTAAACTACGAAAACCAATTGCTTCATTCCCATTACCTATCTTGAAATCAAATATCGGTGCATATCAACTGCGCTCTTCTAGATTTCGTGCAATTGTGTCATATGACCAGTGGTAGATTCTCCACCTCTTCCAATCGAAAAGGTACATTACAAATTTTGATAAAATGCTTCATTTTTTCCCTCCAAATTCTACATTACGTCCGTCAATCACATAATATACATCATTATTTATATATACTTTATATATATATATATATATATATATATATATATATATTATATATATATATACAATATATGTACAGATATATCTATACATATGGCTACCCTTATTTACATAAACATTCAAATAACCATACTTGTGTACATACATATACAAATATGCATATATACACACTCTTCTATATGTGTGTATGTATACATATCTGTATACATAAACACATGAATAAAATATTATAATTATATACATATATGTATATATACGCATACATGCATCCATACATATATCCAGTTATATCTTCACATACATGTATACATATATATATACATATAAATAAGCATATACATATATGAATAAACTTAAACACACATATATAGATAAATACTAAAATTTACAGAAAAGACGTACATCTCCATACATATATATATATATATATATATATATATATATATATATATATATACATACATAAAAGTATATATGTACATATATATATACTTACAAAATACACATACATAAGCATAAACATACGTATATATACATATATATCTGTGTATCTATGGTTATATGTATCTGTGCTTATATGTATATACATATATATGCACAGATACATATACATATACAAATACACACATATATATATAATATATACTATATATACAAATATAGCTCTATACATTTATAAAATATATTTATATCTATGTTTGTACATGATGTATATATACACATATCTATACATATAAATATAAATATATACATATACTAATATATTCATACAAATTTGCAAACATATATTATATATTTTAGGTATATATATATTATTCATTCATATTTTCATATACATAAATGTATATACATACTATATACAAATACATGTAATATATAACTATACATATATTATATACACATATTCTATAGATACATACATATAATATGCATACATATATTTACATATATGAATGTGTATATATGTACATATATGTAAATACCTATATAAACGTATATAGATACATACATATATATATATATATATATTATATATATATGAACACTGTACACACATATACACATACATATATACAAACACATATATATTCATATATGTATATATAAATATAAACATACATATGTATACATACATATTTACATACACATATATACATACATATATATACATATCTATATACATATAAACTTATATAAATATTTTTATATAAACATATAAATTCATATATAAACATATAAATTTCTATATAAATGTATATAAATGTATATATACATATATATACATGAGTACGTATATATATATATATATATATATATATATATATATATATGTATGTATACATATATATGTTTAATGTAAGCAAATATGTATTAGTGTATATATGCATATATGTATTTATATATGTATATATACATTTATATATTTGTGTGTATGTGTATGTATATGTATATATATATATATATATGTGTGTGTGTGTGTGTGTGTGTATGTGTGTGTGTCTGTGTAAGTATACATATAGATATATTTACATAAATATTTATATAAATATACACAATATACACATATATACATATACATGTATACGTATAATCATACATAAATTTGTAACTTAACAGTGGTGTTTTTGCCATCCTTTGGGTGACAAAAACTGATTTGATATATTTTAGTACTAATACAATATTTTAGTTTATTTTCTCCCAAAGGGCAGTAGACCGATCCCGGAGGTACTGCAATACCGGGCCGATCCGCGGCAAAGGTGGTGCAAGCCCCTAGCACTTCGCCATATTCCAAAAATCAGTTTAATATCGTAGATCCCACATGGGGATCGTATCAGATATTAAGCTGATAAGAACAGATACTACACTTTGATCTTAGCCAAAAGGCCGAGAAGCGATAATAACTTATTGTGCAAAGGTGACCGAGTAAATATTTCTGAGGAATTATGTTTGAAGTTCCTTCATATGAAGAACGGCATAAACGTCCGACTCTCGGTTATTTTCTATCAAAGAGGTGTATAAAAACGACCTAACGTTATGTGAAATTTCTAAGTTCGGAATATAGTTTTAATGGCTTAATCGAAATTCATATAAGTATATGATGGCCGTTGCTTGATGTTTATTAATTCACCCAAACATCATAAGAGACAATCATATAGCACTTATTTAAATCTGCGCTTGTACATTTTCTTCCTATGTAAATTCATCAAAATTGAAAGAATTCAATAACATGTACTTTTACTTTATAGGTATTATTAGATAAAGACGCAACCACACGTAGTGAAAAAACAACCTTTCGGCATGACGTAATTTTAAATATGACGTAACCCATAAAAACTCTTTTCTTCTGGAAACGAAAAATAGTGGGGATATATTTTGAAATTAATTTTTAAATAATTACCATTTTATAAAGATACTTGTTTTTTCAAGACCCATCTAAATATTCCACCACCGTGCACGTTCATGCACTATCATACATTTTAATCTATATATGTATATTGTTTTAGTTTTTGTTATATCTTTTACTTTCTCTTTTTCTTTCTCTCTCTTTCTGAATAAATTACATCTGATATTTTTCCTTAGACCTGCAATTGAAATATAATTACAAGTGAGGTTCACTCAGAATAAAACTAAAGGCTTACTTGATATTTCTATGAAATTTTAAATTCGCGTGGGGTTCTCAGCGTGAGTGAGCGTGGGTTGATGCGAAGCGGAGGAAAGCATACTTACCTGGGGTAAATATTTATATCAGATTAAGGTAGTGGTTTTAAAGGTTAATAAATACGTGTAATTCTGAATAATATCTAACAGTTTATGTCGGTATACAAACATACTTTTTGTTTCCGCTGTGCTAAACCACTTAAATGTGTATATATATAAATATATACATGTATGCATGTGTATATACATACATATCAAAATGTATATATACATACATATCAAAATGTATATATACATACATATCAAAATGTATATATACATACATATCAAAATGTATATATACATACATATCAAAATGTATATATACATACATATCAAAATGTATATATACATATATGCATGTATATATATACATGAATACATGTATATATATACATGAATACATGTATATATATACATATACACATGTATATACATATACATATACATATACACATAGATATACATATAAATATACACATGGATATACATATACATATAAACATGTATATATATATACATATTAATATACACATGTATATACATATACATATACACATGTATATACATATACATATACACATGTATATACATATACATATACACATGTATATACATATACATATACACATGTATATACATATACATATACACATGTATAAACATATACATATACACATGTATATACATATACACATATATATACATATACACATGTATATACATATACACATATATATACATATACACATGTATATACATATACACATATATATACATATACACATGTATATACATATACACATATATATACATATACACATGTATATACATATACACATATACAAATACATATACACATGTATATACATATACATATATGTATATACATATACATATACACATGTATATACATATACACATGTATATACATATACATATACACATGTATATACATATACATATACACATGTATATACATATACATATACACATGTATATACATATACATATACACATGTATATACATATACATATACACATGTATATACATATACATATACACATGTATATGTACATTATATACATGTATATATATACATATACAATATATATATATATATACATAATATATATACATGTATATATATACATTATACATATATATTAGTATATATATATACATGTATATATTATATATATACATGTATATGTATATACATTATACATGTATACATATATACATATATACATATACAACATGTATACATATACATATATACATGTATATATATACATATATACATGTATTTGCATACATTATACATGATATACATATACATATATATATATATATATATATACATAAATATACTATATATCTATATATATACATTATAATGTATATATACATATATACATGTATTTATTATACATATATACTTGTATATACACACATATATACATGTATATACACACATATATACATGTATTATATATATATACATGTATATATACATATACAATATATATATAATATATCATTATATATATACATATATACATGTATATATACATGTACATCTATACATATATGCATGTATATATATACATATATATGTATATATACATATATATACATATATGTATGTATATCTATACATATATACATGTATATCTATACATATATACATGTATATATACATGTACATCTATACATATATACATGTATATCTATACATATATACATGTATATATACTAATATACATATATAAACATACATACATGTACATCTATACATATATACATGTATATCTATACATATATGCATGTATATCTATACATATATGATATACATGTATATATATACATGTATATATATACATATATACATGTATATATATACATATATACATGTATATATATACATATATACATGTATATATATACATATATACATGTATATATATACATATATACATGTATATATGTATATATATACATTATATATATATACATTATATATTATACATATATACATGTATATATATACATATATACATGTATATATATACATATATACATGTATATATATATATAATAACATATATACATGTATATAATACATATCATGTATATATATATATACATATATACATTTATATATATACATATATACATGTATATATATACATATATACATATATACATATATATACATATACTATATACATATATACATGTATATATACATATATACATGTATATATATATACATGTGTATATATATATAATATATATGTATATATATATATAATACATGTATATATATACATATATACATGTATATATATACATTATACATATATATACATGTATATTATATACATAATATATTACATATACATGTATACATGCATATACATGTATATATATACATATATACATGTATATATATATATATATAATATACATGTATATATACATATATACATATAAACATATGTATACATATATACATGTATATATACATATATACATGCATATATATATACATGTATATATACATGTGTATCTATACATATATACATGTATATATATACATGTATATCTATACATATGTGCATGTATATCTATACATATATACATGTATATCTATACATATATACATGTATATATACATGTACATCTATACATATATACATGTATATCTATACATATATACATGTATATATACATGTACATCTATACATGTATACATAAACATGTGCATATATATATATGTATCTATACATGTATATATATACATATATACAGTATATATAAACATGTACATATATATATATATATGTATGTATATATGTATGTATATATATAGTCATATTTAATATATTTTCAATAATATTTATGCATATATATGTAAATATGTATATATATATATATATATACATCTAAATATATGTATATATATTATACATATATATATATATATATGTATATTTATACATGTGTATATATGCATGTGTATATATACATGTATTTATATAATTGTATATATATAATTGTATATATATGTATATATATAATTGTATATATATGTATATATATAATTGTATATATATGTATATACACATATATACATTTATATATATATATACATGTATATATATATACATGTATATATTTACATGTATATATATACATGTATATATATATAAATATATATATATATATATATATATACATACATGTATTTATATAATTGTATATATATAATTGTATATATATGTATATATATAATTGTATATATATATGTATATATGTATATATGTATATATATACATATATATGTATATATACACTTGTACATATACATATACATTACATATAATATATATATATATATTTATGCATGTATGTATCTATATATACATGTATATGTATTTATATATATACTTGTATACGTATTCATATATAAAAATGTATATATGTATTGCTACGCCAGTGGGTCTTTGTCTTTGTGCGTCTGGGCAAGAGGAGCGAAGGAACGAGGCCATGACAGACGCAGTTAGGTGCTGCCCCTGGGAAGACCTCGCGTGTGCCCCTTGTGACCTGATATACTTTGTGTTGCCCTATTATAAGCTGT
This sequence comes from Penaeus japonicus, assembly GCF_977035675.1. Taxonomy (NCBI): domain Eukaryota; kingdom Metazoa; phylum Arthropoda; class Malacostraca; order Decapoda; family Penaeidae; genus Penaeus; species Penaeus japonicus. The sequence goes on along the minus strand of NW_028234426.1, from coordinate 39,963,319 downwards.
ATTGTGCAGTGTGATGTGCTGGTTTCCCCCTGCATTGTGCCTATAGAAAAGTGTACGGGTAAATAACTAGTGTAAATAAATAGTATGTTATTGTGTTTATTTCGTGCCCTGCCTCGCCACGTGGCGTTTCCCCTCGTGGCGTTCTGGGACGCTGTGGTGTTCGGTGCCTGTTGGAGCTATTCTGTGTTCACGACCCTCTGGTTAGCACGCCGTCTGCCTAGCCTGCCTCGCGCTGGTGGCAGATAGACGAGGCGACCGGCGTAACAGTTTTTATACATATACATGTATATATATATTTATATATATACATTTATGTATGTATCTATATATATATATTTATATATATACATTTATATACATTTATATATATATAATTTATATATATACATTTATATTTTTGCATTTGTTCATATACATTTATATATGTATTTATATATATGTACATATATATTTATAAATATACACATTTATATATCAATAGATTTTCATTTATATATGTATATATACATATATATATACGTGCATATATATATACATATATATATACGTGCATATATATATACGTGCATATATATATACATGTGTATATATATATATACATATAAAAGTATATATATATATATATTTAAACATACATCCAAGCTTATATACATGCAAATATACATATATATATATATATGTGAATATATATATACATATAAACATGTATTAATACATATATATGTATATAAACATATACCTGTATATACATACACGTATATACCTGTATATACATACATGTATTTACCTGTATATACATACACGTATATACCTGTATATACATACACGTATATACCTGTATATACATACACGTATATACCTTTATATACATACACGTATATACCTTTATATACATACACGTATATACCTGTAAATACATACACGTATATACCTGTATATATATAGACATGTGTATACATATACATATCTACATGTGTTTACATATACATATCTACATGTATATACATATACATGTATATATGTATATACATATACATATATACATGTATATACATATACATATATATACATGTATAGACATATACATACATACATGTATTTACATATACATACATACATGTATTTACATATACATACATACATGTATTTACATACACATATATACATGTATATACATATATATGTATATACATACATATAAATATACATATATATATACATACACATATATGTATATACATACATGTATATACAAGTATATACATACACATATATATGTATATACATACACGTATATACCTATATACATACACGTATATACATGTATTTGTATACATACATATATATATACATATATATATATATCCATATATACATGTATATATATACATATATATACATGCATATATATACATATATATACATGTATATATATACATGTATATATATACATATATATACATGTATATATATACATATATATATATACATATATATATATACATATATATATATATATATACATATATATACATCTTTATTAGTCGGCTTTCTGTATACAGAGAAACACAGGCCGTCGTCGTCACAATGGATTAGAGTGTCTAGGAAGGGTAGCTTCTGACATTCTTCTTCCTCTACGGTAAATTGAATTTTGTCGTGGACGGCGTTTAGCAGCATCAGCGTTTGGCGTAAGCACGTCCTCCTGGGGACGACGACCAGGACATCATCTACGTAGCGTAGCCATGTTGAGTGCCATGTTGAGAGGAAGAAGAATGTCAGAAGCTACCCTGATCCATCGTGACGACGACGGCCTGCGTTTCTCTGCATACAGAAAGCCGACTAATAAAGAAGATTATATCCATTACTACTCCGCCCACAGCAATAAAACAAAGTCAGGGGTAGTCATACGTTTCTTCCTAAGGGCATTAAGGATTTGCACCCCTGAGTTCTTAGAGGATGAAATGAAATACATAATAGACTCCTTTGAAAAACACCGGTACCCCAGAGGTTTCTTGCTAAACCTCAGTAAGAAAGCGGAGAACATCATGACCAGAGCAGAAAACGATCGTGCAGCACCCTCAGGTTTCTTGATACTGCCTCAGTGTAAAATCTCCGAGATTATCAGCAGGTACTTCGGTACCACCGTGAACATAGCAAACACGTCCGGCATAAAGATAGGAGATTTGGCAAGACACGAGAAACCGCTAACAAACAACCCCGACAGTGCCGTTTACTGTATTCCCTGCAGTACATGCGATAAAGCGTATTACGGCGAAACAGGACGTGGTTTCGACACCAGGATGAGCGAACACCAAGCAGACATCCGTCACCACAGGACTTCCAACGCCATTGTGGCACACGTAGATGAGGCGGGACATCTACCAGATTGGAAGGAAGCGAAAATCGTCAGCAAAGGATTGCAAAGGCAAAGGCGTAACGTTATGGAAGCTGCATACATCGCGACAACAGAAAACATGAACACCGCGTCGGGGAGATTTAAACTATCCAAGGTCGCGGTAGCATCAATTATGCGGATAAACCACACACAGGTCAAGAGAGTCAGGTGAACCTTCACCTCTCATTTGATATATATATGCGTTCTGTGTTTCACTTATGTATTTTTGAGAAAGACCTCCATCGAAACGCGTCAAATATATCTCTTGCGTGTTTAGATATTCAGTCTCATTCATACCTTTCTTTTACATATATAAATATATATATAAACATATATAAGTAAATATATATATGCACACGTGTGTATATATATATGTATGTACATATATATATATATATATATATGTGTGTGTGTGTGTGTGTGTACATGTGTGTATGTATATATATACATATATATGTAAATATATGTATACATATTTAAGTAATCATAAAATATATATGTGTGTCTATATCTATATATATATAATATACATACATACACATGTATAAATACATATATATGTATGTATGTATGTGTGTATATGAGAGAGAGAGAGAGAAAAGGTAACATCTTGAAATCAGCTTTAAGTCTGGGTTTCTCCGGTTTGTGAGAAACCGATTCATACAGCAGCAGAGGAGCAGAAACATAGGATCTTAGCAATGCTCATCCTAAGGAACGCCAAGGAGAATATTAGAGTTCAGGACGAGAACGTCCTCGCGCCCGACGCAAAAATATGCGAAGTTCCTTTCCATTTTTGATCTACGATGTACAATATATAATATAATATCTAGAGGCATGGCATATTTGTGTGAGCGGTCTTAGTCTTCAAGTTTATTGATCAATTCAACATTATGGAGTAGGAATTCTTTCATGATTTAATACTTCCGCTTCCTATATCGCCTTCCGCCTCCAGCTGCATCTACCTCCTGGCTGCAGCTTTATGCTAGCCCGGTTGTTTGCAGAAAGATATTCTAGGTTCCTTGTATCACCATACTAAAAGTCAATATAAGGAAGCGTAAAGGAGGCAGATATGAGTAGAAAGAGCAGAAGCTGAAGACAGGACAGAACAGAATAGCAGAGCACACAGATCTGACCTCCATCCTTATCGGCTGCAGGTGTATATTAGCGGGCCACCTTTAAAAAAATGGTTACAGAAGAGAAACGCTTGTGTTCTTCTCCCCTGGGTTACAACGGGTGCCACCACTGGTTATAACTGGCGACATCGATAGCTGGTTATATCAGATAGCCATGTAATGTACACGTATGTGTACATTACATTACATTCAAGGAGAGCACATATTGTCAAGGAAGACGTGCAAGGCGCACGTATGTTGAATTGAATTTCAATCTCCTGCAGCCGAGAATCTATGGTAATGAAGCCGTGCAAGCTGCATGCATCTTATTCAGTCCCCACCTCTAGCACCCAAGTCTAGGGTAAAAAAAAAAAAAAAAAAAAAAAGGCGATTGATTCAGTTCAGTTCAGAGAGATTTGCGAAGACGTCTCTTCGCCTGGGCTATTTGCACAAGGCGGCCCGGCCATGACGATTGAGGTACTTGTTTAGTATCCTTGTCCTGCAGTCGAGAATCCCTTGGTTAGTAGTGCAAGACGCATGCTCGTTGTTCAGTCACCCTCCAGCGGTCGAGAAGTGCTCCCGCGCAGAAGATATCAACCCCCCACCCCCTGTATTTTTACTGTATTAGGTTGGTGCATTTTTTCATCAAGGTAGAACAGTGCTGGAGTAGTAAAGTGTTCGGGTACATGGCAGAGTCAACCCAACTGCACTTATGGGAATCAGGAGGTCGTGTCAGCTACGCCTGACCACAGTAACTAGCTCGCCTGCTACCCAAAGTCGCAGAACAAGGGCACTAAGCTCGTGGTTATGGGCTTGTATGGCCTAGAGGCTAGCCGTTGCCACACTCCCGCCCTCGGTGCACTGAGACCATCAAGTCGAATTACATATTAGTTTTACGTATGCATTCCTCAATGCACTGCCACCTATGCTCATTTGGAGCACTTCGTAACTTAACTGACATATCAAGCCACTTGATAAACAATCACACCTTTGCTTTAATTATATACTCTACTCTCACAGCACTTGTGCCATGTATGTCTTTTTTTTCTCTCTCTCAGATAGTATGTGCTTTACAATGTATAACTAACTTGAAGCATATCATATTGCAATATCTTATGTATCTACTTTTCACACAGTATATATGTTGTGTGTTTACTGGGGCCACCTCTTGAACGTCCATTGTAGCCACAACGTCGGTTGATGTAATCAAAAGGGTTTGTTACATATCGGTGAAAATACAGCTAATGTCTGGTGCACATAGCCTCCAGTGACAAGAAACCCAATTAGAGGGTGTAGACATTTATTCTTAGCTGGCTTATGGTACTTTGAGCCTAGATATTTCTGTGACAAACATAATATGGAGGATATCTAGTAGTGTCATCCGAACTATGTACGACACTGATTAAGCTTTATGTTAATTCAGCTTGTAGCCAGCTTCCTGGCTCTTGGCTGCAGTTGCATTTGTTACCCGGGATGCTCTAGGGTGGTGAAAGTTATCCTAGGCTGCCTGTCTAGTTATAACAGTGAATATAAGAAAGTGTAAAGGAGGAGCAAAAGCAGAGGACAAGGCAAAACAGAACAGAGCACACAATTCTAACCTCAAGCTTAGCGGGCTGGAGGCAACCATAACTTATTGGGCCACCTCAATAAAATGCAGCAGCTGAAGAATCCTACCCATTAATATTCAAATATTTAAATTTATTAAAAGCTTCACATTCAATACTAAGTTCTTGGAGAGTAACAGCAACGTAACCCCAAAATATATTCCTTGATTTTTTTTTCCTTTATATATATATTTATATATATACATATATATAACCATTTGTCTAAGTCAAAGTCTGTCTCCTGCTTTTTTTTATGTTGGTGATCTCCCCTTCTCAGAGGTTGGGGCTCATATGGTCAGTGACCACCAGCCGCAATTAAGATATTTCATTTTTTCGACAGTAATAGATAATCTGAGTGCCAGAAAGATCCATCATTAATCTATGCCATAAGAGAAAAAAAAAGAAAAAAAAAACAGGAGGAATAAAGCATAAACGATCTCAAAAGTACAGGCACAAGTAACCTCGGGTACATTTTCTTATACATACAGTTTCATTACTCCTTTTCAGGAGTTTACAAAAGTTCTAGAACAATTCTAGTGGATTGAAATTCTACCACTCAGCCTGTGTGATCCTCCTCTGATCATCGGTAAACCGAGTCAGAACGGTCATCAAAACTCTTAAGCAGAACTTAAGAGCCGCTTCCCGCTCAGAGGATTACACTAAGAGTCCTCATCGTGGTTGAATTTTATCCGAGTTTCTTGACGAGGGACTCGGCAATCACACTATAGAATTGATCCTATGAAGTATGATCATACTTCGAACATCGAAGTTCACTCATAGTCTAGATTTTACTGAGGACTTAGTTCTAATGGACTGACTTATCATTAGTTCTTATGTTAGCTTTTAGTCGATGTTTATGCGATGACTTCAATAATATTAATGCTAATATGTATACACCTATCATATAAATCAAAACTAATTAACTCGTTCATCATGTATACGCCACACCATCTTTTACGCTAGCAATAAATTTTAGACAAAATGCAAAACTATTACTCTCACGAGACGTCTTTTTTATCTTGAAACATATTCTTCTATATGTCCTCAGTATACCTTTGTTGTTTTCTGGTCACATGGTATGTGCAGCTCTGGTTTCCCTTCAAAACGCATAAATCTTTCGCCTTTTACTAAAGATTTCCGTGGAGGGGAACAACTAAATGAGTCTTACTCAATTTTTTCTATAGCCCACTTCGGTGGGTTCAAATACACGAAAGGTTAAGTAATATATGTATAAATATACATATACTTATTCATTTCAAGATAACGTTACTCTTAAATTGTAAGTTGCAAAAATAATGTAGCGATAGATACTAATTGAATGAAAAACAAGCTGAAGAAAACTTGAACATTTATTAGGGGGATGACCTTGTGCTCCAGCGAAAATCGAAAGTTGATATATTTGAATTGTCAATCAATCATACTTATTGATGTATGAAACAAAACTACTCAGTGTAATATAATTATTACATTAATCTGAGCCTTATAGTACATGGCAATTAACTGTATACTAATGCAATACTGGTATTGTTTGAAATAAAAGTACTGATGTCAGTGTACCAAACTTGCTAAAATATCATCCAATAAGTAATGAAACCAACAAATGTCAATCAATACTTTCCTTAACAATTTTGTATTGGAAATTTATCTTTAATTTGCGATGTTATAAATAAACTACCGAACTTTATCAACTGAAATAGAACTTTGGGGGTAACATTAATGAGGTAAATTCTCCCCAAAAAATAAAAGATGGAATTTAACAATCCAAAAGGACAAATATTTACAAATCTTAATTGCTTTAGCCAAATTCAGCAATTTTGGTTTATCTTCAGGCAACTGCAGACTCAATTTAAAAGTAACTTTACATATTTGCTGCTTATGTTATGCTACTTAAATAATAATGAAAAGATTTCAGGTTTTCGATACCAACTTCAGCAATAGATGCTCTACTACTGGATATGGGATAATAACGAAATACTGGTTAGTAAATTTGTGTACTACGATGGAATAATTTAATAAAAACTATACAGCGCCTTTCTTCCAGTGGGTTGGTTATCGAAAGTTCGGGTAAATTGTCTTTGCGGAAAGTAATTCCAATATAATGATCAAATCACTAAAAGACTAGAAAATGTTATCAATATATCAAATATCTATCATATATTTCGTCATCCAAGCAGACAATTTACGTTCATATCGTTTTCGGCGTATATGCAATAATTTAGTAAAACTCCAAATGAATTTAAGGGGGATAGCGCGAACGCAGTCCCCCGCTACCAAAAATTGCGCACTCGAGTTAACCACATTTGGGTTAATCGCAGGGGTCAGCGCCACCGGAGTGCAATGGTGAGCCTCGCCCTGGGAGAACCGCCTTCGTGATCACGGTATCTCCTGTGCCAGGTAAGTATGCTTTCATCCGCCACGCGCCAACCCACGCTCACTCACACTGAGGACCTCACACGAATTCTAATATTTTATACAAATATCCGGTTATTCCTGATTCTTATGAACGCTAAATTCAAATATTTCAATATTACTTTCAAGATAGAAAAAACTCATTCATACTAAAACTTATTCAGAAAATGTCACTCACACGTGACTGAAAGAAAAGTAGAATGGGGAGCTTGTGGGTCGAAAAAACAAGGCATGGAAATTCAATTTGTTAATATCAATTCATAAATGTATATGTTATACTCGTTTCACCTCTATACTTTGATTTAAGGAAAACGTATACTCTGTCTTGGCGTAGACTTAAGTGCTCTATGGTTGTTTGTTAGTTCACATGACAAAATATAAAGCGTGTAACTGTGAATTCAGAGAATTTATCAACGGCAACCAACTTTATGAAGCAAAATTCAATTACGATTAAGACGAAAACGTTAAATTCAGTTTGTTGGAATTTTCTTATAAAACATCAAATAGAAACAACAGACAGCCGAACGTCGTTCATGCCTTTCTACACACAAATACTGTTGCCAATAATTCCTCAGGATTATTTTCTTAGCCACACTTTAAACCATATTTCAGTATCGCTTCTCGGCCTTTTGGCTAAGATCAAAGTGTAGTATCTGTTCTTATCAGCTTAATATCTGATACGATCCCCATGTGGGATCTACGATATTAAACTGATTTTTGGAATATGGCGAAGTGCTAGGGGCTTGCTCCACCTTTGCCGCGGATCGGCCCGGTATTGCAGTACCTCCGGGATTGGTCCACTCCCCTCGGGGAGAAAATAAACTAAAATATGATATCAAACCTTTCAAGAATATTCAAAACTACATAATCTTTCATTACTTCCATTCCATTGACTCCTTTAAAACTAACACTCACCTTAAGTTAATTACTTTTTTTTTATCATTAATAAATTATATGTATGTGTATATATAAGAACACACACATATATATATATATACATATATACATACATAAATATATACATATGTACAAATTTACACACATAACTTCAACATATATATGCACAGAGGATGCTACCACGTGAAAGACTAAAATGTGCCTTATCAATTCCAAAATAATTCGGTGACAAGCAAGAATAAATATCAAGGTATGATCACAATGGATAAAAGTGGTATAAATGATACTGAATATTTTCAGAACTACATACAGAACACATCTCTTGTGTTGTGAAGACGGGGTAACCCGAAACGCGTAAATTACATCTCTTGTGTTGTGAAAAAAAAATTCAGTCTCATTTATACCACTTTTATCCATTTGTCACAATGAACTCAGTATGAACACAATCTTGTAAGTGGACCAGTGATTAGAAACCAGGATTACTCGGTCATAAATGCATCTCATTGCGAGTAGTTATTTCCCATTATATGTGTAAAATTCTTCAAAAGAACTCAAGATTTTTAAGAACCAGACTTTAAAGACTGCACCGAAATTTTGTTCTTAATACACGAGTCCGGGATGGAATTGTAATGGGCATCCATTTTCCAACAAGAAAAAAAAATAGTATTAAGAGTAATTAGAAGATTACAGAAATTAGAAGTCACGGGAAAGGCTTTGAAAATCAAGCCGCGTCGTAATTAGGACAAAGCTCACATCAATCTGCCACCAAAAAATATACTCCTGAAACCGGTTTCCGGGTAAGAAAGGGACAAAGAGATGCGATTGAAATACCAATGCAAACTCAAAGAATGTTAAAGAACTTACATTAGAAAGAAATATAATTAACTTGCCGGCAAACCATCGCAAAATACTGAAGGTACATAGCAAAAGTTTTAATTGCACAAAGGATAATTGTGGTAAAAGAACGCAAGGCCCGTACATGCGACACCGATTGGTGTGGGAGACACCACTCAAGATGGCTGTATGAAAGCAAGAAACTACATCAGACGAAAGTCCTCAGTTATCATAACACCAAGCAGTTCCATAAGACCAAGATAAAGTGACAATTAGAAAGGGAACATGTGCATTTAAAGCATTCAGAAGTGAGGCTTAGGAGCGAATGCAAATGGACTCAACCCTTGACAGACGAGTGAAGCAATTCTGGGAGATGGAAGGCCATAGACCCCAAGAGAGCAGATACTGACAGGTTTTAAAATGTGGAAAGCTTTGGAAGAACATACGTCAAAGACATTTGGCAATATATTTAATATATGTAAACACATTAGTACTTCAATTATGAACACGAAATCACACCAAACAAAAATGAGTTCCATTACAATGAGAGATACTCGGACCATCAGTGAACCCAGAATCTATCAACCAGATGCTGAGCATGTATTGTCGTTGAAAGGTATCTCCAGATAATAGGCCTCCCAAGGGTCTCCTGTTTCCGTTTTCAGTTTATGATTCAGCGTCAGAACTTAAGGATCAGACGGATCCTAACATTGTAGTGCGGCCCTCGAGTTCAGTGTTGCCTTAACTTCACAAACAGGTTTTTGCACACTGATGGTGGAGGATAGGATCTTCACTACATTCCGAATCTATACATCCTATACACGTCCAATATGTGATGGTATAGGGGGCTGGAAAACCTATACAATGTCGCGCTGTTTTTAAGTCATGTCTATCCTGTTACATATATGCATATACATATGTATATAGATGTCTGTATATACACATTCCATATATACACAGAAATATATAAACATATATACATGTGTATGTATATATATATACATAAACAAAAATTAATATATTTTCTTGGATACATATATATACATAAAAATATATGTACAAACATATATACAAATAAATATATATGTACATACATATATACAAATATATATGCATATACATATATACACATAAATATTTATGTACATAAATATATACACATAAATGTATATGTACATAAATATATACACATAAATATATATGTACATACATATATACACATGAATATATATGTACATACATATATACACATGAATATATATGTACATACATATATACACATGAATATATATGTACATACATATATACACATGAATATATATGTACATACATATATACACATAAATATATATAAATAAATATATACATAAATATATATACATACATAAATACATATAAATATGTATTTACATACATATAAATATATATTTACAGATATATACATATAAATATGTATATACATAAATATATATATAAATATATATATATATATATATATGCATACATATATATATGCCGCATACATATAAACACAGAACTATATATAAATAAATATATATATACATAAACACATTTATATAACATAAATATATATAAGCATACATATATACACATATATACATACACATATACACAAATATATACATATATATACATATACACATTTATACATTATATATATATATATATATATATATATATATATATATATATATATATGTATGTGTGTATAGAATCTTGATATATACATATATAAAGGTACACTTACAATAGCATTATAAATGAATTTATTAAACATATCGTTATCTCCTTGATCAAAAACAAAATCAACAGACACATGTGATAAGTGATAAACCTAATCACAGACATTTTTTCGTATCTTTCCATCAATAAAATATGGAAAACATAAATATACTAATACCCGTATCATTTATTTTAGCAAATATATAATAACCATATATATCACTGTTAAACATTGTTTATTGATGCAATAAATAAAACCATATCTCATGCTGATAATTTCGTGCTGTCCTTGATTCTGCCGGAGTAGGAAAATACGAAATTGATACACAATTAATTTTCCTTAATTTATTTTTCTCTGGTAACAGGGATGGATGGATGATGGAGATGGATGTGTGTGCGTGTGTTCCTTATATTGATTCTTATGATAATCAAATCACATTAAGCTACTAGACAATAATACAAATATATTGTGTACAGCATTTCGTTCGTTTTTTTGTTATATACATACATTTATTGCTCCTTTTCAGGAGTTTTCAAAAGTTCTAGAACAATTCTAGTGGATTAAAATTCTACCACTCAGCCTGTGTGATCCTCCTCTGATCATCGGTAAACCGAGTCAGAACGGTCATCAAAACTCTTAAGCAGAACTTAAGAGCCGCTTCCCGCTCAGAGGATTACACTAAGAGTCCTCATCGTGGTTGAATTTTATCCGAGTTTCTTGACGAGGGACTCGGCAATCACACTATAGAATTGATCCTATGAAGTATGATCATACTTCGAACATCGAAGTTCACTCATAGTCTAGATTTTACTGAGGACTTAGTCTTGTTTGGCTGAACTTTCACATCTTATGTTGATATTTACTTTGATGTTAGAATTATGTATACGCGATCTATTACGTAAATCTATATTAACTTAAGAAGCAATAGTACACTGCACTATATATTTACGCTTTTTAATCCTAATCAATTAAAATAACAAAACTAACTCTCAAGAGACCAGTACTTTCTTACCTTAAGCTAATTCTTCCATATGTCCTCAGTATACCTTTGTGTGTTTTCTGGTCACCAAGTAATAGCAGCTCTGGTTTCCCTTCAAAACGCATAAATCTTTCGCCTTTTACTAAAGATTTCCGTGGAGGGGAACAACTCAATGAGTCTTACTCAATTTTTTCTATAGCCCACTTCGGTGGGTTTATAATACATTTACTGTTATAATTATAGAATATACAATGATCCCTAACGACCGTCTTGCTATTCTGGTTCATGGTAATTTAACGTTTTACATCTTGAAATTTAAATTTCAGAACTGATATATGCTGAATAATTTTGAGTGCCTTATCAACCATACTTTTTGATGTATGAAATTATACTACTCGGTTTGATATTATAGTTTGTATAGTTGTATCTAAACCTTCCTCACCATTTTCAAGGCAAAAAAAAGCATATTCATTAGGATGTGAACACAGCAGATGATCGATTATCAATAACTGGTATAACAAGTGTTTGTATTTGGAATTTAACTCTTTTACTTGCTATGTAAAGAATATATTATTGATCTTGTTGGTACTTAAAAACAACGTTGGGTTAAAGAAATTAGGTAAAATTTCCCTAACAAAGGGATTAGCAAGCCCAAGGCTATCAAAAATGCGTCTTACCAAGCCAAATATAGTCATTTTGCTCTTAATTTGGCCGACGGCCCTATTAAATGCAAGAACAATTTAAAACTCGAGCAAGTAAATATTTGCAAGGTATATTTATGTAATTTAGATAATAAGAGGAAATACTTGTAATAGTTTTCGATACCAGTGTCTGCAATGGATATTTTAAGACAATATTAGATAACGAAATACTGGTTAGTAAATGTACTGTGACAGAATGATCTAATGCTAGCAATCAGTACCATAAAACATTTCCGTAAGACATTGTGCTGTTAACACCACCAAACCAGACAATTTGCCTCTATATCGATTTCGGTCTATTTGGGAAAATGTTCAACTTGAATTAAAAGGGGGATAGCGCGAACGCAGTCCCCCGCTACCAAAAATTGCGCACTCGAGTTAACCACATTTGGGTTAATCGCAGGGGTCAGCGCCACCGGAGTGCAATGGTGAGCCTCGCCCTGGGAGAACCGCCTTCGTGATCACGGTTTAATTAAGATCTCTCTGAACCTCTGGCGTACCTCCACCTCCGACACCGTGGCTTTGGCTGATGGTAGCCAGTCTACTACGGTAGAAAAATTGGGTGTTTCCCACGGTGCTATATTTGACTGAACCAGGGTATCGATGGTAGAGAGATCTATACCGACTTTATCTGTGAGGTCATAGAGTCTATTGCCCAGCGGCTTCCCGCCGCGATACTGGGGCCGTTGGGATGTTGGGGCTGCCTGGCTACCTTCGCGGCATAGGTCAGCGCAAGCTGGCCGCGTCTAAGACGGAGGGGAGGTACTCCCGACTCTACCTCTAGGCGCTCAGTGCGAGTGCACATAAGGGCTCCAAGACAGACTCGTAAACACGCATTCTGCACTACATTCAATCCTTTCAGAGTTGAGCTCGTTGCCGAGCCATACACGATTAACCCATAATCTACTTTAGATCTAATCAGGGATTTATATAACATCAGTAAAGACTTTCTATCAGCTCCCCATTTGTGTCCAGAAATGCACTTTAATAAATTGAGTGCTTTTTGACATTTATTCTTTAATTGACCAATGTGGTCTTTCCAATTCAATCTACTATCAAAGAGTAGTCCAAGAAATCTAGCTGAATTTTGAATAGGTATTGGATGGTTGTCTAGAGTTAGCGCTGGAGTGCCATAATGCACAATCATCGGCGTACATGAATCACGGTATCTCCTGTGCCAGGTAAGTATGCTTTCCTTCGCCACGCGCCAACCCACGCTCACTTACACTGAGGACCTCACGAGAATTCTAATATTTTATACAAATATCCGGTTATTCTTGATTTTAACGACGCCATTCTTTCAAGATAGAAAAAAAAATAAATCTTTTATTCTAAAACTTATTCAGAAAATGTCACTCACACGTGACTGGAAGAAAAGTAGAATGGGGAGCTTGTGGGAGAGGTTGTGGGTAGAAAAAATAAGACATGGAAATTCAATTCGATAATATCAATTCATAAATCTACATGTTATACTCGTTTCACCTCTATACTTTGATTTAAGGAAAACGCATAAGCTGTCTTAGCGTAGACTTAAGTAAGTGCTCTATGGTCGCTTCTTAGTTTACATGACAAAATATAAAGCGTGTAACTGTGAATTCAGAGACTTTAGCGACGCCAAACATATAATTTTAAGAGGCACAATTCAAGTACGATTAAGATGAAAACATTAAATTCAGTTTGTTGGAATTTTCTTATAAAACATCAAATAGAAACAACGGACAGCCGAACGTCGTTCATGCCTTTCTACACACAAATACTGTTGCCAATAATTCCTCAGGATTATTTTCTTAACCACACTCTAAAACATATTTCAGTATCGCTTCTCGGCCTTTTGGCTAAGATCAAAGTGTAGTATCTGTTCTTATCAGCTTAATATCTGATACGATCCCCATGTGGGATCTACGATATTAAACTGATTTTTGGAATATGGCGAAGTGCTAGGGGCTTGCTCCACCTTTGCCGCGGATCGGCCCGGTATTGCAGTACCTCCGGGATTGGTCCACTCCCCTCGGGGAGAAAATAAACTAAAATATGATATCAAACCTTTCAAGAATATTCAAAACTACATAATCTTTCATTACTTCCATTCCATTGACTCCTTTAAAACTAACACTCACCTTAAGTTAATTACATTTTTTTAAAAATCAAAGATACTTGATCATTAATAAATTATATGTATGTGTATATATAAGAACACACATATATATCATATATATACATATATACATACATAAATATATACATATGTACAAATTTACACACATAACTTCAACATATATATGCACAGAGGATGCTACCACGTGAAAGACTAAAATGTGCCTTATCAATTCCAAAATAATTCGGTGACAAGCAAGAATAAATATCAAGGTATGATCACAATGGATAAAAGTGGTATAAATGATACTGAATATTTTCACAACACAAGAGATGTGTTCTGTATGTAGTTCTGAAGACGGGGTAACCCGAAACGCGTAAATTACATCTCTTGTGTTGTGAAAAAAATTCAGTCTCATTTATACCACTTTTATCCATTTGTCACAATGAACTCAGTATGAACACAATCTTGTAAGTGGACCAGTGATTAGAAACCAGGATTACTCAGTCATAAATGCATCTCATTGCGAGTAGTTATTTCCCATTAGATGTGTAAAATTCTTCAAAAGAACTCAAGATTTTTAAGAACCAGACTTTAAAGACTGCACCGAAATTTTGTTCTTAATACACGAGTCCGGGATGGAATTGTAATGGGCATCCATTTTCCAACAAGAAAAAAAATAGTATTAAGAGTAATTAGAAGATTACAGAAATTAGAAGTCACGGGAAAGGCTTTGAAAATCAAGCCGCGTCGTAATTAGGACAAAGCTCACATCAATCTGCCACCAAAAAGTATACTCCTGAAACCGGTTTCCGGGTAAGAAAGAGACAAAGAGATGCGATTGAAATACCAATGCAAACTCAAAGAATGTTAAAGAACTTACATTAGAAAGAAATATAATTAACTTGCCGGCAAACCATCGCAAAATACTGAAGGTACATAGCAAAAGTTTTAATTGCACAAAGGATAATTATGTGGTAAAAGAACGCAAGGCCCGTACATGCGACACCGATTGGTGTGGGAGACACCACTCAAGATGGCTGTATGAAAGCAAGAAACTACATCAGACGAAAGTCCTCAGTTATCATAACACCAAGCAGTTCCATAAGACCAAGATAAAGTGACAATTAGAAAGGGAACATGTGCATTTAAAGCATTCAGAAGTGAGGCTTAGGAGCGAATGCAAATGGACTCAACCCTTGACAGACGAGTGAAGCAATTCTGGGAGATGGAAGGCCATAGACCCCAAGAGAGCAGATACTGACAGGTTTTAAAATGTGGAAAGCTTTGGAAGAACATACGTCAAAGACATTTGGCAATATATTTAATATATGTAAACACATTAGTACTTCAATTATGAACACGAAATCACACCAAACAAAAATGAGTTCCATTACAATGAGAGATACTCGGACCATCAGTGAACCCAGAATCTATCAACCAGATGCTGAGCATGTATTGTCGTTGAAAGGTATCTCCAGATAATAGGCCTCCCAAGGGTCTTCTGTTTCCGTTTTCAGTTTATGATTCAGCGTCAGAACTTAAGGATCAGACGGATCCTAACATTGTAGTGCGGCCCTCGAGTTCAGTGTTACCTTAACTTCACAAACAGGTTTTTGCACACTGATGGTGGAGGATAGGATCTTCACTACAGTCCGAATCTATACATCCTATACACGTCCAATATGTGATGGTATAGGGGGCTGGAAAACCTATACAATGTCGCGCTGTTTTTAAGTCATGTCTATCCTGTTACATATATGCATATACATATATGTATATAAATGTCTGTATATACACATTCCATATATACATATACGTATATCCATATATACACAGAAATATATATACATAAATATATATACATATATACATGTGTATGTATATATATACATAAACAAAAATAAATATATTTTCTTGGATACATATATATACATAAAAATATATGTACAAACATATACAAATAAATATATATGTACATACATATATACACAAATATATATGCACATACATATATACACATAAATATTTATGTACATAAATATATACACATAAATATATATGTACATACATATATACACATGAATATATATGTACATACATATATACACATGAATATATATGTACATACATATATACACATGAATATATATGTACATACATATATACACATGAATATATATGTACATACATATATACACACATGAATATATATGTACATACATATATACACATGAATATATATGTACATACATATATACACATGAATATATATGTACATACATATATACACATGAATATATATGTACATACATATATACACATGAATATATATGTACATACATATATACACGTAAATATATATGTGCATACATATATACACATAAATATATATAAATAAATATATATACATACATAAATACATATAAATATGTATTTACATACATATACATATAAATATGTATATACATAAATATATATATAAATATATATATATAAATATATATATATATAATATATATTTACATACATATACATATATATTTACATATGGCATACATATAAACACAGAACTATATATAAATAATATATATATATATACATATATAGCCGCATACATTATATAACATAAACTATAAATAAATATATATATATACATAAACACATTTATATAACATAAATATATATAAGCATACATATATACACATATATACATACACATATACACAAATATATACATATATATATACATATACACATGTATACATTATATATATATATAAATGTGTGTATAGAATCTTGATATATACATATATAAAGGTACACTTACAATAGCATTATAAATGAATTTATTAAACATATCGTTATCTCCTTGATCAAAAACAAAATCAACAGACACATGTGATAAGTGATAAACCTAATCACAGACATTTTTTCGTATCTTTCCATCAATAAAATATGGAAAACATAAATATACTAATACCCGTATCATTTATTTTAGCAAATATATAATAACCATATATATCACTGTTAAACATTGTTTATTGATGCAATAAATAAAACCATATCTCATGCTGATAATTTCGTGCTGTCCTTGATTCTGCCGGAGTAGGAAAATACGAAATTGATACACAATTAATTTTCCTTAATTTATTTTTCTCTGGTAACAGGGATGGATGGATGATGGAGATGGATGTGTGTGCGTGTGTTCCTTATATTGATTCTTATGATAATCAAATCACATTAAGCTACTAGACAATAAGAATACAAATATATTGTGTACAGCATTTCGTTCGTTTTTTGTTATATACATACATTTATTTCTCCTTTTCAGGAGTTTTCAAAAGTTCTAGAACAATTCTAGTGGATTGAAATTCTACCACTCAGCCTGTGTGATCCTCCTCTGATCATCGGTAAACCGAGTCAGAACGGTCATCAAAACTCTTAAGCAGAACTTAAGAGCCGCTTCCCGCTCAGAGGATTACACTAAGAGTCCTCATCGTGGTTGAATTTTATCCGAGTTTCTTGACGAGGGACTCGGCAATCACACTATAGAATTGATCCTATGAAGTATGATCATACTTCGAACATCAAACTTCACTCACTGCCTAGATTTTACTGATGACTTTGTTCTATAGGACTGATTTGTCACTTGCTTTTATGTTAGTTTTCTTTAGAAAAAAAATGCATCTTATTTTTAATCATTTGCGCAATTTACGTTCGATTTGTTAAAATTATTACACAACACATTATTAGACTTAGCATTCAAAAGAAAATCAATAATTGCCTGTTTTTCTTAGTCTGAAATGTATTTTCATCAGTCATACATTTAGTTGTGTGTATGTACGTTATTTATTTATATATTTCTTTCTCTTTCTTTCTTTCTTTCTCTATCTCTCTCTATCTATCTAACTCTCTCTATCTCTCTCTCCTTTTTGTAACCATGTCACATCAAAACGAGAATATCTACTATTCTGAGTGAATTATATTTTTTCCCCAAAAAAACAAGCAGTGTATTTTAGCGGTACAATATAAAGCAAAAGTAAATTATGTGACTACAGGGCCATAATGGATACTAAAATTAAAATACATTAATGTTTCCAAAACATGTTTCACAAAGTATCAGAAACTTCTGACGAACTAATCAATGTGCCATGTCAAGTAGTGCGATTAAAATTATCCTTATCATGTTATTTAGGCGTTTAAAATTACACATCATTAGAGGTAATCTTCCAATAACAGTGATTCTATATCCCTGAAAGTCGAAATGTATAAGCATTTCCTTCTTTTCCACTAAATTGTACCATACATTCTGTGGATTTATATTTCCCTATAAATGTATATATTCATATTGAAATTCACGGCGGTTAATTCAAGAAACTTGAAAGACTGCTTAGGAATCAAATAATTATCAGTCTTTAAACCCTTACCTTAGTCTCATATAAAAAGAAAAACACTTCGGATGCTATTTTGTTGAAGTGTAAATGCTAAACCAAATTATGTTTGCAACTACCATATAAATATAAAGTACCTCAAGCATTAACCCACTCACGCCGGCACGACGTGTGACGTGTTTCGTGTTTTTTTGCAGACGCCGCGCCCGCCGCTCTATCTGGGGGCCAAGGGCGGGCGGGGCGGCGAGCGCAGCCCCAGGGGGCGGCCGGCGCGCGAAATCCGAAAGCGTTCGCGTTCGGATGATGCGTTCGAAAACCTCGGTATAGCGACCGTGCAAAGCCGGAATGGCCCCGGCATGAATGGGTTAAGAGTACATTATATTTCAAGTTTGTTAATCCGAATTAGATAAAATAACAAAAGTATTACTTTTAAGATAAGTCTTTCTTGCATTTGAACGTACTCATCTACATTTCTTCATAAAGCTTTTGTTGATCTTCTGGTCAACCAGTAAAACACTCTAGTTTCCCTTCAAAAACCATAAATCTTTCGCCTTTTACTAAAGATTTCCGTGGAGGGGAACAATTCAATGAGTCTCTCATTATTATTTTAAAATATATTAATCAAAATATATACCGTATATGTTGGCATAAAGAAGACTGTCTTCCATTTAATGGTATATAGTAATAGGTATATAGTAATTATAAAATTACAATTTCAAGCTAAAAATTTAGCATATTTCTAATGTTTCAAAGAACACATTTGAAGTGGAACATATTTGTTTAATGGGAAAAATAGAAAAAAAAAACTCATTCCTTATGTGGGATGAGCTATTGCTAAATGCAAAAATCGTGTTGATATATTCACATTTTGAAAAATTGCACTTATATACTTCATCAACTATAACTATACTTTTGATGGATAAAAAAAACACTAAGATTCTTACAGTTTTGTATAATTATATTTACCTTTAAAATTACATTTACTAATGTCAGTGGCAGAACTTCCTAAACTATTCAATAATGATAATGAACCCAACAAATGGCTATCAATACTTAGCACGCTTCTAATAGTTGCCAATATCAATATCAGCAATGCATATTTGACTGCTGAATATTAGATGACTCTCTACTATTTAGTAAATTTATGCACTGATAGAATTTAGACGCAATGAAAACCATAAAGCGCCATTCTTCTAATGGGTTGGTTTATCAAAACCTGGTAAATTATCTTTGTGGAAAGAAATTCCAATATAATTATCATATTACTAGAAGACCAGAAAATTTCATCAATAAATCATATTTTCATCTCTCACATGTTTCGTCATCCAAGCAGACTACTTGCTTCGATATCCTTTTGAGTGTCGTTGCAATCATTTTGTAAATCTCCAATTGAATTTAAGGGGGATAGCGCGAACGCAGTCCCCCGCTACCAAAAATTGCGCACTCGAGTTAACCACATTTGGGTTAATCGCAGGGGTCAGCGCCACCGGAGTGCAATGGTGAGCCTCGCCCTGGGAGAACCGCCTTCGTGATCACGGTATCTCCTGTGCCAGGTAAGTATGCTTTCCTCCGCCACGCGCCAACCCACGCTCATTCACGCTGAGAACCCCATGCGAATTCTAATATTTTTATACAAATATCCAGTTAACTTTAAGTTTGGCGGCGACATTATTGATGAACTCCATTTATAATCATATTTTAATATTAGATTTAAGAACAAAAAGGTCAGATGATTTTTTTTCAAGTTAATCAACAATACTCAACAGATAAAATACATACTCACTACACGTGCTTGGCCATGCCTGGAAGTGCTGTGGAAGCTAAAAGAGAAGACGGGTAAAATGAAAGAACTAAAATGGAAATTAGAATCTAAATTTGTTGAAATTAAGTAATAAAAGTATGTGTTATTCGTTTAACCTCTTAACTTTAATTTGAAGAAAGCGTACAAGCTTCTTTTTTTTCTTTGGGGGGGGGGACTAAAGTAATTTCTCTATGGTCGTTTTATTACTTTACTAAACAACATATATAGTGTATTAGTATATTTGCACATTTGAACATATAATTCTGTTAAGTAAATTTCAATTACGATTCAAATGAAAACTGTAAATTTAGAGTTTGTTGGAAATATTTCAAACCTAGAAAATAGACTATCAAGACTGATAGCCAAACGTCATTTATGCCTTTCTATACATTAACTCCGTCACCAATAATTCCTCAGGAACATTTTCTTAGCCACACTTTAAACCTTATTTCAGTATCGCTTCTCGGCCTTTTGGCTAAGATCAAAGTGTAGTATCTGTTCTTATCAGCTTAATATCTGATACGATCCCCATGTGGGATCTACGATATTAAACTGATTTTTGGAATATGGCGAAGTGCTAGGGGCTTGCTCCACCTTTGCCGCGGATCGGCCCGGTATTGCAGTACCTCCGGGATTGGTCCACTCCCCTCGGGGAGAATATAAACGTATATTACAATTACAGAAACCTTAAGGAATCTAAAACTTTACTAAATCTTCCACAGATTCTTTTAAATCTTCATTCCAGATATATATCAACATATTTTTTTCAAGAGGCAAAGAAACTTCATAAGTACAAGAAGATAAAGTCAACTATAAAGACACATATTCTCCAAACGAAAATATGCAAAACATATTAAAGACAAATTCCCAAAGTGTGGATCATGTGTATCTGTTTGTGTGTGTATTTCCTATTCATACGTGCATATACATGAATATATATATATATACATATATAAATATTTAAATGTATATAAATATATATGTAAATATGCATGCATATACATATACATATAAATGTATATATGTATATAACTTATATCTATATATATAATGTATATGTATATTCATACATATATATATATAATGTGTATGTATATTCCTAATATATATATATATATATATACATTATATATACATATATATACATTATATATATATACATTGTATTTATACATATATATACATATACATACATTATATATATGCATATATATATATTAAATATATGTATATATACATCTATATACATGGATGTATAAATATATAAATAAATTTATACCTATATATACATAAATATACATACATACACATGCATATACATAAATAATATATATACACATGAGTTTATACGTATTTTATACATATGTATATACATATATAGATACATATGTTTATAGATAGATAGAGCGAGCAGCTCTGACCTCCAGCCTTATATGCACTTAGTCAGCACTCGCCTTAGTACATATAAGCCCGGCGAAGCATCTCTCCGCAAATCTGGCTTATCCGTGATTATAAACAACAAAAAACATGAGTCAATAACAAGGCAATTGTACGTTCGACACAAATTAGACAGACTAGCTTGACAAAAACTTAGGAATCTCGAAGTCAGTAAAACAATAAAGCCGTGAGTTCCCGCCGTTGACCAGCGAAGTTTCTGAACTGCGTAATGATTGAACAGCTGACAATAAATATGGTGTTGCTGCTTACAAGCGCCCCCCCCCCCCCCGAAAAAAATGGCATCCATCATGCCACTCATGGGTGAGCCGTCCTCACTTCATCCGGAAAGATATCTGCAGTCCAGGTTGCGATTGCATTGCTTGTGGCGACGTCGTAGATTCTCCCATGAATATGGAATTACCTGCCTTACTTAGGTCGTCCCGACGTTAAAGCATCAGGATGCTTACCTAACAGGTGAGGTGACAAGGGTATGTGAACAAATGGTAAACGACAGAAAAGACGAGGAAACGAACTATAAAAATCAAATGCATCCATCATATCACCCGAAGTGGCCGTGCTACGAAGTGGAAAAGAGTTTAGACAAACCACCGATACTTGAGCATGTTATCTTTATTTATTGTTAACTTAAAGATATGCAGACAAAAATTCTTATTATGGAATAGGCGCAGTAATAGACTAGATTCGTCGACTTCAAATATGTTCATAAAAAATAATGTGATTTGCATGCAAGAACCTGTAGCAGCATGTGTATATATTGTATACAGTATATACACGTATACGATCACATAATCATAACAGTTTGCCAGATTAATTGTAAACCGTAGCAAATCCAGCCAGAGGGACGAAGGGCCATCTAAAAATAGAACCACTAAATCCCATAGTCATGCTGCTAACCGTTAAGTGGAACTTCTCTTGGAAGATGATGCACCTTCAGCTCTCACCTCTCATAAGGTTAGGTGACGTATGGATGGGGAACCATTGTGACTAGACTATAAATAACTCATTGGATCAATCACAGTCTACATTAAACTTTTAGACTTATGTTGGTGAAGCGCAAGAAATTAATCCTCCTGAATCTTCCACATTCTCTAGTTTTAAACCCCAGCAAACCTGGAAAAAAATGATTTGTCTTTGTTCAAGGAACTTAATAAATGCAATATGCAAGGACCAGACTTGACAGCCGACGTTTAGGCGATGATGGCGATCTAACTCAGTTTGCTGTGCCCTTCCGAACGACTACATTTATTTGGGGCAATGAGGGGTACTGTATGTACATCATTTGCTCTCCAATCGACACAGAGAAAGAGCCACTATTTCTAATAAGCCCAAGAGGAACTTTATACATCAAGAGGATTACCTTGTCAGGGTATATGTGCCAAATAATTCCTAACAGGCGTATTCTGAGTGTCATGAGCTCCATCTGTGACTTACTGGGGTTACTCACATCCTTTACTGTAAGGGCAAAAATGATCTTCCAAGAAGACATGCATCACGAAGGAGGGATAGAATGAAAGGCTAAATTGAGAGAATGATGCCAGCCGGAAACTCTGGATCTCAGAGTTAAAAGGTGTGCTGACCCTCTACATTTTGAAAGCATTTTGAGCATGTAGATATTTTATTTCTATGTTTCTACTAAGCCCTATGCTTACAGTGACACATAAAATTCCAGAATAATGCTAAGCGATATTCACTGCAGTCTCTTCCCAGCCCATAAAAGGGCTTTAAAGACAACCTCCTTACCGTCACTAGAATTATGTGCAGCTGCCTTGGCTACGAAATTATGCAAATCTACGGTAGATGTCTTAAGCCAATGCCAATTTCTTCTGAACAGACTGCATAATCGTTCTTCAGAGTATCATGAAGGCCAATCGCCGGTTCCAAACATCACAATGTTTGGCCTCTTCGTCCAAGACTTATAGACACACTAGACGACGACCCAGAAATGAAAAAGTTAAAAGCCTAACTCTCGAGACTCAAGTGCCATCTGCCACTGACGCTATTATTCCTGCTATTCTTTGCTGTAGGCTGTAGCATGGCTTCGGAGATTTCCCTCATGGATTATAAAAGGTCGATCTGGCTAAGTCTGCATGGGTATGACTGATATCCAAGCGGGAAGTGATTTGGTACATTCAGAAGTCATGCTTTGCTGAGAATATTGCCGCTTTAAAAACAGAAAGATCCCAGCCGCAGTTTGACGTCCATGGTGTAATTCGGGTAGGAGGCTGTCGACTTGACCCTTTTTAAAGGCCGCCTTTATCGTCTCATTTTGCTAACCAAAAATAACCCACTTACAAAAACAGTACAAAACCTGCACGTTTTCCTGGCAAGCCACTCAGACCGAGAGCACACGCTAGTTTGCATTTGTAGGCATTATTGGATCATGGCATGCCGACCACTCATAGACAGAATTCTCCATGCCTGCTTCACTTGCCGTCAAGTAAACAGCCGACCAGTGACGTCAAGAACAACTTCCAGCAGATATCCCCTGATAAACCCCTTAGACATATACCAGTGTGGATCGCTATGTTAGGTGTACATGCATGTGTTTCAGCTATAGAACAGTACAGAGTGATTGCAATCCCTCGAAGGCGTTTTAGAAGGCCAAGTCCTTCTTAAACGGGGGGAAGGGGTGCTCCAGAAACAGTTTCCAGTTAGGGGTACTACATATAAATTAATTACTCCTTTTCAGGAGTTTTCAAAAGTTCTAGAACAATTCTAGTGGATTGAAATTCTACCACTCAGCCTGTGTGATCCTCCTCTGATCATCGGTAAACCGAGTCAGAACGGTCATCAAAACTCTTAAGCAGAACTTAAGAGCCGCTTCCCGCTCAGAGGATTACACTAAGAGTCCTCATCGTGGTTGAATTTTATCCGAGTTTCTTGACGAGGGACTCGGCAATCACACTATAGAATTGATCCTATGAAGTATGATCATACTTCAAACACTGAGCTTCACTCACTGCCTAGATTTTACTGATGACTTCGTTCTAATGGACAGACTTATCATTAGTTCTTATGTTAGCTTTTAGTCGATGTTTATGCGATAACTTCAGTAACCTTTCTTATGTAAAAGTTTTACATTTCTTTTTTAATCATGTGCACAATCTACTTCCATTCGTTCAAAGAACTACATAAAAATAGATTACCTTTAAAAAAAAAAAAAAGCTTTTGATTGCTTATTTTTCATAGACTGAAATGTTTCAAGTATATAATCTTACCAATCACAACCTTACTAATTTCTCTGATTTGTTCATTCACATTACTAGATCAGTTCTAATACGAAATCATACTAAACAATGAGTTCCATTACTCTGAATGGACTTCTAAAAAAAATCAACCAAGTATTCCTCCGCAGTTAAAGTATAGGAATTAAGGGGTTTACTATTTGGGGAACGAAATGTATGTAACGTTGGTCAATATGAATACTTAAAGTAAAATGTATTAATATTTATGTATGTTTCACAAAGTATCAGAAACTTCTGACAATTCAATCAGTGCACCATGCAAAGTAGTTCGATTAAGTCCAAATGATATTTTCTTCTTGTCCACTAAGCTGTACCATACTTTTTGTGCATGTATAGATTCCCCAGTGAATTCATACCTGCTTATAATTGCAGTAAAATTCACGGCAGATACTTCAAAGAACTGTTGGAAGTCTGTTTGGGAATCCAAATAATCATAAACCTTTACAACCACTAATAAGTTACAAAGAGAACTTTTCGGAGGCAATTTTGTTGGTGTTAATGTTAAACCAAACAATGTATACAACTATCATTTAAATCAAAACTAATTAACACGCCACACCACCTTTTACGCTTGTGAATCCTAATTAGATAAAATGACAAAAGCATTACTTTTACGATACGTCTTTTTTACCTTGAAACATATTCAGCTACATGTCCTCAGTATACCTTTGTGTGTTTTCTGGTTACATGGTATGTGTAACTCTGGTTTCCCTTCAAAACGCATAAATCTTTCGCCTTTTACTAAAGATTTCCGTGGAGGGGAACAACTCAATGAGTCTTACTCAATTTTTTCTATAGCCCACTTCGGTGGGTTCAAAAATACGTAATCTTATTCAACATATATACCGGATATGTTAAGATATTTACATTATATGGTATATGACGATTTTTTAACGTTTAGAAAATCCCAAATGTAAATCTTTGACATTATTAAACCTTAATTTCAAATTGAAAATTGAGCATATTTCGAACATTGCAAAGAACACATTTTAAGCGAGACACTTGTTTAATGGGAAAATAGAAAAAAAAACTCATTCCTAATGTGGAATGAGCTATTGCTAAATACAAAAATCGAGTTGGTATATAAACATTTTGAAATATTGCATTTATATACTTAATTTAAAACATACGCAATGACAACCAAAAAAGCGCCATTCTTCTAATAGGTTGGTTTATCAAAACCTGGTAAATTCTCTTTGTGGAAAGAAATTCGAATATAATCAAATCACTAGACGACCAGAAATTTTCATAAATATATCATGTATCATCTATCGTCACATAATTTACCATCCAAGCAGACTACTTGCTTTGACATCAATTTAGGCGTCTATGCAATAACTTAGTAAGTCTCCAAATGAATTTAAGGGGGATAGCGCGAACGCAGTCCCCCGCTACCAAAAATTGCGCACTCGAGTTAACCACATTTGGGTTAATCGCAGGGGTCAGCGCCACCGGAGTGCAATGGTGAGCCTCGCCCTGGGAGAACCGCCTTCGTGATCACGGTATCTCCTGTGCCAGGTAAGTATGCTTTCCTCCGCCACGCGCCAACCCACGCTCATTCACGCTGAGAACCCCATGCGAATTCTAATATTTTTATACAAATATCCAGTTAACTTTAAGTTTGGCGGCGACATTATTGATGAACTCCATTTATAATCATATTTTAATATTAGATTTAAGATCAAAAAGGTCAGATGAATTTTTTTCAAGTTAATCAACAATATTCAACAGATAAAATACATACTCACTACACGTGCTTGGCCATGCCTGGAAGTGCTGTGGAAGCTAAAAGAGAAGACGGGTAAAATGAAAGGACTAAAATGGAAATTAGAATCTAAATTTGTTGAAATGAAGTATAAAAGTACGTGTTATTCGTTTAACCTCTTAACTTTAATTTGTAGAAAACGTAAAAGCTTTATTTGGGTAGACTAAAGTAAGTGCTTTAAGAACTGAGTTCATTATGACAAATGGATAAAAGTGGTATAAATGAGACTGAATATTTTCACAACATAAGAGATATAATCTACGCGTTTCGGGTTACCCTGTCTTCAGAAGTACATGCTACATCAATTAAACATGAACATATATATATATATATATATATATATATATATATATATATATATATATTAGTCAAGAACTGACGATCCAGCTGATTCCTGTGACCTCTCACTCGTTGTCCGCATGATAGACGTTGCCGCGACCTTCAATAATTTGAAGCGACCTGACACTGTGTTCATGTTCTTCTCCGTGGTGATGTATGCAGCTTCCATCATTTTTCTCTTTAATTGATTTAATCCTTCATGGATCACTTTGGCACGTTTCCAGTCCGGTAGATGTGCCGCTTCATGGCGTTGGATGTTCTGGGGTGTCGGAAGTCGGATATATGTTCACTGATCCTGGTGCTGAATCCTGTTTCGCCATATGCTTTATCGCATCCGCTGCATGGTATGCAGTAAAAGGCGCTGTCAGGATTCTCTGGGGACGGCTTTCTGTCGCGTATTAGGTCACCTATTTTTGCACCAGAAGTGTTGGCGATATTGATGGAGCTTTCGAAATGTCTATTTACCGCCTCGGAGATGTTGCATTGAGGTAGCACTAGGAACTTTGGAGGGGAAGAGGGTTCAGTTTTTGACCTCGTTATAATGAACTGCGCCTTCTTTCAGAGTTTCAGAAGAAGTCCCCTAGGGTATTTGTTTCATAATGCCTCAATGATGTACTTCATTTCATCGTCTAGGAATTCAGGGCTGCATATCCTCAAAGCCCTGAGGAAGAATCCTATAACGGCTCCTGATTTAGTTTTATTGTAATAGTTTATGAAATTATCTTTATTCGTTGGCTTTCTGTATACTGAAAAACGTAGGTTGTTATCGCCCCGATGGATCACAGTATCGAGAAAAGGTAGCTTTTGACATTCCTATTCCTCTATGGTAAACTGGATCTTGTCGTGCATGGCATTCAGTTGCGTAAGCGTTTGATGTAAGCACGATCTTCTAGGGACGTCATCTACGTAATTCTAATTAATTACGTAATTCTACGTAATTCTAGGGACCAGGACGTCATCTACGTATCGAAGCCAAGTCGAAATAAGTGCTTTGTGACTGTTTATTAGTTTACATGAGAACATACACAGAGTGTGTTGATATATTTGGACATTTAAACATAAAATTATGTGGAATAAATTTCAATTACAAATCAGATTGATTTTTGTTAAACCTATAAAATAGACTATCAAAACTGATAGCAAAACGCCGTTTATATATAAGTGCCTTCATTCATAATTCCTTAGATAGATTTTATCTGGCACACTTTAAGTACTGGTTCAGTATCATTACACCCAGCAACACTCGTGTTTGAGATATGTAAGAGCTCACACCTCTAAAAACACAGCAGCAAGTCAAAAGTCTTGCGCCACTGGAATTATCCCGGGATATGGGGCCTCTACTCTCGCTGGACCTTGGTGCTCCCTTGCTATTTAACGTGACTTTTAATGCTTTGCCTGCACCTTCAGTGCTTTGATTTTGTAAGTGACACGTGGCTACAGTAGTAGTCGGCAAACCACCCCAGACCCGGAGCATTCTTCTACCCCGGGATAGCCCTTACGGGCTGTGACCCCCTGGGTAGGGAGGCCCAGTAGTCTGGGGCGTCCTTTGGGCGCAACTCTATTTTTCCCCTTAAGGGACAGGTAGTCCCCTAAGGACAACACCCCAGTATGATTGATCCTCCGGCTACCCTTCCTCCTTCCCAAGGAGGAAGGGCGACTCCTTACTTATCTAAGACAATATGTTCACTGAAAGAACCCCGACTAATGGCCGACCCAGATGACCAGACATTGATATCCCTCCAGAGAACGCAAGGTGTGTAAACATTCGATGCATGAAAACAAAAAACAAAAAAAAAAACGGTGGACAAGGCACTTCCAAACAACATAAAACGTAATCCACGCGTTTACCATTATCTAATGGAACTATGGAAGTCTTAGATAAAAAATAAACTCCCTTAGATTATTTGCCTCGTCCTATGCTCCCGACATTATAGTTCTGCAAGAAAGCTATTTAAACGGTCAAGTCTCTGACGAGGTCGTATTGCTGAGGAACTATAATTTGTGTAGAAAAGACCGAGAGGGGAGGGGTGGAGGCGGGATCGACATGTACATCCACCAGAACCTCCCTTTCACTGAAGTGACGATTAATTCTACTTTGGAATATGTCGCATGCAAAGTAAAATTCAATAACACGTATCTGGCTTTTGCTCTTCGGGATAGTCTGCCCAATAGCAAATTAATTTTAGGTGATTTTAACGCTCACCATATTTTATGGGGTTCTCTATGGATGGATGGTAAAGGTGAACAAGTAGTTAAGTTGATCAATGACTCTGATCTGGTCCATCTAAACTATGGTAATCCGACGTGAGTGGACGATAATACCGGTAATTTGAGCTTTATTGACCTATTACTGGTCTCTTCAACACTAGCAGCCAAGTGCTTGTCGCACACCAATGACGACTCGTTGGGAATCGACCACCTTCCTATTTGTATTAAATGTTCATGCGACAATACGAGAACGCCTTCATCACCTAAATTTGACGTAAAAAGACTGGGTCGCCTTCACAAGGAGCGTCAAGCTCGAAGTTTTGGGAGAAACCATTGATGATAAAGTAAACAATGTTCGAAATTTTATTATAAATGCAGCAATGGGAATCATCCCTACGACTTTGACAGATAGTGTTAAGCATATAGTTCCATGGTGGAGACCAGATTGCCGCAGGGCGCTCTGTAAACGAAATAGGGCCTACAGTTTTTCCAAAATAACATCACAAACGAGAACTTTCGCAATTACAAACTAGCGAGAGCTAGGGCTCGAAGAACAATCAAAAAAAAAAAAAAAAAAAAAAAAAAAATGCCGAATTTTTGTCTCTACGATAAATAGTAATACCAGCATTTCAGACCTTCCTCTCAACAAAATCAATAGAAAAATATATCTTAACCCATTGCGGACGGCTGTCATGACGTACATGATGCAGTAGCTTTGGCCTGACGATATATATATGTATATGTATATGTATATATGTATATATATGAATGTATGTATATATTTATATTAATGAATCTATATATATAGATTCATTAATATAAATATATAATCCATATTCATGCATAAATATATACCTATATTTACATATAAATACATATATAGATATATATAAACACATGCATATAGATTTATACATATATGAATACATATATATACATATAAATATATATATACTTATATATACATATGAACATATACATACATATATATGTGTATGTATATGCTCATATATATGTATATATATGTATATCTATTTATATGTATATCAATCTATATATGTATATATATTTATATATATGTATAAATTTGTATAAATGTATATATATTTTTATATACATGTATATATTTTTATATACATTTATATCTATGTATATATATTTATTTATATATGTTTATATATTTATTTATATATATATTTATCTATACATGTATATATATTTATACATGTATAAACATTTATACATGTATAAATATTTTTATATGTATATATATTTATATGTATATGTATATATGTATATATATTTATATATGTATATATATTTATATATGTATATATATTTCTATAAGTATATATATTTATATATGTATATATGTATATATTTATATATATGTATATATATTTATATATGCATATATATTTATATATGTATATATTTATGTATACATATACTTATATATGCATATATATATGTATATATATGTATATATATTTATATATGTATATATATTTTTATATGTAATATATTATATATTTATATATTATATATTTATTATATATATTATATATATGTATATATTTATACATATGTATATATTTGTATATATATGTACATATATGTATATATATGTATATATATTTATATATATGTATATATTTATATATGTATATATATTTATATATGTATATATATTTATATATATATATTTATATGTATATATATTTATATGTATATATATTTATATATATATATATATTTATATGTATATATATTTATATATGTATATATATTTATATATATGTACATATATTTATATATATATATATATGTATGTACTTATATTTATATATATGTATATATATTTACATAATGCATATTTACATATATTTATTTATATTTAAATACTTATATATGAATATCTATATCTATACATATATATTCATATATATGCACGGTTGAATAGGAAATACATACAGAAACAGATACACATTATCCACAATTTGCTGTAGGGAAAAGGGAAATTATCTTTAATGTTCTGCACGTTTTCGTTTGGAGAATATTTGTCTTTATAGTTGAATTAATCCTCTTGTACTTATGAAGTTTCTCTGTCTCGTGAAAAAATCAGTCGATATGTGGAATGATGATTTAAAGGAAACTTTGGAAGATTTAATAAAGTTTTAGATTCTTTAAAGTTTCTGTAATTTTAATATAATAGTTTATATTCTTCCCGAGGTGAGTGGACCAATCCTGGAGGTACTGCAATACCGGGCCGATCCGCGGCAAAGTCGGAGCAAGTCCCTAGCACTTTGCCATATTTCAAAAATCAGTTTAATATCCCCACATGTGGATTGCATCAGATATTAAGCTAATAAGAACAGATACTACACTTTGATTTTAGCCTAAAGGCCGAGAAGCGGTACTGAACCTTTCTTTTTTTTGTTGGATTTATTGGCTATCAACCATGCCAAGGACGTTAAGCCAATGGTTATATTTTATCTCATCAATCTAGAGGTCATAAAGCTTTTGTATTCTTTATTAAGGTGATTACTTTGTGGATGATTCTTTCATTGTTTGATATTGGATTGGTTAAATTGTATTGTATGTTATTTACATATGTTTTTTTACTGTTTTGTCTTTGGCGGGCGTATTTTCCACTGCTATTAGGAAATATTGATAACCTCCTGTGTGGTATTGACCCTAATTCGGGCCAATACCACCTCCTCCCTTCTATTTCTTCTGTGGGCTGTGTCCCACGGTTCTATATTTGCTTTGTGTTTAGTGACTTAGAGGTTGGTCCACTCACTTTGCCACAGATGGATTTTTGCTTTTATAAAGAAAACGAAACACCTGAGATCTGTGTGGACTATGCTAGGCTCCAGATCACCAGCTGATCCGGCTAATTTACCAGCCTGTTCATTGCTATGGATACCCTAGTGTCCAGGTACCCATATCAGTTTGATTGATTTATTGGCACTGTGTACTGCTGGAGTGCCATAATGCATAATCATCGGCATACAGTATTCAAGATTCCGAGATGGGAAAATGTCATATATCATACATAAAAATAATGGTGAGAAGACACTTATGGGACCCCGTTTGCCTGGACAAAAATGTCCGAAAAAAGTTATTGTTAAAAAATTATTTGATAGAAAGTGTCAGATATGAAATTTTGAATAAAACAAGGCGATTTTCCACGTAATCCGAAAGTATAAAGTTTTCTGAGTAGGCCATATCGCCATGTCATGTCGTGGGCGTTTTCTATTTCTAAAAATACTGAAATGAAAAATTACTTATTGGCAAATGCCTCGTGGATATGACTTTCCAGTTTTACTAGCTGATCGAGAGTTTGACGTCCCGTTCGGAACCCGGACTGCTTGTCAAAAAGTAAATTCCTGGGGTTTAGAAAATGTAATAATATACTGTTAACAATTCTTTCCATGACCTTGCATAAGCAACTTGTCAATGCAATTGGGCAATCAGAAATGGCGTATCTGGGATTACCCCCTTCTTTTCAATATGGGAGTAATGTGTGCTTAGTGCCATGAATTTGGAAAAGTCTGGCTTTTCCAAATATTGTACACTTCTAGTAACTTTTATTTCTGTTTCTACTAAGCTCTATGCTTACAGTGACACATAAAATTCCAGAATAATGCTAAGCGATATTCACTGCAGTCTCTTCCCAGCCCATAAAAGGGCTTTAAAGACAACCTCCTTACCGTCACTAGAATGATGTGCAGCTGCCTTGGCTACGAAATCTGATGCAAAGCTGCGGTAGATGTTTTGCGCTATTGCCAATTTCCTCAGTATATCATAAAAGGCCAATCGCCGATTCCAAACATCATTCATAGATTATTCCTCCCACAACAGTGAGGTGTGAATTCTGAATATAGGAGAACCAATTCCTTGAGGTTGTCTCACAATGTTCCCTCGTGGATTATAAAAGGCCGGCCTGGTTAAGTCCTGCATGGGTATGACTGATATCCAAGCGGGAAGGAATACAGTGATTTGGTACATTCAGAAGTCATGCTTTGCTGAGAATATTGCTGCTTTAAAAACAGAAAGATCCCAGCCGCAGTTTGACGTCCATGGTGTAATTCGGGTAGGAGGCTGTCGACTTGACCCTTTTTAAAGGCCGCCTTTATCGTCTCATTTTGCTAACCAAAAATAACCCACTTACAACACAAACAGTGCAAAACCTGCACGTTTTCCTGGCAAGCCACTCAGACCGAGAGCACACGCTAGTTTGCATTTGTAGGCATTATTGGATCATGACATGCCGACCACTCATAGACAGAATTCTCCATGCCTGCTTCACTTGCCGTCAAGTAAACAGCCGACCAGTGACGTCAAGAACAACTTCCAGCAGATATCCCCTGATAAACCCCTTAGACATATACCAGTGTGGATCGCTATGTTAGGTGTACATGCATGTGTTTCAGCTATAGAACAGTACAGAGTGATTGCAATCCCTCGAAGGCGTTTTAGAAGGCCAAGTCCTTCTTAAACGGGGGGAAGGGGGGCTCCAGAAACAGTTTCCAGTTAGGGGTACTACATATAAATTAATTACTCCTTTTCAGGAGTTTTCAAAAGTTCTAGAACAATTCTAGTGGATTGAAATTCTACCACTCAGCCTGTGTGATCCTCCTCTGATCATCGGTAAACCGAGTCAGAACGGTCATCAAAACTCTTAAGCAGAACTTAAGAGCCGCTTCCCGCTCAGAGGATTACACTAAGAGTCCTCATCGTGGTTGAATTTTATCCGAGTTTCTTGACGAGGGACTCGGCAATCACACTATAGAATTGATCCTATGAAGTATGATCATACTTCGAACATCAAACTTCACTCACTGCCTAGATTTTACTGATGACTTCGTTCTAATGGACAGACTTATCATTAGTTCTTATGTTAGCTTTTAGTCGATGTTTATGCGATGACTTCAATAACCTTTCTTATGTAAAAGTTTTACATTTCTTTTTTAATCATGTGCACAATCTATTTCCATTCGTTCAAAGTACACAACAAAAATAGATTACCTTTAAAAAAAAAGCTTTTGATTGCTTATTTTTCAGACTGAAATGTTTCAAGTATATAATCTTACCAATCACCTTACTAATTTCTCTGATTTGTTCATTCACATTACTAGATCAGTTCTAATACGAAATCATACTAAACAATAAGTTCCATTATACTGAATGAATAGTCTTCTCCCAAAAAAATCAACCAAGTATTCCTACGCGGTTAAAGTATAGGAATTAAGGGGTTTACTATTTGGGGAACGTAATGTTTGTAACGTTGGTCAATATGAATACTTAAAGTAAAATGTATTAATGTTTTATATATGTTTCACAAAGTATCAGAAACTTCTGACAATTCAATCAGTGCACCATGCAAAGTAGTTCGATTAAGTCCAAATGATAACATTTTCTTCTTTTCCACTAAACTGTACCATACTTTTTGTGCATGTATAGATTCCCCAGTGAATTCATACCTGCTTATAATTGCAGTAAAATTCACGGCAGATACTTCAAAGAACTGTTGGAAGTCTGGGAATCCAAATAATCATAAACCTTTACAACCACTAATAAGTTACAAAGAGAACTTTTCGGAGGCAATTTTGTTGGTATTAATGCTAATCCAAACAATGTATACACCTATCATATAAATCAAAACTAATTAACTCGTTCATCATGTATACGCCACACCATCTTTTACGCTAGCAATAAATTTTAGACAAAATGCAAAAGTATTACTTTTACGATACGTCTTTTTTACCTTGAAACATATTCAGCTACATGTCCTCAGTATACCTTTGTTGCTCTTCTGGTTACATGGTATGTGTAACTCTGGTTTCCCTTCAAAACGCATAAATCTTTCGCCTTTTACTAAAGATTTCCGTGGAGGGGAACAACTCAATGAGTCTTACTCAATTTTTTCTATAGCCCACTTCGGTGGGTTCAAATACACGAAAGGTTAAGTAATATATGTATAAATATACATATACTTATTTCTCTATTTACATATATATATTAATATATATAAAGACACAACACAGACTTGTTTTCAGAGTATGTAGCAATTTCTATACCTAGAAAATCCCAATTTTGGGGGAATTAGCGGCATTTCAAGATAACGTTACTCTTAAATTGTAAGTTGCAAAAATAATTTAAAAGCGATATATACTAATTTAATGAAAAACAAGCTGAAGAAAACTTGAACATTTATTAGGGGGATGACCTTGTGCTCCAGCGAAAATCGAAAGTTGATATATTTGAATTTCTCAATATTGCACTTATATACTTCATTCGTCAATCAATCATACTTATTGATGTATGAAACAAAACTACTCAGTGTAATATAATTATTACATTAATCTGAGCCTTATAGTACATGGCAATTAACTGTATACTAATGCAATACTGGTATTGTTTGAAATAAAAGTACTGATGTCAGTGTACCAAACTTGCTAAAATATCATCCAATAAGTAATGAAACCAACAAATGTCAATCAATACTTTCCTTAACAATTTTGTATTGGAAATTTATCTTTAATTTGCGATGTTATAAATAAACTACCGAACTTTATCAACTGAAATAGAACTTTGGGGGTAACATTAATGAGGTAAATTCTCCCCAAAAAATAAAAGATGGAATTTAACAATCCAAAAGGACAAATATTTACAAATCTTAATTGCTTTAGCCAAATTCAGCAATTTTGGTTTATCTTCAGGCCTGATTAACTGCAGACTCAATTTAAAAGTAACTTTACATAAATGCTGTATATGTTATGCTACTCAGATAATAATGAAAATATTTCAAATGGTTTTCGATACCAACTTCGTCAATGGATACTTTACTACTGTATATGGGATAATAACGAAATACTGGTTAGTAAATTTGTGTACTACGATGGAATAATTTAATGGTAGCAATGAAATCCATAATTATTTCCCTAAAACATTGAGCTGTTCCGCCATCCAAGTTGACAATTTGCTTCGGTATCGATTTCGGTGTATCTGGATTAGTATTCAATATTGTATAAGGAGATGGCGCGAACGCAGTCCCCCCGCTACCAAAAATTGCGTACTCGAGTTAACCACATTTGGGTTCTACTGTTTGGTAACTTTATGCACTCTAACAGAATTTAATGGTCGCAATGAAAAACATAAATCGACATTCTTCTAGTGGGTTGGTTTATCAAAACTTATGGTAAATTGTCTTTGTGGAAAGTAATTCCAATATAATGATCAAATCACTAAAAGACTAGAAAATGTTATCAATATATCAAATATCTATCATATATTTCGTCATCCAAGCAGACTACTTGCTTTGACATCAATTTAGGCGTCTATGCAATAACTTAGTAAGTCTCCAAATGAATTTAAGGGGGATAGCGCGAACGCAGTCCCCCGCTACCAAAAATTTCGCACTCGAGTTAACCACATTTGGGTTAATCGCAGGGGTCAGCGCCACCGGAGTGCAATGGTGAGCCTCGCCCTGGGAGAACCGCCTTCGTGATCACGGTATCTCCTGTGCCAGGTAAGTATGCTTTCCTCCGCCACGCGCCAACCCAAGCTCACTCACACTGAGAACCCCACACGAATTTTAGTAGTTTATACAAATATCCAATTAACCTTAAGGTTGATGACCACTTCCTTGCTATGTGCCAATTGTAATTATATTTCAATCTCACATATAAGATAAAAAAAAATGTATAAAAAGCTCAGATTAATTCATACTCAAAATTATTGAAAATATAAAACACTAATATGTGAATGAAAGAAAAATAGAGATGGAAGCTAATGGGAGAGGTGTGGGTAGAATGAAAGAGCTATGTATAAAAATAACCTAAATATGTTAAATTAAATTACATTAAGGCATGCTATATTCTTTTGACTTCAAAACGTAGAAGCTTTATTAAATATATTCAAACTCAAAATCATCAACTCACACGTGACTGGCCGTGACTGAAAAAGTTGTGAGGGCTAGAGGAAGAGGTAGAAAGAAAGAGCTAATATGAAAATAAGAATCTACATTTGTTGTAATAAAATAATAAATGCACATGTTATATTCGTTTTACTTATAACTTTGATTGGAAGAAAACGTTAGGATTTATTTGGGTAAACTTAAGTGCGTGCTCTATGATTGTTTGTTCGTTCACCTCATAATATATACTGCGTGTTTATCATTAAATTCATAGATTTAAACATTGGCATACATCAATTTCGTTAAGGAAAATTATATTACGATTGAAATGAAATTCAGAGTTTCTTGGATAATTCGTATATCCTATAAACTAGATATAGCTAAAAGCCAAACGTCGCTTATGCCTTTCTACACACAAATACTGTTGCCAATAATTCCTCAGGATTATTTTCTTAACCACACTCTAAACCATATTTCAGTATCGCTTCTCGGCCTTTTGGCTAAGATCAAAGTGTAGTATCTGTTCTTATCAGCTTAATATCTGATACGATCCCCATGTGGGATCTACGATATTAAACTGATTTTTGGAATATGGCGAAGTGCTAGGGGCTTGCTCCACCTTTGCCGCGGATCGGCCCGGTATTGCAGTACCTCCGGGATTGGTCCACTCCCCTCGGGGAGATTATAAGTCAGTATATTATAACAATAAAAACTTTGAGGAATATGACACTTCGATAAATATTCGTTTCCACCTCAATAATCAACTTATAATCATTCGACATACTTCAATTGAATTCATTCAAGGTGAGCAAACTTGACGAGTAATGAAAAGTACAAAGTCAGCTATAAGTTAAATAGGCCCATTTAACTACAATGGTAGTACAACTAAAGTAAGTATTCTCCAAAAGAAAATGTAGAGTGCAAATTGTAGATAAATTGCTCACCAGTATGTATTTGTGTGACATACATATATATATACATATATGTACATATATAAAATGTATACGATATATATAAATATACATATAAATATATACATATACATACATAAATATATACATATACATACATATATGTATGTGTATACATGTATAGAAAAAGACTATAAATCTATATGTATATACATGTACATATGTCAATATGTATATAAATACATATTTATCAATATAAATATATGTATATATACATACAAATACATGTATATATACATATATACATACAAATATATGCATAAATATATATACATACAAATATATGTATATATATTCATTTATACATACAAATATATCTTATATAAATTTATTATATATATTATAAATGTATACGTATTATATATAGATTGTTTATATAATAAATAATATATATATTAAATATTTAGCATATATATCATACATATGGATATGCATTATTTATATCATATATTATAGATATATATACATATATATCTTATATATGATATATATATATGATACATGATATAAATATGATACATATAATACATATATATAATAAACATATACATATATACATATAAACATATATAATCACATATATACATATACACAGATATATCCATATATACATATATATACATATATATACATATATGCATATATATACATATAAACATATACACAGATATATCCATATATCCATATATACATATATATACATATATACACATATATATGCATATATATACATATATACACACATATACATGCATATATATACATATATACACACACATATATGCATATATATACATATATACACACACATATATGCATATATATACATATATACACACACATATATGCATATATATACATATATGCATATATACATTACATATACATATATACATATATATACCAATATATATATATACCATATATATATACATATATATACATTATATATACCTATATATAAATATATACCATATATATACATATATATACCTATATATACATCTATACCTATATATATCTATAAATACATATATATACCCATATATATACATATATACCCATATATATAAATATATATCCATATATATATCCATATATATATCCATATATATATATATATATATATATATATATCCATATATATATATATATATATATCCATATATATATCCATATATATATATATCCATATATATATATATACATATATATATATCCATATATACATATATATATATCCATATATATCCATATATATATCCATATATATATCCATATATATCTATATATATACATATATATATATATATATCCATATATATATATATGTTCTTTAAAAATCTCTATCGAAGATAGTTTTCTATATGGCCTTACCAAAATACACAAACCTAGTATTCCTCTACACCCCATCCTCTTCTTTTCAAACTATCATGTTACAAAATAATTAGTTCAGAAAATCACTCCCTCAACAACCAATGAGTACACCACTGAAAACTCTTATCTTCATTAAAGAAATGTGTGCCCTTAAACCACACCTCATTTTAACAACCATTTTTGATATAGAACCACTGTTCACAAATGTCACCTTTAATTATAAACAGAACTACTACTTCCCTCTTGAACTCCTTTGACCTGATCAAAACTACCTACAGAAAACTATTGGATATTGCTGCTTATCATTCCATGTTTTCATTCAATGATTCACTTTACATGCAGGTAGATGACATAGTACTGGGATCACCACTTGGCTCTTGTTATGCTAATACCTTCCTTTGTCATCATGAACAAGTGTGATTGAACAACTGTCCTGATGGTTTTAAACCTTTTTCTTTGATCGTTGATGACTGGAGGATACCTTCCTACTCTTTAATGACCCCTTTAATAATAATCTTTTCCTCTAATTCTTAAATTCTGAACATTAAACATCTGAAGGTAAAAAATTACATGTGAAATTGAACAAAATAACAAAATATTCTTCCTTGACACCTCCATTCTTATCACTTCTCTGCCGTTACCTATGAGTAACTACATTTACTAGCCTTAGTCTTCATTATCTTAGCTTCAAAGCCCCAGATCTACAAGCCTAATAGCCTTAACCCATTCACGCCAGTTGACGTCATATCACATGCTCAGAAAATATCCCCTTTTTAGGTGAAATCCTGAAACGTCATCAATAGAATGATAAATTGTTCTTACATATAATAATTTTTCATAATTTCTTAGTCTCTGTTAATATAGTTTAAGTATTTGAATGTCATAAAATGTGATAAAAAAAAGGACGTCAAAGAAAACTACATATTATTGATGACACCATGGTAATTTCTGCTTCTAATTAGTTGAATAAAAAGATTCAAGTCAAAAAAATATAAAATACAGAATTACTTAAGTAATACTGTTTTTAACTTTTCAATTATCTATGATGTTACATCACGTCATCTCACAAGGTACATATACACACACGTATGTACATATGTGACTGTTTATATTGTCCTTTTCGTTTTGGAAGAAAACAAAAAGGATAAAACATAATTTTTGATACCTCACCAAAAGAATGCTTCCACTTCCCATTTGTATTATCACACAGAAGTGAATAATATGGGCAAAGTTCAATCATATAACACTAGAAAAAAAAAGTAATTTTTTTTTTTAAATAAAATATTTCCTCTGAACATGGAAAGATTTTTGAATTCCTTTACATATTATACGCAACCATGCAAACCATAAGAATAGGGTAGGTGAAAAACACTCCGAGACATTCAGCATGGCCTCTAGCAGCGGGAAAACACCCCAAAACAAAGCGTTGCATATATATGTATATATGTATGTATGTGTATGTATATATATATCTATATATACATATATCTATATATATATAAATAAATATATTTAAATATAAATACAAATATATATATAAATATATATAAATATAAATACAAATATATATATAAATATATATATAAATATATATATAAATATACATACATATATATCAATGCATATTTACGCATATGAATGTATGTTTATATGTATATATATACATATATACACGCATTTATATATAAACATAGATATTATATATATATGTATTAATATATGTATATATATATATATAATTATATATATGCACATACATACATACATACATACATACATATACATATGTATACTCTCACATTCATAAATATAAATTCATATATATGTATGTTTGCATGCATGTATATATGCCTGCATGTATGTATGTATGTAAGTATGTATGTATGTATGTATGTATGTATATATATGTATATATATATATATATACATACATACATAGATATATATGAATATATATATACATATATATATACATAAATATATATGAATATATATAAATATATATACATAAATATATATGAATATATATATAAATATATATAATATATATATAAATATATATATATACATATATAGATATATATACATATAAATATGTATAAATACATATAAATATATATATGCATATATATATATACATATATGTATATATACACATAAATATATATACATATAAATATATATATACATATAAATATGTATATATAAATATATATACATATATATACTTATATGTGTATATATATTTATTTATATATGTATATATGTACATGTATATAGATATTAATATATGCATGTATGTATGTATATGTATATGTATGTGTATATGTATATGTATATGTATATGTATATGTATATGTATATGAATTATATACATATTTATATAACATATGTATATATGTACATATATATGTATATATGTATATATGTATATATATGTATATATATAAATATATGTATGTATATATGTATATATACATGTATA
>NW_028234426.1:39913082-39915582 GCF_977035675.1 Penaeus japonicus | reverse complement strand
TCGCCAACCTAAACGCCAGAACA
The DNA here is from genome assembly GCF_977035675.1 of Penaeus japonicus. Classification (NCBI taxonomy): domain Eukaryota; kingdom Metazoa; phylum Arthropoda; class Malacostraca; order Decapoda; family Penaeidae; genus Penaeus; species Penaeus japonicus. The sequence goes on along the minus strand of NW_028234426.1, from coordinate 39,915,559 downwards.
ATAACAACCACATGGGAGACAATAGTTAATTAAATGAACCAAGACAAGATTACACATCTTGGCCCCGACTTCTATACCTTCGTCAGTCCAAGAAATAAAAACATCCATGTGAACCATGCTATCCAACAAGGACCATTAACCAGATCAGACCACCTACACATAATCTTCACCCTAGCAACATCACCCATCTTGGTCTCTCAAAAGCAAAATATTCAATCTAAAAAGAGCGGATTGGGAACTTAAAAAAAAAAATGTAGATGAACATATGAACACAGAATATGCAGAGGATAAAGTTATTAACAAGGAAAAAATTGCAAATCAATCTACCTGACATCATTGAAAAGATCCTCTACAACTTCATGGAGGCAAGAACAGCAACGATTTGGCTTGACACAGCTACAGGACCAAAATTTCCTCTACAGAGCGGAGTGCCACAACGGTCAACACTAAGACCAACGCTTTTCATATTCTACACGGCAGACCTCGAAGCACCCAGCAACAACTGCGTAGACGTCAGCTTTGCCAATGATATAACTCTGATCATATTATATTCATTAAAATCAAAAGAAATGCTAACCACAACAAGTGTAAATGAAATAACAATAAATGGATTCGAAAGGAGATTGAAGATCAAAATAGACAAAATCAAATTTCAACTCCTCTCAGTATCAGCCACAAAACCAAAGGAAGTAATTGTCGACCATGAGAGAATCCCATTCTGCAACAAAGTAACGATACTTGGCACAGAATTCGGCACACGCGGGGTATCAACACATATGAAAAGAAGACTAGCAATAGCAAAAAAGCAGTTTACCAAACTAAAATGCTTTAAAGAAATAAATACAAAAACACAATTGCAATTCTATAAAACTCTGATCAGACCTATCTTGGAGTATCCAGTTATCCCCTTATGCGTTTCCTCCAAAACAAACATGAGGCGGATGCAGCAGTTCTAGAACCGAGCACTGCGCACATCAACAAGCAGAAACGAAGAAGACATCGAGCTGTCAATATCAGAACTCCACAACAAATGCAGAATCGAAGCAATAAACATAAGAATCTACACTCTAAAAAAGTCTTGGGAGAAAATGGCTTTGACAAACAAAGAACTGGCCAGAACTTCTCAGGAACAGCATACTCAGAATCCTCACAGAAGAGATCACAGCTGGTGGAGAAGAATCGCTCCGTACTTGGAGAACGGCCCACCAGACCCAGACTATGCAGCATCGCAGTAAAATATTATACGAAACACTGTCTTGCTTTACCAGTAACAGGAAGCAATGTACAAAGATTGTAAATAATGTATAAAGTAATTTTAAGATTTGTATTAACTTCATATGTAACGTTGATAAAACAAAAGAATGCAGCAAGTGGCTTTGCCCCACCACTTTTCAATCTCTCGCCGATTCATTAACAAATCTTGCTCTTGGCACCTATTAGCCAGTTTGTCTTTCAGGGGCTGGATTCATCAACGCACATACCATGATAAATACACTGGTAACTATAATTATCATGGTAAACAGACCTCATCGATATTTATGAACAACTTACCATGGTGGATACACTGCTAAATTTATCAGTGGATGGAGTACTGGTATGTCCACTGGTAACTACAGTGACGACTCTCTCCTCACGCTTTATCTCAGCAAAATATCAACATTTTAGTTTGCATGTACACCTATTATGATCAGAATAATGTTCACGAGGGTAAACTTGCAGAGTTATAGGCCTTCAATAACTTAAAAAAATACATGGAATTAATAATTTGACAAATTCAAACATATTTTATTTTAATGACAGTTGAAAAACAGTAAACATATAAATATAGAAATGTTATTTGATTCAGAAATTGGCGATTCATACATTAGATTTCAATAGACAATTGAAGCTGTAACTGCGCCTATCGGAACTCTGAAAAAGGACAGCAATAAATACTGAAGTGGCCTCCACGCCTATTGCACCTCTGGCAAATTACAAGCTCCGATTTTGACTGACAAATAGCTAGGGAGCTCTTTCAGGAACACAGATAATAATAATAATCAAGCCAATTTTTGTTTATTATTCTTTTATAAATTGCGCTTCTTTATCTTTATCATACTATATTTATATTGCAGAAAGTACAAACTGCACCTCACTGTTTGTTTATTTTTGTGTTTGCATTAATTTACATGGAATTATTTATAATCTTGTTCATTTGAAGGGTTTGATTGGCCTTTCTTTCTGGAAAACGTTGATAAAAATAACATCACCATTGCGTGGAGCCATTGTTTCTTTACTTTTGACTGCAATCTATTAAAAAGAAAAACAGTATATTTTTGAAAACCATTTAATTATATATGATCTATAAGATCATGCAATAGAATATGCTTTCTAGGAAATTAATTTATATAGAAATAAATTAACACAGGAGAAATCTTTAACATTTCTTTCATGAAAAATCTAGCTGTTGGAATAGGTTTTGTTTACATGTCACGGGA
>NW_028234426.1:39900582-39908082 GCF_977035675.1 Penaeus japonicus | reverse complement strand
ATTCATATACACATATATGTATGTATATATATGTATATATATGTATATATATATATATTCATATAAATGTGTGAATATATATGTCTGATTATATATGTGTGAATATATATGTATGTATATAAATATATGTATATGTATGTATGTATGTATTTATATATATATATATATATATATATATATATATATACATATATATGTATATATATATATATATACACACACATATATAGACATATATACGTGTACCCATATATATATGTAGATATATGTGTGTATATATTTATATATATATTTATATATATATTTATATATATACATATATATGTATATATACACATATATATACACCCACATAAATAGATATATACATAAGTGTACCCATATATACATGTAGATATATGTGTGTTTATATATATGTGTATATGTGTATATGTATATATGTATATATGTATATGTATATCATATACATATATGTATATCATATATATATATATATGTATGTATACCGAACTCGAACTGTCAATATCAGAACTCCACAACAAATGCAGAATCGAAGCAATAAACATAAGACTACACACTCTCTAAAAAAAATCTGGGAGAAAATGGCTTTGACAAACGAAGAACTGGCCAGAACTTCTCAGGAACAGCATACTCAGAATCCTCACAGAAGATATCACAGCTGGTGGAGAAGAATCGCTCCGTACTTGGAGAACGGCCCACCAGACCCAGACTATGCTGCATCGCAGTAAGATAATATGCGAAACACTATCTTGCTTTACCAATAACAGAAAACAATGTACAAAGATTTAAATAATGTTTAAAGTAATTTTAAGATTTGTATTAACTTCATAGGTAATGTTGATATAACAAAAGAAAGCAGCAAGTGAATTTGCCCCACCACTTTTCAATCTCTCGCCGATTCATTTTCAAATCTTGTTCTTCGCACTTATTAGCTAGTTCGTCTTCCAGGACCTCCATCCTTTCCTATCCGGCTGCACAAAAAGTAGATTGTGGTACCCCACTGTACAAATCTCAATAAGAATTCCCAACCAAAGCCCTTAATTCCACGGAAGCAAAGGAGCCCCTGATTACGGCGGCTATCGGGATCGCTCTGGAGCTGAGGGTGCCAGAAATATCCGGTTAGACCCAGGCCGTGCATGATTTTAGAACTTTGAGAACAAAATCTGACACTAATGGGGGAACTTTCTGTTATTTACTGGTAACTTTTAAGACTTTTTGAAGTTCGAAGACTAGGCGAAGAGCAGAAAATAGTAAATGATGGACATATTATATTCAAGAGGTAAACCTCTCGATGGCAAACAAGAATTATGGGTTTCTTAAGGTTTCTTAGTTTACAAGTACCTCGAAAAGAATTTTACAGCGCGAGCGAAAAAGTAATTTTGTAACACCACCCGTAGCTATGGTGGTGAAGTAGATGTTAGGCAGCTACCGAAAGAGCAGACCCATTTTACCATGATTATGGGTGATTTCAATGCCAAGATAGTAAAAAAAGATTGGAAAACCTCATTTGGGAAGCATGGAATTGGTATCAGAAATGGGAGTAGACAAAATCAATTAGAATTCGGCAAGGTCGATCCCCCAATATTATGAATGCGTTTTTCGTAAAAAAAAAAATAATAATAATAATAATAATAATAACTAAAAAATAAAAAAGATATAAAAAAAACAGAGGAAATTGATATGGAAATCGCCTTCCTGTAATAAAAACGAAATTGACTTCATAATCACAAACAGGCGCGACATTGTACATGATCCGAGTTATTAATGAAGTAACCGTTGGTAATGACCATAGAATGATCAGTAGTCAAATCTCATTACATTTAAATTCATACGGAAGCCACTCATTAATCTAACCAACATCAAGAACAGGGCGACAGAATTTTGCCTCACCATCCACACCAGAAACTCAGTCCTCGAAGATCATAAACAATGAACGACCAATTCAATGAGATAAGAATGAAATAGGTGGTGCAGACGGAAAACAAAGACCCCCTGTGCTTTCCCTAGCAACCGCTCCCGCCACCACGTTCTCGCCACTCTTTTCCACATTATCTCGACATTTCCATATTTCGGCGCTATTAGATGTCGCAGCGGTTGTGTTCCTTTCGTCGTATTTTAAAGCAAAATCGTTGCACTTTGGCATAGTATTATTTGAAAAACTAAAACTAAATGTAAGCTGGAGAGAACCATCTAAATTTCCCATGGGATGTCCGTGGTAAGTTTTGTTCTGGTTACTATGACGTCATGTTGACAAACAAGCACACCTATCTTTAAACGTGGAAAAAAAAGTAATATTATATAAATATATATTTTCCGACCGCCTATTGTCATTCTAACGTAAATGTCAGTGTCAACATCTTTGTGTAATGTTCCATTCACAATTAACCTACTGAAACAAACAAACAAACAAACAAACAAACAAACAAACACACACACACACACACACACACACACACACACACACACACACACACACACACACACACACACACACACACACACACACACAACACACACACGAGACACACACACACACACGCACGCACGCACACACACACACGCACGCACGCACACACATGCACACGCACGCACACACATGCACACGCATACACATGCACACGCACACACATGCACACGCACACACGGGCGCATGCATGCACGCACACACACATAAACGCGCGCGCACACACTATTTTCCCACAGCTAAATTGTAGCAAAGTAGCATGGTAATATTAAAAGGTATGTGAACAAAATGTAGGCTGAAAAAACATCTGAACTTACCACAGTATACCCGTGCTCAGTTTAGTTCTGGGTGACAAGTAAAACTCCGACATGTAGAGTAACAAGCAAACCATTACGAAGCTTATTCCAAATGTGGAAAAGAACGTAATAGTCTATTTACCGATAACTTTCCAACCGAATGACATTGTACAAGTCAGAGTCAACATTTTTGTATCACGTTCACTGCACAATTAACCTACTGAAACTCAACATCAATTATAACGTAACAATTAAACTGCTGCTGCAGTTATTATTAGTACTTATTATCAGTTATTATTAGTACTTACCTTATTTGTTGTTTTACCTTCTTCCTAATTGAGAACTTATCCTTGTTTACTGAATTTTCATTTTTCGTTGACTTTCAATATTTCCTCTCTTTCGTTACCATTCACATCAATACAATAGCAAATTACAATACAAGAACTAATGAATATGTGAGAATTTTACCGAAACTGTTTTTTGTGATTCAGAGCACCATATTTTTTTTTTCCATAATATAGTGTTAGCATGATAGATGCACAATTTCATGTACAATTCGCTGTAATTCACTAATAACAACAATGAATTATTTGCCAACTTTCACAAAATAAAATCTATAACAAAGAGTCGTTTGACCACTCGTTCACTCTCCCTCATTTCGAAGTAAACTGAGCAAAAGACTGTGCTACGACAGGGCACGAGCTCAGCCCAGCGACATGATTGGTTGATTCGTGGCTTCAGGCTCTCTCATTGGCTAGCTTGTGTAAATATTGTTGATGATAAAAAATGTGGATGCGCGCGTTGGCTGAAAAACTGAAATTTAAAATTAACATAAAAGTATCTCTTACATTTCTCTACTAGCGCACTAAGGTAACGTAGCCATTGTTTAAGAGAATTAGACTTAACAAGCTGAGTGTCAGTCCGCTGTCCCGCCTTGTTATGTTTCGTCTCTAAAACATGTATAATTGTATATCGATAAAGTATTGCACAAATAAGTGCCATTGGTGTAAATGTAATAACCTATTACTCATATCCAATTGAACAACAAGCTCTCTTTGTCTGTGTGTGACAGCGCGCACATGAAAAGAGCAGATTAGCGTTTGTCGTTTCTAAGAACCACAGCGACCTATGGAGTCAGTCTTTAAGAACGTCCACTGCACCAAATTATTTTGAAAGACGCATTTTCCTTACTCTGTAATGTGTTTTAGTTGAGGATATACAATTAATAATTCTTGTGTTGCTGCTCTGCTCACTTATGGAGGATGGTACGTTCCCTTTGATAAGAAAATAATGCAAATTAAGGTATGATGCTCATAAGCTTGGCACGTACCATAGGGAAATGCAAAATAAAAAGATTTTTTTCCATATTTCATTCAGGTTCATGGTGCGTAGGTACAAAAGTACAAATTCTTTGAGGCAGTCGTGTAGGTGTGGGCAGACCTTGGGTGTGAGTGGGATACAATCATCAACATCAGTGCATGACAAATGTTGCATGAATACGGTATGTGAGAGAGTGGCCGGTAGAATATGGCGAAGGTGGTTAGGTGGGAGAAACAGGGGAGGCTGTGAAAGAGGCAGATACAGACTTACGGAGGAAGTTCCTGTAATTAAAGGGAAGGGAGTGGGGATTAAAGGGTAAAGTAAAAAAAGAAAATAACAAAGAACGAGAGAGCGGAAGAGAAAGCATGGATTTTAATCAAAGTTATACAGCAAAGTAATTAAGTATGCTAGTTTGTCATTTGATAGATTATAAATAAAGCGGAAACCTATGAATGATGGCTCGACTGCCGTCTTTCTTTTTCTTTTCTGTCACTTACACACTCAGATTTTTTATTCTGATTTAATCCTTCATTTGTCATCGTTGTTTTTTTTTTTTTTCCTCTCTCTCTCTCTCTCTCTTGACAAATATATGTTTCTCTAATTTCTAAGGGCAGGAATAATACAAACGTCTGCAACTCTTCCTCCAGTTCTACATATCTGTACTTCAAATTTATTTCATTCATTCTATTTTTTCATATTTAATACTGTCTTTCAGAAATCATATTGATATTTGCAATGTCTTTCATGCACATTATATTGTTTGCTCTTAAACATAAAACTTTATTTATTTCGGTGAAATTCGCTCGTAAGCTATTACTTTATATATCTGTTTAATTATCGGTTAACTACTAAACTTGTTGAACACACTGTCGGTTCCCTCCAGTTTTTAGGAGAGATAACCCTTCCCCTGTTGTTGCTGTGAGTGGTTCCTCACTCACCCATTCTTGAAGATTTTCAATTACTTAAAGCTTTGTGTTTTTATTTATCCGTTGTCACTGTTGCCGTCGTTATCAACGGAGCAAAGGTATTTGAAGGGTCAGCATGAGGCGACTAATACCACAGTATAGAGCTCACTCTCTAATTTATTGAAAGCGGTCAAAACCTGTGGATAAGTACATTGTCAATGAATAAATACTCGAAGCTTAAGAACAAAACTATCGTTGGTTCTATTCTAGTAGGTTACATTGTAATCCATATGTCTATAAAGATTAATATATCACTTATACACTGTTATTTAATAATAGGGTTTATACATACACTTACCGGAACTAGTCGTCACGATGGTGTCTAAGTCTTGACTGTCGTGTATGTGGCTATACTACAAGTGTGTCTATAGAATAAGGGTCCTACTGTTTGCTTGAGTGTTTTTTTAGCTGTTTATAACCACGGTCAGGCCACATGACGGCTTTCCTGGCCTATCTTATCGTTGTTGCGGTGTCAGCGCCGGCGATGACAGCCGCGCGATTATGGTCGGCCACACATAGCGGCCGCTCTGGACGTGTTTTACTTTGCCGTGTTTTCCGCGACTATTTCCGTTTCTTCCTTTCCCCTTTCTTTATTCCCCCCCTTTGCTACCGCTAGCGGTAACAGTCACGCTGTTTTTAATTTGTCTCGGTCTCAAAGTATCCTTCAAGAATTTGCTCTCCTTGAAGGTGTTCAACTTAATTGAAACGGATTATGATATTTTCTTCAACATCAATGCTTCGCAGTCGTTTCTCAGTCTTTTCTAGATAGTTTATGGCCTTGGTATCATTATTCTTTTGTTATATGATTTATTATCATCCTTTTCTTCTTATTATTGATGATATATTACTTAATTATTACTATTTTTACTGTTATCATTATTTTTTATGGCTATTGTTATTGTTATCATTATTCATATCACTGTTCCTATTACTTGTAGCAGTATTATTATTGTTGTTGCTGTTGATATTATTATTATCATTGATATTATCATTATTATCAATGTTGTTGCCATTACTATCATTGTTAGTAGTATTAATAGCAGTAGTATTGAGCCACATACAATACTGGAGGTAAGTAAAAGTTCTTTGGTGAAGATTTATTTTTAAAAATATCCACGCATGCCGCCTATACTGAACATTTTTTTCTAGGCCGTGGAATAGACTCGAATATCGCTCTTTACGATTTCCCTCCGTAAAGCGGACTATTCCCGTGCTGCCATATTTTGATCGCCTTCCAATGTTTGTCTTGCTTTGCATCTTTAACTGCATGGAATTTTCAATCCCCCCTAAATATTATATCCTTGACATCGAACATGTCACTCCACAGAGTCCGCCTTTAACCTAACGCTTTTAATTCATTTCAGCACTGAAATCTTACACAAACTATTGACTACGTCGCAAGGTATATGAAACATGAAAATCATACACAACGAAATAATAATTTCATACATATACAACTTCAAATAGGTCACAAAACATTTGTTACGTCAATTCTAATCATCGGGTCATCCATTAACGTGGAAAAGCGGCACCACCGCATTGCTTTCGCCGAGACGTGGCACCGCTGTAATGTTTACCTCGGATTTGAATGCTGGAAGGACACGAATATCGTAAGATTACTTCTTATTTCTTCGTTTTAATTAGGGTTTTGCTTTATATATCGGTGTCAAACTATAATTTTTGTATTATTAAAATATTATGTTTTGGAGTAAAGTGTTTATCTTTGAAATATTGTTTTGAATGAAAGCGTAAGGGAAAGATTTATTTGATGCAAGGATTTTCTAGAGATAATTTTTGGGAGGATAATTTACCAGTAAACGTCTAACTTTGTTTCATTCATTTTAATCATCAGTCTTATCCTCTCTATAGCCTGATTTGGGAGAAGATCCGATTATCTTCTCGTTTATCATAGTGCTTATGTCTTTGAGTTCTAACTCTCTGTAATCTTCAATTTATATCTTTATTAACTGTATTTTTAGTATGGTTTTATTAATCACTCTGAAAATTTTCAAGTCCAATGAAAGGCTGTACATCAAGGATAACAATAAGATAGATATCAATGATTAGTAAACACTGACTTACATGAAACCTCTTTATAAAAAAAAAACTCCTATAAGGAGTGTCATAGGGAGTGAAATGCTCTAGAAATTTGCCTGGTAATAGAATTTATATCTATATTGGTATATTGCATGCCTAAACAAGATATTTGTACCAGCATAATCTTTATAATTAGTTTCAATGGATTAGCAGTACTATTTCTAGATATTAGATATCAAATACAATCCTTAGATACCAATTTTGTTAGCATTGGCAACATACATCTTGTGCTCTGGCAACCCTAGCATACACCTTCACTATGTATATTCTGGCAAGGTGGAGCTTGTAGATCTCCATTGCCAAATAAGGAACCATCCCAAGCTCTGTCTTGTCAGAA
>NW_028234426.1:39883082-39898082 GCF_977035675.1 Penaeus japonicus | reverse complement strand
ATCATATCAAGTTTCAAATGGAGCTGGATAGACCTATGATATAGTGACAAGAAAAGCTCTTTTTGATTATCAACATTATATGTCTGCATTGTTCTGCTGTCATATTACTACTGTTAGGTGTTATTGATATTGTACAATTTAAAGTACTGCATTGTTGAACTGTAATATTATTGCTTGGGAGTAAATTTTCAAATGCAATGATGTTTTTTATGCATATTTTGGTTTTAGAAACATTATATATTGATGATGTATAGTAGTGAATCAGTTTAGGAACTCAGAACTTGCATTTTATGAAATTTATTTTTATTTATTTGTACGACTGTTATTAGTGGTGATGATGATGAGGATAATCATAATAAGTGAAGTTAGTGATAATATAAATAATAGCATTGATAGTGATGATAATGAATTAATGATAATAACAGCATTAGTCAAATGATCATGATAGTAATAATAAATGAGTAAATAATGACAACCCTTATACCCCAACAGAACATGCCTGAAAGCGAGCCTCTCCCCTTTTTCTCGAGGCTGAGTGCCCTCTGCCGTCATGTGGATTCCCAAGTGATGGAACTGAAGGAAGAACTTGTCACTCATGAGTAAGTGAGGCAGTGAGTGAGGGAGAGAGTTGGTAAGGATTAGGATGTTGAGCGAGTGAGTTGGTTAGAACAGGACAGTGAGGATGGTAGGAATTGAGCTGTTAATTAGTTCATTTGGAAATGTGCAATTAGTTATTTAGTCAAATGGCTTGTATAGTTAGGCTGATTTTGTTGGTTCTTTGGGGATTGTGAACTTAAATTCCCAGATAAGATAGAAAATTATTAGAATATCAGCCATACTTTCACATTGCAGATATTGATACCAATACTTTTCTGACTATTGATGTGTTGATACCAGTGCAATCAGCACATCTCTTGTAAATTAGAAAATGTTAAGTTTGTCTGATATGATATTTAACCCGATACCGCTGGGCGCCGTCCACAGACGGCAATTTTTGTAATATGCATAGTGCCGGGTGCCGGCATGCGCCGTCAATCGTATAATTGATTTAGGCCTATGCGTTCGAGAGCCCCGACATTGCAGCCATGCAAAAACGGAACAGTGCCGGCGGCAATAAGCAAAATGGGTTTCAACTCACTTCCAAAACCTAGATGGCAGCACTTTCTTCTAGCACCAGCAGGAGAGAGAGCCTTGAATGGCACCCATCTACGGTCTCTAGCAAGCACTATCTCTATAGAGGGATGGCACATCGCAAGTTGCCGACCTCTTGCTCTAAAGTACCGCAGATGAAAGATGTGCAGGCAGAATGAGAGGAGGAAGGTGACACACCATGCCCAATGCCTACAATATGCCCCTGTGCCAGTAGGGATGCCTTTTATTGTGGCACTCACTGTCAAAAGCACAAGTTTCCTTCCTCTTCCCTACCTCTTCATTTTGGATGGTTATAAGTTTCGTGTTTGTTCGTGACAGCACAGAAATACGAAAAAATAAAGTTGCTTTTTGTCCCCCCTAAAACAGTAATACTTCTATCACATTGAGTATAAAGAAAAAAAATGAGTTGATATGGACCCTGAACTACAATTTTAGTCAATTGCAGAATTGATGGAGCCTGTGATATGACAGATATAAATTTCTAAAAACAGTAAAACACACAAAAAAACAAAACACAAAAATGTCTCTAGCTCTACAATGAGTGACGAAAAGGGAGTGGGAAAAATCAAATTATGTTGCAGAAGCTGCCGCAATCAGAAATAAAACTCAGAGTTCAGTTCAGAGTAAGCAAATCTATCCACCGTTGGCAATGGGTTAATAGATTACATAGTAATCATGTAGCTTATTGGTCAGATGAATAAAATAATTGGTTAGTTCATGAAGAAATGTTTCAATTATTCAGTAAAGTAGATGTATTAAAGGCAAAAAAAAAAAAGATAATTTGAATAATTTAGTAATTGGAAAACTTTTAATTCTTGAGATCTATGTAATATGTGATATGGGATTCATATGATAATGGTAAAAAGTTGTACGGTTTAAAGAGTTTTACTTTACAGTCCTTTTTTGCCTATGTAATTCAAGAATAAGAATTGTTACATTGAGTGTAGGACTTTTTGACAAATAGTTTTTCATAATCTTACATCATACTTTCAATGATTTTTACCATTATTCAATGTTTTAAAATGTTTGATAAATTAGGTAGCATTGGGCAGTACTCATACTTTTGCATAAAAACATACATAATAAACATGTAGAATTGTGCATGATAGATAATGCATGGAGCTCTGAGTTTGATAGGGAAAAAACATGCAAAGCTAATTAGGTTGATACACAGAAAGCTAAATATAACTTTCTTTATGACTCATTTTATTTTGAATGATAAGAGATAGAATTTCCTTCCAAGTTCTTTAATATCACTAGTCCATTTCCTAATGAATATTATGAAATAAATTTTATGTCTTCTCTTTCTTACTCCTCACTATCATTATTATCCTTTTCTTTCTTCCCATGTAGTTCCACATGAGTTCCCATGCAATATCCTACCCAATTCTATTTCCAGCCAAAAGCCCCACAATTACGACAGAGGACTAAGGAGCCTGAAGAATGACGTTAAAGATCTCAAGGTGAGTGCATGTTCCTTTGCACTAGGAGTGTTACTTGCAAAAGGCAAAGTAAGTGTGTCTCTGTTTTATTGTCAAAGGAAAATTTCCACTTCTGTTGTTGTTGTTGTTTTTTTAATATGTTCTAGCTTTCCTAGTCATGAAGCACAGGCTTTTTGAACATGGTCAGAGAACTGATAGACTTTTATCTTACATAGAAATTGACTGGAGAACTCCAACTCAAGCTGGCATCCATTGAGAACTTTTCCAGCTACCTTCAGTCCACACAAGAACTTGTTACTCAGCAAGCTACAGATATTGATAAAATTGAGAAATATCTCTTGACGTAAGTGTCTCTTAGTGTCATTTTTATATGTGTATTTAATCCTTTAACAGGTAGTAACAGCTATATTATTATCATTATAAATGTTGGCAAGTGTATGATTCAACTTTGTTGATGAGAGTTGTCAGATCAGTAATATAATAACTATTGAAGAATCATGTTGTTGTTTCACAAATCTCTCTCTTTTCCCTCTACTAAATAACTGATTGCACATTTGATAGGCAATCATGCAAAGTACTTTTGCTTGAACAAAGTGTGCCTATGGAAATATCCTCATTCACATGATCACCCTCATTTGTAGTCACTGAGGAACATGTGCTGCTCCTGGCTTCATGTTAGTATATCTTCCACATAATCATTAAAGGATTACTTAAGTGTATATGTGTATGTGTTTTTTAGATGATATTTGCTTCAAAATTTACAAATTCCTTAATCACTCATTATTTTTTTCAGGTTTGGATACACTCCTCTACCAAAACAGGAAAAGAATGCTAAGAATTGTGAAGTGATTGTGGAGGTTACTGGACCTGCCGCTGAGCAAGGGGAATGTACATCACCAGACAGGTACTGATATTGTAATATTTTTTAAGGTTCAGGTCATGAAAGTTTATTATATCAGCTCATAGGTTATTGTATGCTACATTTTTTTAATGTAATTACAGCAAAGGTTTGGTGAAATAGTGGAATTGCAAAATATATTTTTTGTTGTTGTTGCTCGTGTTACTCTTTGATACTGTTAAACTTTATGTATATTTTACAAACTGTGTGTGTGTGTGTGTGTGTGTGTGTGTGTTATTATATATGAAGATATATATTTATTTATTTATAGATTTATTCATAGCTTTATTTATTTATTTATTCATATATAAAATTTATTGTCATTTCGTATACAGTAAGTACACTTTTAACTTGATCTTATATCAGATTTCTTCAACAGTATTTTTAACTTTTTACTGAAATGTTAATTTATACTTGTACAACTAGTACACAATCCCTAACTTTTCTCCATTTTTTATCAGGCCCCCTAAAGAGGAGAACAAACCAAAGTCAGAAGGAACCCCAGTCCTGAGTAACGTTGGCTTGATGGTGGTACAAGGGAAGGAAATTCCAGCAGTTGCCACTTCCAAACCTGTAAGCATTATGCTCTGTCTTTCTGTCTCTTGTTAAGTCATTGAATGTAAGGGTTTCTTAGAAATTAAATCTTAATTTATATGATATACTGGTGATTGTTTCTTGCAGAGAAAGTGTTGTTCATTATTGCAGAGAATCAGATATAAATGTGTGATGGTTTCTTAGAGGGAAATTGCATAATTAATAGTATTATTGCTGATGATATCAAAGTGAACTTACGGTTTCCCAAACCATATGAGTTTGTTTTTTGTTAGGTCGGCTTCTTCTTCTTCTTCTCCTTCTCCTCATTCTTATTCTTATTCTTCTTTTTTGAGATAATGGATCCTCCCATATTTGAAAATTAAGGTGTGCTGTCTTTGATATTTAGTGTCATTTTCATGCCTTTACTTTGTAGCTATATTATTTTAGTTTCATTTCCGTTAAAAGTCTAAGAACCTTGAAAAATATTGAAGATGTAACAAAATACAATGATTGTAAAATTGTAAGCACTTGAAATACATATTGGTGTTGTATGCAGTATAGTAAAACAAAAACAGTAAGCTGATTTATTGAATAGAAGAAGCCCAGTTGTACTGGTGATCAGAACACTTTAGAAACTACAGCATTAATTTACCATCATGTACTAGTTTCATCAGCTTTCATTACCTTTACTCCATCAGCTTATATCCAGATTGAACCTTTTCCCTTGTTCCTCACTAAAATTACCAAGATTTTCTGGAAATCTGTCCACCTTGCCAAGGAGAAAGTGATTTTATGCTCTTATTAGCAACCTATGTTTTAAAGTTATTAGGTATCATTTGCACCAGTGATTGTTAATGTCTGTCTTGTGATTACCCAAGAAATTCTTGACAACTGTTAAAACAGGGCACCAGGCAAAAGTTTCAGAATCATTAAAAAATGTGGAAATTGAAAATCTTTGATGAATTTATGGATTTTAGGATCAGCAAAAAATCAGTCCAAGGAATGATCTACAAATGTTTATGAAACGATTGTCACTTTTATCCAACGCCTTTACCCACTGACTAACAGTGACATAAACCATCCAGTATATTTTATTTTTATTTATTTTTTTTTTTTTTTTATTTTTTATTTTTTACACAGTTGGTTCACCAAGTCACCAAGGAATCAATTAGTAGGCTTACTTGACCTCACCTGTTTACCCCATTTCTTGAATTTAAAGGAAAGAATATATATCATCATTATTACTTATTATTATTATTATTATTACATTAATGACAACAATAATAGTAATAGAATATGAAAACTTTTCACAGAAATTCAAGGAATGAGGTCTGTTATGCCTACTAACTGACTTCTTGATACTTAACCCTATGATGACGGTGCGTCACACCTGTGTGACATGGCTAAATGCTCGATGACGGGGCGACACACCAGTGTGACGTTCTTGATGCAATATTGCATAGGCCCTCCGTAGAGGGTTTCCACTTATCGCCGGGCCTGTCAGGATTGGGTTAAGCATTTGTAGAACCATTTGTATATAAAAAATAATTGAACCAAAAGTGCAGTACACAATACATTTAAATATGTACTCTTGGTATCAATTGATTAATAGACTTCTTCATCATTTTAATCTTGATGTAAAGTAGTAGTAGAATTATTTTTTCTCTGTCAACCAGTGGTTCCTTAACCCCTCTGGTAAGGGTACTTGGGGGGGGGGGGGGGTTGTTGTTGAAGCATTTTTACACATTTTTTCTCAAAATAAAAGTTGATTATTTCTAAAGTTGTATAACTAACACACATCATACCAAATGCTAATTGAAACACTTTGCTAATATATAATATATAAACTTGTATATCATACCTTAAGTCTAGAAAATAATAGGAAATGTATCATCTTTAGGGTTAATGATGTTCATCTGGAATAGGAAGACTAATCAGAGAAAGAAAGAACTTGATTAACAATTTCACATGACATAATGGATACAAGAACTTAAAACACAAAATACATGAAAAATAAACTGGATATGCTGGATATGCTTCACTGAATCACAAAGTCACTCCCCAGACACTAAGAAACTATAGAAAACAGTGCAAAACATAACATACTCAAAGTAGTTTAACCCACACAGGACGGGTGGTACAGCATGTGTACCGCGCATTCAAAAGCCCAGTTGCCGGGCGGCACAGTATTGTGCCAGCCATTCAATTGATTTAGGCCTAATAATTCGAACGCCCCGGCATTTGGACATTCAAGGCTAGAATTCCCCCGTCGGGAATGGGTTAATGTAATAAATTTAACCAAGCTCTTATCTCAACTCAAACACATTATTTGCAAAAGACAAGCCAACATACACATCAAACAAAGTTAGCATCACCCACTTCCATCAACACAAATAAGATATAGATGTACACTCCAGTGCAAGCAGTTACTAATCACACTACATCACTTTTGCCACAACTGCTACAGCAAATGTCAACAGATTCAAACACTTATATATCAATTTCAATAAGCTTCATGATTTTGCCTATCAATTGCACTATTCATTCCCTGATTGGCATTGGTCCCTTTAAGTATTTACCTTTTTTGAAGGTACTCTCATTCTTTAACCCACACAGGACGGGTGGTACAGCATGTGTACCGCGCATTCAAAAGCCCAGTTGCCGGGCGGCACAGTATTGTGCCAGCTATTCAATTGATTTAGGCCTAATAATTCGAAAGCCCCGGCATTTGGACATTCTAGGCTAGAAATCCCCCGTCGGGAATGGGTTAACCTGTTAACACCATGTGACAACATGTCAAGTGGTGGCAGGACCAGCTGCCAGAGACAAGATATTTTGTAATGGCTGTTCTCCTGGCTGGTGATCGGGCATTTAGCACTTGGCCACGGCTAAGGCGGGCAAATAGCCTGAGGCATTAGGCTTACACATTTGAAATATCCTGGTGTTTCAACCATTTTGAGCCAAAACAACCCAGTCGGCAAATGGTTAAAGATTCCTCAAGTTATCAGTTGGTTATATCTCTTATTATTTTGATTTTATTGGCATTGCCATTTCTCTAATCTCTCTTTTTTTTGTATGCATAGATAAAAACTTTACATATTTTTACAGTAAAATGTAATAGATATGGTTGTTTATCATAAAAATTGTTGTTAAGGGTTATAGGAAATTTACTGTTTAGGTAATTGTTTGTTAGATTAGTTGACATTAATTTAGAGAAATTACTTTTCATTAATTTAGAGAAGTTGCTGTTAACAGATTTATAGAAATTGCCATTCATTACTTAATTTAGAAAAAATTCTGTTCATTGATGTACAGCAAGTGCTGTAAAGATAATTATTATTTAGTACATTGCTTATCTGATTAAATTTGACATTCTTTTTATTATTGTTATTGTTTTAGTCATTGATAGGGATGTTGATGAGCCCATCAAAAAGTAAGAGAATTAGGTGAGAATGTAATGGTAAGGAAAGTTCGAATATTAAAACTAAGCAACATGGGAATTGAAAATTAATTGATTTATTTTTTTCAAGGCATTTAACAGTGTGTTCAGGATAATTGGACATGTATTTCTCATTCCCTTTCTTCTCTCTCCTTTTCTCTCTCTCCTCTCCCTTCTTCTCCCCTCCCTAGATCCATAGTGTGGCCTTGCATAGTAGGAGTTTGTCTGAGTTTGTTTCTTAATGTATTATGAGTATTTTGAAATTTGCTTGATGTGATTGTAAATATTTCTACAGGAGCATAAAGAATTGTTATTTACGTAGCATATTAGTACCCATTGTTACTGTCACATTGATTATAGCAATCATTGAGTCCAAGACATTAAGACAATCTGTTTGGCAAAAACATGAGAGATAATATTAATTCAATTTTCTGATTTACAGATACAACATACCTCACAAGCTCACCTAGAAACACCTATTACAAGCAAGGTTCAGAGCAGATACCAAGAAGAGCCCAAAGGCATCTGCTCCCTCTCTTCCCTGTCACACTCCTACTTAACAGTTGATCAGTGGCTGGCAGGAGTAAATGAACCTGTTGAGTTGACACCAGACGTTTTACCCGTACAGAAAAAGCCCATGAGAGAGAGATTTCCTCAGCATACAGTATCAGAAGAAAGAGACCTGCATCCAGTGCAAACTCTCCCTCCAAGGCGAGAAAACCTAAATTCTGCTAAAGAAATGCAGAGAATGGCAGCTCCCCTTCCCCAGACTCCACTGGCCAACCACAGCAAGAATACCCATGAGGAGGCTTGCAGTGTACCATCCACTCCAAGTGAACCACAACTTTCAGAATATACCACGTCCTTATTATCTTTGATTAACCACAAGCCTAAACAGGAACGTGAGGAGCCACAGATGCCAGGTGCAAGACGGTTGCAAGCTGCAACTCCAGAGGAACCTGGTTTGTCAACATTCACTGCTAAGTCACCAAGAGATGAGAAAAAAGCAGAGAGAATTTATACTCCAGAAGAACCAGCACTTTCTTACAGTGAAAAGAAGTTAGCTTTTGTGAAAGATTTCAACAAGGAAAACTACACTCCAGAGGAACCTGTTCTCTCCTACAAGAAGCCTCAGGGCGAGAATAAGAATCACTTAGATGAGAAAACTCCTGAGGAACCTTTTCTTTCATCAGCACACACTAGGTCTCACCCTCAGACCATGTCCAGCTTTCCTTCTCCAAAGAAGAGCTATGCTGCGAGCCCGCCTTCACCGCAGCTTTCTGACGTTACCCGTTCAGTCTTGTCATTTGTCCAAAACCCAATGCCATCCCACAGCTCTCACAGACAGAAGGACCTACACAGCCGCAGAAGCCCCAATGAACCAAGGAGAAGTGAGATGCCCCATCTCCATTCTTATCAACGAAGCAACAGCCATTCTTACCACTCTCAGCCAGGCAGCTTTTCTCGTACCATGATGGAAACAGTCAATTGTCAGACAAATTTCTCTGAAGCTATGAGCAGTCAAGATGAAGCCCAACAGAGTGCCAAAACTGCTTGGCACCGGCCTGGGATGTCAATGAACGAGTTCCTGAAGCTAGATGATGGTCCTGCATCGCCTCAGCTCTCAGATGTAACCCAGCGTATCTTTGGGCAAACTAAGAGGTGGTAAACTTTGAGTTTCACACTGGAATACTGTCAGAAAATAAGTATGTTTAAGAATTTATATGCTCTTTGATAGTATCTTCAGAGATGTTGGCATAATGGAAAATTGGTAAGCTTGTCGTCTCTGGATAGATTACATTGAGATAAATTCAATCGTAGAGACAGATGTCCCCTTCTTGTTCTTTCTCTTTTTTCTGTTTTGATTCATGTTTATTTTCAACCATACAAAATTTAAAAATTGCAGGTTCAAACTTTCATTTGTTTTGTACAAATTAAGGTATGCATGAGGTATTAAAAGGTTTTGATAATGATTTTTCTTTTTTTAGCACCATGGAAAGTAAGAAAAGTTTAAAGCATGAAAATATCTTGATTTCTGCTATTCAGTAACATGAAGAGAAAGAAAAAAAGTAAGGGAAAAAACAATTGACATAAAAGATGAATAAACAGAAAATCAAAATATTTCTTACATATAAAAGATGGATATGATATCTATGAAATCTTTTGATTTGTTCATCTGTGTCAAACATTACTTATTAAGTGCAAAAACATGAAGCACTTTAGCTATTTTCATGACAAATCAAACAACATAGTAAACAAATAAATCATTTATTCTTTTCTTAATAAAGAAACACTAATGATTCAAATTATTACTCCTTATTGAAACATACATCAATATTTTAAACATCATTCTAATAAGAACAATCTTATGAATTATATAAATGGAAACATACTGTATAAAAAAAGAAAAAAAACAAAAAACATACACACTGAGATCATTATCCTCTCATAAACAGAAAACCTATTTCTTTTGGGGCTGTTTTCTATTCATTCAGCACAAAAAAAACAGCAACAGAGAAAATCTCACTGATACCTGACACCCCCTTCCCCCCACCCATGTACATAATTTTCTTTCTATATTCAGTTTAACCTGTCAATGTATTCCAGATTTCACAGTACAAACAGCAGAAAAAAAAGATATATGGATATATTTAATTTTTCATTTTGCATGCATACATAAATGACTTGCCCATCCTAAACCCTATTACATACAAATTATAAATCTATGCTTTTGCAATAACCCCCCCTTCCCCCTTGAATCAATACTTACCAAAATGACCCCTTAAGTAGATCCATTGTATTGAGATATAATTTTTTGTACCATTGGTTAAAAAAAAATAACAGATAATGTTATGGATCACCATGCTTGGGTGTCTTAATAAAAAAAATAGGTAAAGGAAATAATTGCTATATCTTGTTCCAACTTGCAGCCCCCCTCCCCCCCAACTTTTTCCTGACTTCCTTAGGCTAAATTCTCAACATGACAAAATTTATATTGAATGCACCTTTTTTCTAACACTGGTATATAATACTGAATAAGACTTTGGTTACCCCCTTTGAGAATAAGGGTTAAAATGGTGGTGTCTGTTTACAATATCTGTATAAAACACACTATATATTACAACATTTTATCATTTTCATAGCTGTTAAGCACTTGAAGTTCATTTTTTGGGGGACACTTTAAAAACTGAATAATGATTTTGATGTCACTCATAATTATGTAAACAAACTGTATTTTAAATACAAGTATATTTGTTTAGTTTTGTTTTGTTTTAAATCAGGGCACCTATATATTTAAAAATGAATGACAAATATCTAAACATTTTCCAAACTATCCCTTGAATCAGAACAAAAATGTATCTTTCCATAGTCATTAAAAATATAATCAACAAAGTTAGTAAAACACAAGTTGTAAAAACAAAACCTGACTTGCTAATCAATAACAATATAACAAAAATATTTCTCACATTTCTTTTTCCAATAAAGGTAGATTCAGAGATATTACAGAAACAAAATTTTCCATCCATTCATACATATATTTACAGTACAACCCCAAATAAGTAGCACCTTCTATCTAAGCTGCCTTCTATGCCCATTGAAACACCTTTTTTCTGATTTGGCAAAGGAAGGACAAAAGGTGGAAATTCCAGAGGGGATTCTTGGAGATTAGTGGTCTACTTTCAACGGTAGAATTTCTCATGGTAGTCTGTCATATAAGAGCTTCCATGACATGCCTGAGGTGACCCAATAGTGAGAGAAAGACAAACAGCAAGCGAGAGAAATATAATAACATTTACAAATGACTGCATTATACTTATTTCTAATTGTTAAATAATGATATTCTTAAGTCCGTTTTAGATACATCCATTTCTCTTCTCTCCATAGACTTATAGGCTTCTTTTGGACACCTCTTTTTTGCTGTCAGCCATGAATGACACAGCATTGTGCATTCTACAGTGGCCATGAGCAGCCCTTTGCCATACTCGACATATGTGGAAGCAGTCATGGTAAACAGACAGCAAAAAATTGGTACATCTGAAACAGATCATGGCAACCTATGTACTTTTCCATGCATGTGAAAATGCTCACTTATGCCAATAGTTATTTGCGATTCTAGAAAATCAGTGCATCTGAAATGGACCTACTACATCATTTTCAATTAAAAAAGAGTCTAATGGTTACTTCTGGCATTCATATCAGTCTTGGAAAAAAAGAGGAAAGAAAAAAAATATACATTTATTTACCTGTAATATTATAATTTTTTTCTTTCTTTTTTTAACAATGAATATCTTGGACAAACAAACAGTACTGATATCTTTTAGAAAACAGTAACGTATCTCAAGAGGGAAAACATACATACATTAAAAAAAAAAAAAAAAAAACATAAAGAAGAAATTTTACAATAAATATCATAAAAAGATTAAATATAATCAATTTGTCTTTCTTCACTTCATCCTGATTTTTTCTTTCCTTTTTCATCTTTCAAATGAATGTTTGTTGACTTTGGAAAACTGACAGCTCAGGCAAGAAGCATGCCATTCAAACTATGATCTATAATGATACACAATTTTCACCAGGATTCACATTAAAATAGTTAAAACACTGTCTCTTGTTTCAGTTACAACTGGCCCATAAATATTTACAAGAGTAAACTTAACAATACTTATAAAATATACACATCGTCATGATCACCATGACTTCCTTCGCCCCAGCAATTGTGTTTGCTGATGACAAATCTCTCATTTGGTCTTTACAAAAATAAAATAAAACTGACAGCAATGGAATGAATTGTTTACTGTCCTACAAAGTTACCTTAAGGATTTTAATGTAATACTTTGTACTGTGTACTTTTCTTAAGTTGGTCATACTACTAATGCAAATATGTTAAGTACGGCCTCTTGAGAACAGAGAAAATGCTAAGAAAAGTTTTCTGCCTCTCAAAAGCCCAAGAGATTGTGGCAAGTGTCATCACTAACATTAAAAGAAAATAAAAACTGTAGCTGCATAAAAATACCAACTGGCACTAATACTTCACAGAATCATTTTGTTTACTTTCCCCCCAATGCTTTTCCTACTCTCTTTGGCATCAATCAATTACAGCCACAGATATTTTAAGATTAGATAAAATAAGAGATTTTTACAATGAAAACTTCACTTATGACCTATTAGCTGCACAACTGTTAGTTTGTATTTTCATCAAGCCATTATCAAAAATATTCATATATGCATATATATATATGTATATATATTCATATATACACAGTATACTGGGAAAACATGTTACAGTAATATCTGCCATAGAACTTTACGAAAGTCAAACCAGAGTTACATTTCAACACATTCTCAGGTGAAGGACATCTCTCATCCAACAGTTCCTGATATGAACGCTAAAATGTATACCTCTGTTAGTATGGACCCGGATAGGAGGGATATGCCAGGAGATACGCGGCGGCCGTGATAGCCTCTGTCGACAAGTTAATTGGAGATTCTGGGCGTCCTGAAGATGAGAAATGGGTAGAGGAAAGGGAAAGGGGAGGAGGGGGAGGGGGTGGAGGAAGTGTAGTAGGTGGCTGTGACGAGGTTGGTGATGAGGAGGCCAGACTCACAGGGAAGGAGAGGCCAGCAGAGGTACCACACGAACTTTGGCTTGCTCCAGGACTTGTTGTGGATGATGCACTATGAGAAGAGGTGGGGAAGCCATGGCAGGAGGAGGAGGCATTGAAGGAGGCAAGAGTTGATGAAGGATGAGCACTAGAGTTAGACCTGGCTGATCCACTCTCATACCTGGACGACTGGAGTACTGAGGGCAGGTCATCATCAAAGTCATCCTCTGAGTCTTTGCTATGTGCCTTCAGTAGGTGAGTGCTCAAGTTACAGCTCCTTGTGAATCCCTTTGAGCACCACTGGCAAAAGAACCTCTTCTCCCTTTCCACTACCTCAACCTTCTTCTTGGGCTCGGGGAACTTGCCATGGATCTTACGGATGTGTTTTCTGAGGATGTCTCTACTGGTGAGTGACTTCTCACAGATATCACATTTGTGCATCCCCTCACCATCCTCTTTGGAGGAAGAGCAATTTTTCTCATGCAGTTTCATGTGAGATTCTAACCTCTGTTTGGTAGGCAAGAATTTGTAACATTCTTTGCACTGTTCTTTTGTCTTGTGGATTTTCTCATGCTTATCTAAGACATTTTTCCTACTGAATGATGCTGGGCAAAGAGAACACTTGTATTCACAATTCATTTTATGCAGCTTTTTATGAGAAGCAAGTCGGTCTTTTCTGGAGAACTTTTTTTGGCATATATCACAATCATACGTTTCATTATTATGCACAGCAAGATGCCTCTTGAGAACATCTTTCCGAGAGAACAACTTCCCACACTTTTCACACTTGCTCTTTTTGTTCTTGTGAACCTGTTCCATATGGTTGTCCAGAAAATCTCTGCGGACAAACGTCTTCTCACACAACTCACACTTGAATGGTTTGTCACCCAAGTGTTTTTTCTTATGGGTGTCCAAGTTGAAGGGAGATGAACAAAGGAACCCACATGTGTCACACTCATATTTCTTCCCCCCATGCACCTTGAGATGAGCCTGGAGATACTCTTTGGTACTGAATGCTTTGGGACATTTAGAACACTTGTGCTTCTTGACCTGGTGCTCCTGACTGTGACTCAACATATGACGTCCCAGTTTGGCTTTCCGGCTATAACTGGCATTACAGAGTTTGCAGGAAAAACGCTGTGTCCGGACGTGTATCTTGAGGTGCTGTGTGTAGTGCTTCCCTTTGGCAAAGGTCTTAGGACAGAATGAGCATGCAAAGAGTTCAGATTCCTCTAGTCCATGCTCCTTCATGTGTGTTTTGTAGTTTCTGATATCCTTGCCAAAATCCTTGGAGCACACACGGCATGACAGGTCCAACCCTTTAGCAAGCATGTGGGCAGCCAATCTTGATGTCTGGTCTGGTTCCCTGGACTTCAGGCTCTCCAGCTTCTGGTTCTTTTCCATACTGTTTATCTCTAATGATTTAGCATTGTCCTTCAGATCCATTTCTTGCAGCTTGTCTTCACTGTCTACTGTCTGTTTCATCTGATTATCACTGACAATTAGGTCACCTTCAGGGAGATTATGTCTGATCCAGTCTTCTATACTGGCATCTGGTCTTCCCCCCTGTCTGCCATCTACACTGAAGTTCTTTGTTTGTGCACTGTCTAGGGGTTCAATTTTGTAGGGCTTCACTGAGGCCATTTCTGCATCTGTGTAAAAGTTCTTCACTGAGGTATTATCTAGGGTGTCATTTTTGTAATCCCTCATCTGAATTACACTTGGCTTCCTCTGGGCTCTGCTTTTTCTCTTCTTAGCCCCAATTTCTGTTTTCTTGGGCAGAACATCTGTTCTTTGTACACGGGTGTCGAGACTTGCAGGTACAGTGTGTAGAGATGTGAGACAGGGAAGTTCAGAATTCTTTTCTGTCTCTGCCTCCAGACTGGTAAGAGTGTGACAGTTGTAATCTCCACCAGCAGAAAATGGCAAGTG
>NW_028234426.1:39860582-39863082 GCF_977035675.1 Penaeus japonicus | reverse complement strand
CTCTCTCTCTCTCTCTCTCTCTCTCTCTCTCTCTCTCTCTTTCCCCCTCCCTCTCTCCCTCTCCCTCCCCCCCTCTCTCTCTCTATCTCTCTCTCTCTTTTTCACTCTCTCTCTCTCTCTCCCCTCCCTCTCCCCCCTCCTCCTCTCTCTCTCTCTCCCCTCCCCTCTCCCTCCCCCTCTCTCTCTCTCCCTCTCTCTCTTCTCTCCCCTTCTCTCTCCCCCTCTCCTTCCCCCCTCCCCCCCTCTCCTCCCCTCCCCTCCCCTCCCCTCTCCCTCTCCCTCCCCCCTCTCTCTCTCCCTCCCTTTCTCTCCCCTCCCTCTCCCTCTCCCTCTCCCTCTCCCTCTCCCTCCCCCTCTCCCCCCTCAGTCATACACACTCGCACACAGTGAACGACCATGTTTTTTCGCCGTGAGTTGTTTACAAGATTTCACTCCATAATGAACTTGATTCAGTAATTGAGTATTGTATTTTCCTTCACCTTGTATCTGTTAGCGTAACTTGATAATTTTTTGTGCGAAGATTTGATACGGAGTGCAGAGTCGAATAGGTCTCTCTTTGTAGCTATCTGTCTGACACTCCCTCTGTCTGTCTGTTTATCTGACGCTCTCTGTAAGTGACAGAGAGTTAATAAGAAGATACGAACGTCAACATCATGAGTTACACAAAGAAAGGAAAGCTTCTATCTTAACAAGTGTGTTGTCTGTTCTCATGGAAGATCCATTATGTCAGCACGCGCCAGCTGACAGGATGATGAGTTGTGTCCTGTCATTTAGGTCTGTTTTGCTCTGTACTGGGGAAGCACATTTGGATGGCTTAATGCAGCGGGGAATGAATACTGAGGGATGATACATCATCTCGTGAAAAAATGCTTGGAATAATTGATACTATAGAAACTCTCAAACGCACAGTCACGCACTCACATGCTTGCTTGTTTGCTTACTGACTAACTGACTCACTCCCTCACTGTTTCAGAGAGAAAGAGAGATTCAGACATACAGAAATACAGAAGGAGAGAAAATGAAAATTAACTGTACCAGGTGCCTCCTAAAACTCGCAAATGAAAAAATAATAATGAAAATAAAGGAGAGAATATTCATGAGTACAATACTGCAGAGGAATCCTCACCATTTAGACATCCATAGTATCATGTGTCGTTTGATTAAGTGTCGAAAATGTGTGTTGCGTTGTCGGGTCTCACAGGCACCATGTAGTTGTTACTAGGTTATGTAAAGGGCCTTTCGTATTCATAGACGGAGGCGTGACGATTAGAGACTTGTGCGTCTTTGTTACGGTTGCAAT
Organism: Penaeus japonicus; assembly: GCF_977035675.1. Taxonomy (NCBI): domain Eukaryota; kingdom Metazoa; phylum Arthropoda; class Malacostraca; order Decapoda; family Penaeidae; genus Penaeus; species Penaeus japonicus. Next base: position 39,861,782 of record NW_028234426.1, on the reverse strand, counting down.
TGAATATTGTTGAAGTAAAAGAGAGAGGGAGAGTAACTCGGAGCAATAGAGGCAGAAGGAGGAGGGAGAAGGGAGGAATAGAGAGAATAAGTAAATGGAGTATATAGAACTAGAATGCCCGAGGAAAGGACTGAGAATTGGAATAAATGAGGAAGAAAGAGTTTTGAAAGTAAACGGGGTGATAGAGAGGAATAAGTGTCTTATTTTTTCATCATATATACGCTCGGTAGGAAAGGGGAAAATGTTCTTGACTTTCTTAAGCACTGCGTACTGACCTGATGATGAGTAAACAAATATACAGACATGAATTGATGTAGTATCTCGAATCCGTTGAAATGTTGAGCAAGTCTACAAGGGAGAAGTGTTAGTGTCAGACAATACTGTACAGATTACACTGAACCGCTCACACTTCCTCTAGTATGCTATGACGTAAGGTGACGTAGTTATCGGCAGTGTGGAACAACCTCTTTGTTAAGTGGGAAAGAAGAGTCCATTCTCGGTTATCTGCAGTCTCTTTCACATGGCCAAAAGTGTATAGCTTTCCCTTCCCTGAGCTACCGCACGGGAGTTTGATGGCATTAGGGAGACATTACTTTAGTTAAGACAGTTCTGGTATTTTTAGCGACGACTATATTGTTTATTTTTTCGTTTCTTAATGAGTCTCAGATTCAGGTGTGTCACTTATAAACTATATTTTTTTTTTCTCAGGAATTGGAACAAAAATAAGGTCAACATTTTTCATGTCCTTAATATGTTCAAAACAAATGAAAGAATTCCAAAAAATCATATAATGGAAAATCACAGAAAGTTCATCCTATCCAAACCGCCTTTTTAAGCATAAGGTGATCACACCAGTCGTCTTCGTTGTCTATACTAGACTTATCGGTACTCTTTTTCCTTGAAACAGATAATGCTGATAATATGAATAGACTAAAATGTTATTTCAAAACACAGTGAGTTATGTAGCTGGATCGCCCTGCAGTTTCGTGGTACCGGTTTGCGCTGATGTCATTTTCCATCATTTTAGTGGTTTTATGGCCTGCAGAAGCTTTTTTAGGAGCAGGGGGGGGGGGTAGGGTTATGTTAACTGGCACAAACACAAACCCCTTGTCTCACTTCTGCCATCTCCAGTCTGTGACGAGGCTCATGCCGATATTTCTCCCATTCTTTTACTTGCTAGCACAGACGCAGGCTCTGATA
>NW_028234426.1:39848082-39850582 GCF_977035675.1 Penaeus japonicus | reverse complement strand
GTGATGAGGGGTGATCATGAAGACGATGATGGTGATGATGCTCGACCCTAATAATGATGTCAAAGGCGCTTAAGGTCATTCCATGACATATTTTTGATAAGGCAACGCGATAGGAGATCCAAAGCACGAAGGTCGAGTGAAATGTTTCTGAACGAAGAGACACTGTGGTGCCGCTGCACTTGGACAATCGGGCACTGACCTTCGCTCGGCCACTTTTTACGCGTTTTGTTGTTTATTTGTTTCTTTTTTTTTGTACGTGGGGAGGGTTAACGGTGTTATTTCAAAGCAAGGGGGTTGGTTACTAGGGTCGGTTGTTTTGTTGTTTCTGCTATGGTTGATTGCAGTGTTTTTTCTTTCTTTCGGCATATTTAGTCCGATGTAAGCTTTTGGGCACAGACGTGTTGCCGGCTGGTACTACCGACCTAGGCACACTGGCTATGATTTATGGCGAAAATAGAAGTTTTGTAAAGAAATCTGTGAGTGTGCGTATGCGTGTGCGTGTTGCTTTGTATGTGTATGTGTATGTATATGTATGTGTGTGTGTGTAAGTATGTATGTATGTATGTATGTATATATACATAAATATATATATATATATGCATACATATATATATACATATATATATGTATATATATATATAAATTCATATATGTATACATATATGAATATACATATATACATATATTCATATATACATATATATATTAATATATACATATATACATATATTATATATATATATATATATATATATATATATATATATATTTATATATATATATATATGTATATATATGTATACATATATGAATGTATATATGTATATATAATAATGCATTATGTATATTCATATATATACATATATGAATATATATATGTATATACATAATATATATACATATATATATGTGTGTGTGTGTATCAATGTATGTATGTATAAATATATGTAGATATAGATATATATGAATATATATATGTATGAATATATATAAATATATGTATATATATATATATTATATATATATGTATATACATATATACATATATATATATATATATATATATATATTATATATATCTATATATATATATATATATATATATATATACATATAAATATATATATATATATATATAGATATATATATATATATCTATACACACACACACACACACACACACACACACACACACACACACACACACACACACACATATATATATATATATATATATATATATATATATATATATATATATATATATATGCATGTATACACTCATATTATGTTTTTGTTTTTTTTGTTTTTAGTGCACGTAATAGTATGATAATACTGAGTAATGCACCACCACTATCATAATTGTATATCTCTCTCTCTCTATTTATCTCTATCTCTATCTCTATCTCTATCTCACTTTCTTTCCCCTCCCCCCTTCCAACCCTCATCTCTCTTTCTTCCTCGTGATAAGTATAACAAAAGGGTTCATTGCAAATGTCAGCTACTTCTTGATTCCTTATTTAGAGATGACGGGCTGAAGTAAGCCGGTGGAGGCGGCGGGCTCGCCCCGAGCGGGTGCCCGTGGCTAGGAGCGAGTGGCGAGTGTGGGTGCGATAGCGAGAGTGGGTGGAGTGGCGGAGGAGAGGAGATCAGGGCAAGGCGGGTCATCAACTAAAATCCTGACCTGTCCAGGGTAGGCTGATGATAAATTGCTGGTCGTCTTTTCCTTCATCCGATTGAACGGTCGGCAGGGCGTCACGTATTGGTTGAGTTATTACCACGTGTTGACTAGCTGTCCCTCGAGTATTTTGATGCTCAGTCAGAGGTCATAGTACGCCCGCGTTATCTCTTATCTTGGGACTGCACGCGAGATAGGAGGGCGAGTTTTGTTGGAATAGATAGGAGTGATTTGCATGATATGTTTACATATATCTGTTTCATATAAAGGGAAGGTGCGAAAAAAAACTGTGGAAGTATGATTGTAAGAATGATGGTGGTGGTGAGGATGATGATGATGGTGGTGATGGGGAGGATGGATATGGTAGTGATAGTGATGATGATGAGGATAGTAGAAGTGGTGATGATGGCGATAGTGATGGTGATGATATTGGCGAAGATGATGATGATAATGGTAAGGATGATGATTATAGTTGTAATAACAATGTTGATGATGGTAGTGGTGATACTAAACAAAATAAACCCGAGAGTGACAAAAATGAACATCGGAGATAGTGTGATAGCAGATAAGATTAATTATTTCATATTGCCAATGACCAGAATGGTAATAGAGGTCTAAGAGATAATAATGTTTGTGATTATCATAAAGGCAGTGGTAATAATCACGCGAATAATGTGGATCATATTGACGATAATGGAGATCAAGATAGTGAACGTGACGACAATGATAATGGTAATAAAGATGATAAAAACCAAAACAAGAACAACTCTAACAACAAAAACAACAACAAAAAACATCTATGTCGATGATGGAAGGAATGGC
>NW_028234426.1:39828082-39833082 GCF_977035675.1 Penaeus japonicus | reverse complement strand
AATCATAATCATTATGAGTCAGTATCACCACCGTCATCGTCACCTTCATTGTGTTGGATTGTTCTTTTAAGTGATAAATCCTCACGTTAAGACCGTTTTCTGTCTTTGCACTTCAACAAGATATTGGGGCTCAAGAAAGCGTAAAATCGCTAGGTCATTTATTTATAGAGATTAGATGCCACACTAATCCCCTAAACACATTCGCTAAATGTAGTTCCATTGAATGCATTTCACTTTTCGTTATCACTTCATTTTTTATAACGAGCACGAATGTTCACTCCCCAACGCAATTGATAAGCTCTAGAGTGTATTGTATTTTTTTCATAAATCTTCAGCAGGTTTCAAAAGAAGGTAAAATGAGGCGATTGTTTCAAACTTCGGGTCGAGTTCCTCTGGTTATGAAATGCCAGTTCTGCAACAGGCCCGGCCTTGCAGACACTGCAAGGGAAATAGGACAACGCCTCTTAACTCCTTCTGGTTTAACTAAGTCACCCCTTCAGACTTAACCCTTTCATGGTAATTTTTCCTTTTCCGAACTGATGTATGACTGTTAACTAGATGATGAATATTATTAAACATTAAACCGTAATAATGATGATGTTAATAACAACAGCAATAATGATGAGGATGATATTGATAATAGTAAAATTGATAATAATAATGATAACAATAACATTTATCGCAATCATTATAATGACAATCATAATGAAGATTAAAAAGTTAATGATAATCATCATAAAGATATGATGATAATAGCATGATAATGCCAGCACTGATATCATTTATTGATGATGCTAAAAACAATGCCCACAGTAATAAACTGCCCAACCCCCCCGGCCGCCGAGCGCAGGCCAGCCAACCAATTCGCATGTGTCGATTCGGCTGACAACTCGCTAACAATGCTATTTTAAAGCCGTGTTTGCGGAGCGAGCGGCGGCCGGCGACAGCGGCTGAGGGGAGGGGGTAGTGGATAGAAGGGGTGGGGGGATGGAGAGATGAGGGATGGGGAGTACGAATAGATTGAGTGGGGTGAAGGTAGGGGTAGGGATGGATAATTGGTGGGAGGAAGTGTAGATAGTTGGGGAAAGGGGTATGGATAGATGGGGTGGAGGCGGGGTATATTAGGTTGGGGATTAGGGAAGCGTGGGTATGGATAAGGGGGGAAGGGATATGGATAGATGGGGAGCGTAGTATATATAGTTGAGGAAGGGGTTAGTTGGATATGTGGGTAGAAGGAGGGGGTGGGCGTAGAAGGAAGGAAGTGGGCGCAGAGGGAGAGGTAGGGGCACAGGAGGAGGGGGGGGGGCAGTTGGAAGGAGATGGGGGGAAGAAGGGATAGTTGGGAAGGGTGATGAGGAGAAGGGGTAGGAGTAGGGTTAGAGGTAGTAGGTAGGGGTAATAGGTAGGAAAGAGGGGGATTGGAGGGGAATGGGCCGGGGGGACGGGGGACAGGGGGATGTGCTTGTGGTCGGACAGGTGTGTACAGACGGGAGGCATCGTTAAGTCACTTGCTGTACCGGTTCCGTGACGGAATTAATGGAGGAGAAAGGGAGGGAGGGAGGGAGGGAGGGAGAAGGTTGGGTGGGTGGTTGGGTGGGAGGGAGGGAGGGAGGGAGGGAGGGAGGGAGGGAGGAGGGAGGAGGAAGGAAGGAAAGAAGGAAGGAAGGAGGGAGGGAGGAAGAAGGGAATATGAGGATAAAGTTAGGAGGAAGGGAGTGAGGAGAAGGGAGGAAGGGAAGGTAAGAAGAAGAATGAGGTCGGGGTGAGGAGGGGAGGGAGGAGGATAAGGGAGTTAATTAGGGGAGGCGAGGAAGGCGATCCCAGGTGTACGGTAAGCTTATTTATTATACATTATTATACATATACATTTTTCATTCTATTCTATTATTTCTTGACCTGTCGGTATTTGGTGGAGGTGGGGGGAGAGGAGGTGGAGGTGCGGGGGAGAGGGGGAGAGGGGGGAGAAGGGGAGAGGGGAAGAGGGGGGAGAGGGGGATGGGGCGGAGGGACAGAGCTCTGCCACTTGAGCTCGGAGCTGCCACTCAAGTGATGATGTTGCTGCCACTTGGTCGGGAGGTGGAGGGGGTGGGGAGGATAGGGGGAGAAGAGGGTGGGGGTTCACCGGGTGTTGCGGTGTTGCCAAATGTCGCCAGAGGGGGAGGGCCTGACATGAACTTCTGCCTATGAGGATTTGAGAGTCCGTTATGCATGACGCTGTAATGCTGCTGTAATGGGGGGTATGCACGCCGATTTGAAGCGCAGACGTTTTAGGAAAATGGCTGTGCGTTTGCAGCTGCGTCTACGTTTATTTTTTGTTTATCTGTGTTTGTAAGTCAGTCTAATCTCTCTCTCTCTCTCTCTATCTCTCTCTCTCTCTCTCTCTCTCTCTCTCTCTCTCTCCCCCCCCCCCCCTCTCCCTCTCTCTCCCTCCCTCTCCCCCCTCCTCCCTCCCTCCCCTCCTCCCCCCTCCCTCCCCCCCCTCCCCCCCCCCCTCCTCTCCTCCCCCCTCTCTCTCTCTCTCTCTCTCTCTCTCTCTCTCTCTCTCTCTCTCTCTCTCTCTCTCTCTCCCTCCCTCCCTCCCTCTCCCTTCCTCCCTCTCTCTCCCTCTCTCCCTCTCTCCCTCTCTCTACAGGATAATTTGAAAGGAAACTCGAACACTAACTTTTAAACAAATGCAATGATCCTAATTAATGATATTCGTAACTAGTTAGGCCGGTGAGGTACAATTTGCATTTTTATATTTTTATATTTACTTTATTTCACTTTACTTTCATTTAATTTTTTTTTTTACTTGATTTAACTCCGCGCTTTTTGAACTTCTTAACGCGAGAGAATTCACAAGCGCGCGTGTCTTGTTCTGCGTCAATTTGGCCTGGGTCTCCGAGGGTGATTTTGATTTGAGGAAAAGAAAAATGTCCTGTTTTTTTCGCTCTTTTGCTGGTAATCATTGGCGTACGTCCAGCGGGTGGCGTAACTTGGCATACGGATTCTCTCTCTCTCTCTCTCTCTCTCTCTCTCTCTCTCTCTCTCTCTCTCTCTCTCTCTCTCTCTCTCTCTCTCTCTCTCTCTCTCCCTCCCTCTCTCCTTCTCTCCTTCTCCGCTCCTCCTTCCCATCCCCCTTCCCTCCCTCCCTCCTCCCAATTTCTTCGTTCCTTTCCCTCTGCCTCCCTCCTTGTTTTCCTCCCTCCTCATTCCATCTGCCTCCCGCCCTCTCTCCCTCCCCCACCTCTCTCTCTCTCTCTCTCTCTCTCTCTCTCTCTCTCTCTCTCTCTCTCTCTCTCTCTCTCTCTCTCTCTCTCTCTCTCTCCTCCCTCCCATCCCCCTTCCGTCCCTCCCTCCCTCTCTCCCTCCTCCCAATTTCTTCGTTCCTTACCCTCTGCTGCCCCCCTTATTTGCCTCCCGCCCTCCCTCCCTCCCCCCTCCCTCCCCCTCTCCCCCACCTCTCTCTCTCTCTCTCACCCTCTCTTCATAACGTATTGGCTTCCCTGGCATGCGGGGCATCTGGCACAGTCCTGTCCTCGAGGACACTGCCTTTCACCAGGAGATTATAAATATGGCCGCCCCTCGCTCTTATTCAAGCCGTAGATCACAGATGGCGACACACGAGTCTTATCTTTCGCTGACGTCAGAGGCCCTCGATAGAAAGAAAGAAAAAAAGAGCAATAATGAGATGGAAAAAAAATGTGCCGAGGCGTAACTCATGACGCTGAGGAACGGAGTGGAATGGGGCGGATGAGAAAGGAGAGGAGTCACTCCCAGACACACATATACGCACACGTACTCGCACACACACTTGCACACGCACACATACATACACGCATACACATACGCATAAACACACGCATAAGCACACACGTACACACTCACTCACTCACTCACTCACTCACTCACTCACTCACTCACACACACACACACACACACACACACACACACACACACACACACACACACACACACACACACACACGCAGGAACAGAGGGAAGGAGGGAAGGTGGAAGAAGCAAGGAGAGAAGGGTGGAAGAGGGTGAAAGGAAAGGGGAGGGAGCAAGGAAGAAAGGGAAAGAAAGGAAAAGAACAGGAATGAACAAGTGAAAGCAATGATGATAAAGAAGAATGGGGAAGTTAGAGAAGAGAGAGTAGAAGAGAAGAGAATAGAATAGAAGAGAAGAGAGGGGGAAGAAGGGAGAGAGGGAGGGAGGGAGGGAGAGAGGGAGGGAAGGGAGGGAGAGAGGGAGGGAGGGAGGGAAAGAGGGAGGGAAGGGAGGGAGAGAGGGAGGGAAGGAAGAATGGGGGGAAAGAGGGAGGGAGGGAGCATGCTAATTGTCCGCCTTGACACGTTTAGTCCTTTGAGAATCCTGTCGTTAATGATATGCAAGCGGGAGGAGGAGCTACAGGGAGTGCATCGGATCTTGGCTGACGTGAAGACAGGATACGCAGCTTGTGTGTGTGCATGCGCATGTGCGTGTACATGTGCGTGTGTTTGTGTGTGTGTGTGTGTGTGTGTGTGTGTGTGTGTGTGTGTGTGTGTGTGTGTGTGTGTGTGTGTGTGTGTGTGTGTGTGCGTTAGTGTTTTTGTGTGTGGTTGTATTTATGTGACATTTGGTTATTTGTTGTTGTTGTTTTTTTCGTCTGTTTATCATTCTCTTTTACTTCATCTTCTCATTATTTTCTTGAATTTTCATTTTCACTTCATTCTTCATTTCCATTTCGCTTCGCCTTTCTCATTTTCACTTCATTTCATTATGTTTGATTTTTCTTCATTTTCATTTCATTTCATTTATTTCCATTTTCGTTTCTAGATCACTTCGCCTTTCTTCATTCTAATTTTGTTCCATTTTTCTTCATTTTCATTTTGTTTCACTTTTCGTCAGTTTCATATCATTTTATTTTACTACATTTTCATTTCCATTTCATTTCGCCTTTCTTCATTTTCATTTCGTATTATGTTGTTTCATTGTCCTTATTCCATTGTCTTTCTCTTGCTTCATTTCTCTTTTCG
>NW_028234426.1:39793082-39818082 GCF_977035675.1 Penaeus japonicus | reverse complement strand
GAGGGTGAGGGAGAGGGAGAGGGAGAAGGAGAAGGAGAAGGAGAGGGTGAGGGAGGGGGAGAGTGTGAAGGTGAAGGTGAGGATGAGGGTGAGGGAGAGGGAGAAGGAGAGGGTGAGGGTGAGGGTGAGGATGAGGGTGAGAGTGAGAGTGAGAATGAGGAAGAGGTTGAAGGTGAGGGTGAGGGTGAGGGAGAGGGAGAAGAAGAGGGTGAGGGAGAGGGTGAGGGTGAGGGTGAGGGTGAGGGTGAGAGTGAGAGTGAGAGTGAGAATGAGGGAGAGGTTGAGGGTGAGGGTGAGATTGAAGGTGAAGCTGAAGGTGAAGGGGAGGGAGAGAGAGGGAGTGGGTGAGGGTAAGAGAGAGGGAGAGGGAGAGGGAGAGGGAAAGGGAAAATGGGCGGAAGAAGCAGACAGACAGACAGACAGACAGACAGGCAGACAGACAGACAGACAATCCTTCTTCCCCTCTCTCCTTAAGCAAACAGACACAGAACTTACACAACATACTACTCGCAGACAATTACATAACATTATGACCTATACGCGTGCAGTTTTGTTCGACCCCCCTTACTCCCGTCCCGTGGTTGCTAGGTAGCCGCTCGTAAACTTGCTTTCGGTGTGTGTGAGTGTGTGTGTGTGTGTGTGTGTGTGTGTGTGTGAGTGTCTGAGTGTGTGTGTATGTGTGTGTGTGCGTCGCGTATCAAACACCGGCTGCGCTGAGTGTTTACCCTCAGTGTGCTATTGTTGTGGAATTGGGTGAGGAGGGGAGAGAGAGAGAGGGGGGGGGGGTGCTGGCTTGGTTGGGTGGTAAGGGAGGGATGGGAGGAGAGAGGGGAAGGAAGGAAGATGCAGGGAGGAGAGAGGGGAAGGGGAGGGAATGGGAGGGAATGGGAGGGAAGGGAGGAGGATGCAGGGAGGAGGTAAGATACGACCATGGAGGGAAGGTGGGGGAGGGAAGGGGGAGGGGGAGGGGGAGGGAGCGAAGGGGACGGATAGGGGAAAGGTAGGGGGTGAAGGGGGATGGGGTAAAGTGGGAAGGGGCGAAGGGGGGAGGGGGAAGGGGGAAGGGGAGGCATTAGTTAGAGATGATTGAAGGCCTTTGTTGATGTCGGGATAGCAGCAATGTGCGGGGAGATAGCTGCTTGTAGACACGCACGTAAACAGAGCGTGAAGGAGAGCTGGGTGTGTGTGTGAGGGGGGAGGAGGGGGAGGAGAAGGAGGAGAAGGAGAGAGAGTGAACAAGAGGAAGAAAAGAAAACAAAGAAGGAGAAGGAGATGCGGAGGGTGAGAAGGAAAAAAATAGATAGCGGTAGAAGAGAAGAAAGAAAGAACTTACAAAAACAAGGGGATGAAAGGAAGAAATAAATTTAGCAGACGCAAAAGGAAGAGGAATATGACAAAGACAAAGGCAGATGGAGAATGAAAAGAGAAAGAGTAGGAGAACGAAAATATAGATAGAAAGAAGACAAAAAGAGAAAGATGAGAAGAAAAAGAGATAAAGAAGAGAAAGAGAAGGACAAAAAGAGAAAGAACTGAACAAAAATCGATAAAAAAGAGAAAGAGAAAGAAAAAAATAAGAAAAAGGAAAGGGGAACGGAATTAAGGAGAGAAGGAGAACGGAAAGAGATAGAGAAAAAAAGAAAGAGAAGAACAAAACCAAACAAGATAGCAAAAACAGAAAGGAAAGGAGAATAGAAAGGAAAAGGGGAATAAACGAGAAAGAGTAGGGAAAGAGAAAGAGAAATAAGGAAAGAGCTCATGGCGACAAGTGGACAATAAATTGACAACGCAGCCTCTATATTAAGGTGTATTGGCTGAACGTCTCGTCTCCCAGACTCACCCAAGTATAGAGCTGTTGGGAAAGAGGGAGAGGAAGAAAGAGAGGGAGAGGAAGAGGAAGAGGAAGAGGGAGAGGGAGAGGGAGAGGGAGAGGGAGAGGGAGAGGGAGAGAGAAAGGGGGAGGGGGAGGGGGAGGGGGAGGGAGAAGGAAAAGGAGGAAGGAGGAGAAGGAGGAAGAAGAAGAGGGAGAAGGAGAAGGAGGAAGAAGAAGAGGGAGAAGGAGAGGGAGAGGGAGAGGGAGAAGGAGAGGGTGAGGGAGAAAGAAAAGGAGAAGGAAAAGGAGAAGGAGAGTGAGAGGGGGAGAGAGAAGGAGAGGGAGAAGGAGAAGGAGAAGGAGAAGGAGAAGGAGAGATAGAGGGGGAGAGGGATGAGGAGGGAGAAGAAGGAAAGGGAGAGTGGGATGAGGAGGGAGAAGGATTGTGAGAGGGAGGGAGAGGGGGAGAGGGAGAAGGAGAAGGAGAAGGAGAAAGAGAAAGAGAAGGAGGGCGAATTAGATTGAGAGAGAGAGGGAAAGGAAGAGGGAAAGGGGGAAGGAGGAGATGGAGAAATTGAATGAGTGAATGAATGAGTGAGAGAGAGAGAGAGAGAGAGAGAGAGAGAGAGAGAGAGAGAGAGAGAGAGAGAGAGAGAGCGAGCGAGCGAGAGAGAAATTGAAATTGAGAGTGATTTGCAGTCTGTGAATTTCTATTTGTGTGTGTGTTTTCTATTTATGGATGTGTGTGTATCTGATCATGTGTAATATTGAGTATCTTGTGCTGTTTGTATGTATTGATGTATCTTTGTGAAAGGTTTGCAAAGAAATAGATTAAAACACACAATCACACGCTCGCGGGCGCACACGCACACGCACACGCACACGCACACGCACACGCACACGCACACGCACACGCACACGCACACGCACACGCACACGCACTCGCACTCGCACTCGCACTCGCACACGCACACACACACACACACACACACACACACACACACACACACACACACACACACACACACACACACATACATATACATACATACACATATACATACACATATACATACACATACATACACACATACATACACACACAGCCACAGTGCTCACCAATAAGCGATCTAATTACACGTGAAAGCAGGTGTGTCGTGCAGGTGTGACAGGTGTGCGGTCGACGGGAGGTTGTGAAGGTGTTCACAGGAGAGAAAGAGTGAGTGATATATATATATATATATATTTATATATATATATAAATATAATATATATATAAATATATGTATATATATTATATATATAACTATATATATATATAATAAAGTATGATATATATATATATGCATAGTATATATATCTATATATATCGGGTATATATATTTATAATATATAGACGTACACACACACAGACACACACACACACATGATAAATATATATATGATATAGTATAATATATAGTATAATCTATATATATCATTATATATATATATATATATATATATAGAGAGAGAGAGAGAGAGAGAGAGAGAGAGAGAGAGAGAGAGTGAGAGTGAGAGTGAGAGTGAGAGAAAAAAAGAGAGAGAGAGAAAGAAAGAGAGAGAGAATGAAAGAAAGAGAGAGAGAATGAAAGATAGAGCGAAGTAATGGTGGTTCGCCATTTTTCCTGTTGCCTGTCTGCGGGGGGTCCGCCATACGGCGCCATATAACTAGAATAGTACCCCTTCCTACTCGCTATGTCGCATTCCTGCCGTGTTTCCTTATAGCTGGCCTCCTCTTCCTTATGCTGTCCTTTCTCTTTCTTTGTGTCTCTCCTTGAAACTCCTCCCCCTCTCTCTTTTCCCCTTCCCTTTCCATTACCCTATCCCCCCCTTTTCCCTTCCTTCCCCCACTCTAATCTTTACCCCTCTCCCCTTTATTCCAACCCCCTTCTATTAGCTGCCCCCTCCCTCCTCTCCATTCCCTCCTCTAACATCTCCTTCCCTCTCTGCTCTTCCTCTCCCTACTTTCCCTCCCCTCCCATCCATACCTTTCTCTTCTCTTCCCTTCCCTACCCTTCCCTTTTATTGGGCTTTCTACCCCTTCCTCTTCCCTTTTCTTGTAAACCATATTTTCCTCTCCTCTCCCTTCCCCTCCCCTTCCCTCCCCTCCCCTCCCCTCCCCTCCCCTCCCCTCTCCTCTCCTCCTTTCCTTACCCCTATCCCTTCTCCCCCTTTCCCCCTCCCCTTCCCTCTCCTATAGCGCGCGACTCCTCCCTTTCCTTACCCCTATCTTCCCTTCCCCCCCTTACCCCCCCCCGGAGTTCCAGCCCTTTCCCCCCCTTTTACCCAGCCTTTCCCCCTCACCCCTACACGCCTCCTCCCTCCCTTCCCTCTAAAGAATCTCCTAGGTTACCGACTCTCGTCCCGTCGTCTTTGGCGTCACTGGGAGTGTGTCGTAGCCTGCTCATGGGGGGGGGGGGGGGGGTAGGAGGCAAGAAGGGGAGGGGGAGGTTGGGTGAAAAGAGAGGGGAAGCGAAAGAAATGTAGGGGAGGGGAGGGGAGGGGATGGAAGGGAAGGGGAGGGAAGAAGGAGAGCTTGTATCGTAATCTTCTTTCATGGGAGAGCAGAGGATGAGGGGTGCAGGGGAGGTTTGGAGAAAGGAGGGGGATGGGGGAGAGGGGAAGGAAAGGAAAGGAAAGGAAGGAAAGGGAGTTAGGGGAGAAGGAGGAGAAAAAGGAGGGTGGAAGAAGAAGGGAGGGAGGAAGAGAGGAATAGGAAGGGAGGAAGGGAAGTAAGGAAAGAAAGAAAGAAAGAAAGAAAGAAAAAAAAGAAAGAAGTGAAGGAAAGGAAAGGAAAGGGAAGGAAGGGAAGGGGGGAGGGAGGGAGGAAAGGGAGATAGAGGGAATGAAGGAAGTAGGTGATGGGTAACCGGAAGTAGACAAAAAGAGGGAGGAGGAGATGACGATGGAGATGGAGATGGAAATGGAAATGGAAATGGAAATGGAAATGGAAATGGAAATGGAAATGGAAATGGAAATGGAAATGGAAATGGAAATGGAAATGGAAATGGAAATGGAAATGGAAATGGAAATGGAAATGGAAATGGAAATGGAAATGGAAATGGCGATGGCGATGACGATGGAGATGGAAGAGAAGGAGGAAGAAGAAGAGGAGGAGGAGGAGGAGGAGGAAGAGGAGGAGGAGGAGGAGGAGGAGGAGGAGGAGGAAGAGGAGGAGGAGGAGGAGGAGGAGGAGGAGGAGGAAGAAGAAGAAGAAGAAGAAGAAGAAGAAGAAGAAGAAAAGAAGAAGAAGAAGAAGAAGAAGAAGAAGAAGATGAAGAAGGAGATGTGAGGAGAAGACTAAGTAGAAGGAAAGGAATGAAGGAGAAGGAGAAGGCTAAGAAGGAGAAGAGAAGGGAAGCAAAGGGAGAAGGAGAAGGAAAGAGGTGGGGAGGAGGAGATGAGAGGAGGAGGAGAGTATGTAAGGAAAAGGAGGTGAGAGGAGGAGAGTGGAGGAGGGAGGGCGGGAGGAGGAGAAGAAGAAGAAGGAGAAGAAGAAGAAGAAGAAGAAGAAGAAGAAGAAGAAGAAGAAGAAGAAGGAGGAGGAGGAGGAGGAGGAGGAGGAGGAGGAGAAGAAGAAGAAGAAGAAGGTTGTGGTGGAGGCGGAGGTGGAGGTGGAGGTGGAGGTGGAGGTGGAGGTGGAGGTGGAGAAGAAGGAGAAGGAGAAGGAGAAGGAGAAGGAGAAGGAGAAGGAGAAGGAGAAGGAGAAGGAGAAGAAGGAGAAGGAGATAGGGAAGGAGACGAAAAAGAGAAAGAAAAAGAAAAAAAAAAAGAGAAAAGGATAGAGGAGTAGACGGAAGAGGAAGAGATAATTAAAGAAAGGAGAGAAGGTAAAGAAAGAGAGTCCTGCAGCCATCTCACGTTCTACTTCCGGGGTTGATGGGAGGAAAAGATTTCATCGAAGAGAAGAAAAAATGAGGTGGAGACCGAAGCAGACCTGGGAGCAGTTGTATCTTGCTGAGGTAATGTATGTTGATGTAATGAGTAGATGTCATGTATTCAGATCCGCGATTCCTCAATGTTTCATTCCTATCAATTGTTTCTTTCTCTTTCTCTCTCTCTCTCTCTCTCATCGCATTCCCGCACTCCTATCCTTCCCTCCGTTCCCTCGGTCGGGTACTCCCTCAGTCATCTCTCTCCCACTCACTCTCCGTCGTATCTCTATCTTATTCTTGTTTTCTCTCTTTCTCCCCTTCGTGCTCTTCCTTCCTTCCCCTCCTCTCCCCCCCTCTCCCCTCCCCCTCTCCCGCCCGGTCTTCTGTTCTCTCTCTTTCCCTCGCCCCTCCCCCGCCTCCCCCCCCCCCTCCCGCTCATCTCTCTCTCTCCTCGCATCGTGCTCTCGCGACTTTCTCATCACGATCTCTCCCCCTCTCTCTGCTCTCCGAGCGAGCGTCTCACGCCTCTCTCTCTCGATCTCTCTCGTCATTCTCTCTCATTCTCTCGCTCTCTCTCTCCGACTCGTCCGTCACGATCTCCTCGCATCCGTCTCCATCATATCTGCTCCGTTCTCTCATCCTCCTCGAATTCATCTCTTTCTGTCTCTCTCTCTCTCTGCTCTCTCTCTCTCTCTCTCTCGGCACCTCCTCCTCTCTCCCGTCAAGTCTCCACAAATTCCTCTCCAGGTCTCGAGCGCCTCTCGCCTCCTTTCTCTCCCCTCTCCTATATCTCTCGAGCGAGCGTCTCATCTCTTCTCTCTCACTCATCGTCACTCACATCTCTCCTCACCTCTCTCACCTCTCTCCTCCTCCCTCTCTCTCTGTCACGTCTCTCTCTCTCTCTCTCTCACATTCGGACGCCGTCTTCTCGAGCTCACACAGTCGTATCACTCTCTCTTCTCTCGTCTTCATCATCTTCCCTCTCTCTACCATCTGGCTCAGATCGCTCGGCGAGCTCTCATCATCCGTCCTTCTCTCTCTCTCCTGACCTGCGTGGCTCTCTCATCTCGAGCTGCTCTTCTCGCCTCGCGCCGACTCTCTCGGCGATCGCTATGCCTCTCGTCTCTGGTCTCGATTGCTGGGTATGCTTCGACGGAGTCGTGCTCTCCGCAGATTCCGTCATCTCTCTCTGCCATCCTCTCTCTCCGCCTCTTTCTTACCGCGCTCCATCTCACTCACTCTCGAGCGCGCGCGGGTCCTCTCTCTCCCTGTCTCTCTCTCTCTCTCTTCTCTCTCTCTCCGCCATAGATAACTCCTCCCCGGGTCTCTTTCTTGACTCTTCTCCCGTCCTCATCCCCACCCCCCGTACACTCACCTCGCTCTCGCTCTCTCTCGCACCTCTCTCTCAAACGTCTCTCTTCTCTATCTCCCTCTCTCCCCCTCCGTCCTCTAGCGTCTCGCTCTCTCGCTGCTCCTCTCTCCTCTCTCTCTCCTGACCTCTCCTCACTCTCCCTTCTCTCTCTGTCACTGCTCCTCGTCTACCTTCGTCATCTTCTGCATCTCTACTCGCTCTCTCTCTCTCCTCCCCCCCTCATCTCCTCGCTCCGTCCTCGGTCTCCATCCTGCAGACACTCTCTCTCCTCGTGCTCTCTCCCTCTCTCTCTCTCCTCTCTCTCTCCTCTCTCTCTCCTCTCGTCTCTCGATCTCTAGCTCTCGTCAAATCATGCTCTCTCTCTCGTCTCCCTCTCTCTCCATCTCTCTCACTCACGGGATCACGTCACGCACTCTCATCTCACTCTCTCTCGTCTCTCTCTTCATTCATCTGTCTCCTCTGTCATCTCCTCTCTCCTCTCTCTATCTCTCTCTGTGTGTTGTTTCTCTCTTCGTCTCCCCCTCCCCCCGCCCTCTCCTCTCTCTCACGAGCGAGCGAGCGAGCGAGCGCGGACTCGGCAATCACGTCTCTCTGTCTCTCTCTCTCTCTCTCTCTTCTCAATCGTCGCTCACTCTCTCCTCGTTCGAGAGCTCTCTCTCACCACGTCACATCTCTCGACCCACTCCTCTTCGCTCTTCGTCCTGGTCCACGCTCTCTTCTCTGTCTCTCTGTCTCTCTCACATCTACCATCTCTGCGCTCTCTCTCCTCAGGTCATCTCTCCTCGATCTCGACGTCCAGAGTCATCGCTCTTCCTTCTCGCATCTCCTCCTCGGCGAGCCGCGTCACATCTCATCTCCCGCGGCATTCCTCAACTGCTCATGCACTCTTTCGGTCTCCGACTCGCTCATCGCGGCGGTCCTCGGCCGCTCCTCCAGTCTCTCTCGAACAATCTCTCGCTCTCCTCCATCTCATCTCTCTCTCTCCTGCTCTCCCCTCCCCCCCCCCTCTCTCATCTCTCTTTCTCTCTCGGCCTTCGTCTCCTTTCCTTTCCCGCCCTCACCCTCTTCCTTCCTCTCTCTCTCCTCTCACGACGTCTCTCTCTCGTCTCTCTTGGTAACGGGAGCTCTCGCCTCATTTCTCTCGTCCAGTCTCCGTCCCGTCGTTCGCGTCGTCGCCCGCTTTCGAATCTCAGCTCTCCTTTCCTCTCTCTCGCTCCGCTCCTCTCTCAGCGATCTCCCTCGACGAGCGAGAGTCAGTCGTCTTCTCCTTTCTCTCTACTCTCATCTCTCGCGTCTCTCTGAGCTCAGTCCTCTCATCCTCGCTCTCGTTACTCGGTCTACGGTCCCTCCTCGTGGTCTCGTCCTCTCCGTCTCCATCGTCGAGCGATCCTGCCGAGTCTACTCTCCGTCCGCTCTCTCCGTCTTTCTTCCTTTGCTCCCTTCCGCTTCATCTCAACTCTCTCTCTCTGCTCTAGTCAGCCTCTCTCCTCGGTCTCTCTCACCCTCTCCGCTCCCTCCGCTGCCCGTCTCGCGCCGATCTCACATCAGGACTCTCTCTCGGATCTCCTCCTCTCTCCATCTCGCCGGACTCTCTCGGAAATCTCGCGTCTCTCTTCTCCGCCCTCATCTCTCACTCCTCTCTTCCATCCGGTTAGGACTATCTACTCTCTCTCCGTCGAGCGCGCGCGTCCGTCATCTCGTCGTCTTCTCAACTCTTACACACACATCGGGGGGGCCTTCTGCTCTTCTCTCTCCTGCTCTCCTGCTCCTTTGCTCTCTTCTTCCTTCTCTTCGCTCTACTCCCTCCTTTTTCTATTCTTTCTCTCTCCCCCACTCTCCTGCTTTCCTTCCCTCTCTCCCTCTCTCCTCTCACTCACTCAATCCTCCTCTCTACTCTCTCTTTCTTCTCTCTCCTCTGCTCCTAATCTCCCGCACACCCCTCCTTCTCTCCTTCCACCTCCCTCCCCCCTCCTCATTCCTCCTCCATCTCTTCCCTCCCCCCCTCCCCTCCTCCCCCCCTCCCCCCCTCCCCTCCTCCCTCCCTCTCTTCCCCTCCTCCCCCACCACTCACCTCCTTCTCACTCCTTCTTCTCCTCTTCTCTCTCTCTCTCTCTTCTTCTCCTCTCCTATGCTCTGCACTTCTTCTCCTCGGTCTTCTGCTCCTTCTGCTCCCCTCCTTTCTGCTCTCATGCTCTTCTCTTCCCTTATTTCTTCCTCTTCCTCCACTTCCCTCCTTTCTTTCCCTGCTCGTTTCCTCTCTCTCGCCCACTCTCTCTTCTCTTCTTTTTCTCTCTGCCCCTCACCCCCCCCCCCCCCCACCCACCCCTGACCTGCTTTCCTCCCACTCCCCCCTCCTCCCTCCCTTTCTCTCCCTACCGTTCCCTCCCCCCTTTCCTCTCCCGTTCCCTAAGTCTCCCCTCTCATCTATCCCTCCCCCCTGTCCACCGTCCCTTCCCTCACCTCCTCTACCTTTCCTCCCTACGCACTCCCCAACCCTCCGTCCCTCCCCCCCCCCTCCCCCCCCCCCCCCCTCCCCCCCCTCCCCCTCCCGCTCCCTCCCCCCCCCCCCCCCCCCCCCCCCCCAACCCCCCCCGCCCCCCCCGCCCCCGCCCCCCCGCCCCCCCCCCCTCCCCCCCCCCCCCCCCCCCCCCCTCTCTCTCTTCTTTCTCTCTTTTCTCTCTCTCAACTCTCTCCCTCTCCTCTCTCCTCCACTCTCTCCTCTCTCTCTCGATCTCTCCCCGTGATCCGTTCCCCTCTCTTCTCCTCTCTCTCTCTCTCTCTCCTGCTCCTCCTCCTCTCTCACGTCACTGTCCTCTCTCTCTCCTCTCTCCCCCCCTCCCTATCTCCTCACCCTCCCTTACATCTCCCTCTCTTCTCACTCTTCTCTCCTCTCTCTCTCTCCTTTCTCATCTCATCTCTCTCCTCTATGCACTCTCTCCCCCTCTCTCCTCGTCCCGCATTCTCTCTTCTCCTCTCATCCTCTCCTCTCCCTCTCACCCCTCCCTCTCCTCTCTTCCTCTTCTCCTCTCCCCCTCTTCATCCTCCTCTCTCTCTCTCTCTCCTCTCCTCCTCCCACTCCTCGCAGCCTCTCTCTCTTCTCTCTCCTCCGTCCCCTCTCGCCTCTCTCTACCTCCTCTCTCCTCTCTCCGCCCATCCCTCCTCCTCGCTCGTTCTCCTCTCTCTCTCTCTCTCCCCCTCTCTCTCTTCTCTCATCCTCCTCTCTCTCTCGCTCTCTCCTCTTCTCTCTCACCTCTTCTCCTCGCTCTCTTCTCTCCGTCTATCCTTCCTCTCATCCTGAGCCGAGCGAGCACAGAATCTCTCTCTCTCTATGCTCGATCTCTCTCTCACTCCCCTCTCTCTCCCCTCTCTTCTCTCTCTCGCACTCTCTCATCTCACCATCCTCGCTCCACTCTCCTATCTCTTCTCTCTTCCCCTCTCTCTACAAGCTCTTCTCACCTCTCTCCTCTCTCCACCTCTCCTACCACATATCACCTCGCCTCTCTCTCCTACTCACTCTCCTAGATCCTTCCTGCATTCTCCCTATCTCTCTCTCTCCTCTCTCTCATCTTCCCTCGCTCTCTCTCCTCTCGCTCTCCTCTCTCTTCCTCCCTCTCTCTCATAGCTCTCTCTCACTCTCCTCTCTCTATCTCTCCTACCTCGATCTCCGTCGCCTCGTCTCATCCCGCCTTCTCTCTCTCTCGTCGCTCCCCTCGGTAGGTCCTCTCTCCTCCCGTACATCCCTCTCCTCTCGCTTCTACAGCCGTCCTCGCTCTCTCTCGGCTTAGCTCCTCTCCCTCTCACCGCTCTCTCACGGACCAGTTCCTAGGTTCTCTCTCTCTCTTCACTCTCGCTCTGCTCTCTCACTCTCCACCTCCTCTCCCTCCTATGGGCCTTCTCTGAAGCCTCCCACTCTCTTCTACCTCTCTCGCATCTTCCTCCTCGCTATCTTCTCTATCTACTAACTCTCTATCTCTCCTCTCTCCTTCTCTCTCTCTCTACTCTCTCACCTCAACTCCTTCCCCGCACTCTCCTCCCTCGACTCCCCCTCTCCACCGTCTCCCCCACTCCTCCAGTAGCCAATGCTCGGCGCCCTCTCTTCCTCTCCCGCTCTCAATCCCCCCCCCCCCTCCCCTCTCCGCCAGGCCATCGTCTAGCCCTCTGCGTCCTTTTCGCTCCCGCGCTCCCTCTCCCTCGTCCCTCTCATTCTCTCCTCCTCTCTACGTCCACCCCCCCCCGGGGCTCGTCTCTCCTCCCTCTCTCTAGCTCCTCTACTCCCTCTCTCCCCTCAATCTCTAGCAGCTCGCGTCGCCTCTGGCTTTCCTCCTCTCTCAGCCGAGCACTCTCTCATCTCCTCGTCTCCTATCTCTCATCTCCCCTCTCTCCTCTCCTCTTCATTCACCTCCAACTCTCACTATCTCCTCCGCTTCGCCTCTCGTCTCCCGCTCCTCTCCATCGTTCTTCTCGCTCTCTCTTTCTCTCTTCCTCATCTCGCTCGCTTTCTCGTTCACCCCCCCCCTCTCTTGCTCTCCTCCGCTCTTCTCATCTCTCCTTCCTCCTCCTCTCGCGTCTCTCTATCTCCCCACTCACCGCACTCACTCGCATATGCTCCCGTCCCTCTGCTCTCTCCTCCCCCCCCCCCCCTCGTCGCTATCCTCGCCTCTCATCACATCTCTCCTCCCGTCCTCTCCTCTCTAATCTCTCGCCCCTCCCGCTCCTCTCTCCCTCTCTTCATCGTCCTCTCCGTCTCTCTCTCTCGTCATCCTTATCCTCAGGCTCCTCTCTTCGCCTCCCCCCCTTCTCTCTCTCATGATCTCTCTACGCTCTCTCTCTCTCCTCCTCTCCCTTCCTCCTCCTCGCGTCTCCATCTCATCATACTCTCTCCTCCCTCTCTCCTCTCTTGCTCTCTCTCTCTCACCCTCTCCGCTTCTCTCTCCTCTCTCTTCACTCTCTTCGCTCGCTCTCCTTCCCTCTCTCTTCTCCTATCTCTCATCTCTCATATGCACACGCCTCCCCCCCCCTCCTCTCTCTCTCACTCTCTCTCTCTCCGCTACCTTCCCGCGTCTCCTCTCGTCACCTCTCCTCTCTCTCTCTCCTCTCTTCTCACGCCCTCTCCTCTTCTCCCTCATCTCCCTCCTCTCTCTCCTCGTCTCCTTCTCTCCCTCTCGCGCCCTCACGACTCCTCCTCATCTCCTCTCTCTTCTCTTCTCTCTCTTGCTCCTCTCTCATATGCTCTCCCTCCCCCGCTCTCCCCCCCCCCCCTCTCTCTCTCTCTCACTCTCACTCTCACTCACTCTCTCTCTCTCTCCCCTCGATCATTTTTTTCCTCACCCCATGGAACCATTAGTGAAGTGCTCTCATTAATTATTGCGATCCATTTGCGACTTCGGAAAAAAGAAAAAGGAGGAGGGTCTTCGCTCTATGGTTTTGCTCTTGAATCTCGACCTCTCTCTGTTTCTCTCTGTTTCTCTCGGTCTCTGTGGGTTTCTGTTTTTTTTTTTTCTTGGTTTCTGTGGGTTTCTGATGGTCTCTATCGTTCTCCTTCGGTTTCTATTTCTATCTCTCGGTCTGTCTTGCTTTTCGTTGTTCTCTCTCGGCCTCTTGGTCCCGCCCGATTATTTTGGTTTCGGTCTCTCTCGTTTTTTTTTCACTTGCTCTTTTCCTCCCTCCTTCTCTCTCTCTCTTTCTCTCTTTCTCTTTCCCATTCCCATTCCCATTCCCTTCCTGCCCCTCACTCTCTCCCTATCCCTCTCCATCTCCCTCTCTTTCTCCCTCCCTATCCCTCTTCCTCTCTCCCTCCCTCCCTCCCTCCCTCCCTCCCTCTTCCTACTTACCTCTTTACCCCTTTCCCTCTTCCTCCCTTTCATCCTCCCTCCCTGTCTCCCCTATACCCCTCCTCCTCCTCCTCCTTCTTCTTCTTCTTCTTCTTCTTCTTCTTCTTCTTCTTCTTCTTCTTCTTCTTCTCATTCTTCTTCTTCTCCTCCTCCTCCTCCTCTTCCTCCTCCTCCTCCTCCTCCTCCTCCTCCTCCTCCTCCTCCTCCTCCTCCTCCTCCTCCTCCTCCTCCTCCTCCTCCTCCTCCTCCTCCTCCTCCTTCTCGAATTCTCCCCATCCCGCGTTTCGTTAGCGTTTTATTAAGAAAACAAGCAGGAAGTTGCAAGCGCGTACGAGACAAGCAAAGGCATTCGTCGGCCGAGGCAGGGGTAGGAGGCGGCACACACAATGCAAAGGATTCCTTCGTTAAAGTTGCTTTGTCGTGCAATGAATTCAAGTTGCGAATTGTACACACCGTATTGATATTGATTAAAACACACAAAGAAGAATTATTGTTTAAAACAGAAAAATAAAACATACAGCTGAAAAAGTAGGAAATAGGCCATTGGAAATATTCCAGGATTTGTGTCTCGTTTTGTCCATCTTTTTCTGTTTTGCAATTGTTTATATTTTTGCGGTTGCGGGTCCGATTGTCGCTAATCACTGCAATAACAAAAGCAATAACTGCAATAATAATGACTACCATAACAATCACAGTTTTGTCCTGTCGTTATTAGGGAAGATACAGGGTTCCATTTTGACTGCCAGGCGGGCCGTTCCGGTGTGAGAGAGAATGTATATATATATATATATATATATATAATATATCTATATATATTTAGATAATATATTATATAAATATATTTATAGATATTATATATATATATATATTATAATTTAAAAGGAGTATTTAAGTGATAGGAGAAATAAACATGATAAATGGATAGATAAGGAAAAAAGTTACTGATAAATGAGCAAATATAAGTAAATGAAACAATATGTTTTCAGCTGATAGAGTTGAATTGTAGAGCAGAGAATCCAAAGGGGGAAAAATGTCAAAATTATATTAACAATGAAATTCAATTTAAAATTCCACGAGTGGTACAAAAGGGAAAAGAAGAAAGGGGAAAAAGTCAGAATATACAGAATTAGGGTGATAATAATTAAAATAAGATGATAATGATAATAAAGATAAAGATCAAAATAATATCTACGAATAAAACCAAAGAGAGAGAGAGGAGAGGAGAGGAGAGGAGAGGAGAGGAGAGGAGAGGAGAGGAGAGGAGAGGAGAGGAGAGGAGAGGAGAGGAGAGGAGAGGGGAGAGAGGGGGAAGGGGAGGAAGGAGGGGAGAGGAGGGAGGGAGAGGATGGGAGGGGGAGGGGAGCGAGGAGAGGAGGGAGAAGGGGAGGAGAGGAGAGGAGAGGAGAGAGAGGGAAGGAAGGAAGAGGAGAGAAAGACAATTATTATAAAGAAAAGGAAAGGAAAAAAAGAGGAAAAAACATCGAGGATATGAATAGTGATACATGGGATGGGGGTGGGGGGAAGGAGGAAGGGATGAAGAGAGAGGGGGAGGGAGGGAAGGAGGGAGAGAGGATAAAATGGAAGAATGGGGGAAGCGACAAGGAAGAGGGAAAGGGAGAAGGAGAGAGAGAGGGAGAGGGAGAGGGAGAGGGAGAAAGAGAGGAGAAGGTTGGGAACAAATTGAAGAGGGGAAAGGGATGGAAGAAAGGGGAGATAAGGGTAAGGAGGGAGTTCAAATCGAGCCCAAACATGATAAGTGATTTTTGACGTGAGGAAGAATGGTGTTTTCTTCCTCATATGAGAAAGAGATGAGATGGAGGGGAGGAGATAAGGAGTAGGGGGGGGGGGGGGGGGGGGGGGGGGGGGGTGGGGGGGGGGGGGGGGTGGTTGGGGTGGGGGGGGGGGGGGGGGGGGGGGGGGGGGGGGGGGGGGGGGCGTTGATGGCGGAAGACGAAAAGAGAAAGAGGAGGGTTCTTTTTGGATTATTTTTTTTATTATTTTTTTATTTTTTTTTTTGCTTCGATTTTTTTTTCTCTACGTTCTTTTCTTTTCTTTATTTTTCTCTGTCTGAGATATTCTTCGTTTGATCTTTTATATCAGTTTTCTTTGTTTCTTTTTCTTTTTCTTTTCCTCTTATCGCTTCTACAAGACACTCCAAAACACGATTATATATATACGTGTGTGAATGGGCTTATGCATGTGTTTTGAACGTATGTATGTTTGTATGTGTATATGTGCATGTATATGTTTGAATAATTATGTATGCGTGGATGTAAGGATGTGTGTATTTCTGTGAACATTTTTGTGTGTGTATAAGTGTTTTTTTTCTGACCCTGTCTTTCTTCCACCCTCCCAGCCTTCGTCACCGTCCTTTCCTTCAGCCTTACCTCCCTCTATCTCTCCCTCCCTCGCTCCCTCCGTCCCTCTCTCCCTCGTTCGCTTCCTCCCTTCCTCCCTTCCGAAACAAAGATCAGACAAGGCGGCTTACAGTCCCTCCTTCGAGAATCTCAAAGATGTCAGAGAGATGTCATATGTTGCGGTGAAGCCTTACCTTCGTAATACAGGACAAGGAAAAAAATAGGAGGAAGGGAGGCTTGTGAGGGGTAAGGGTAAGGTAGGGGAAGGGGAAAGGGAAGGAATAGGGGAAGGGAAAGGGGAAAGGGAAAGGGAAAGGGAAGGAGAAAGGGACGAATCCTCTCTCTCGTCCCTGCCCTCTCTCACGAAGGAATAGGAAGGGCCAAGGAAAGGGAAAGGGAAAGGGAAGGAGAAAGGGACGAATCCTCTCTCCCTCTCTCGCATCCTCTCTCCCTCACTTCCCCTATCATGCCTTCTCCCCCCCTTCCCACTCCCCTCCTCTCCCTCCTCCTCTTCCCTCCCTCCTCCTCCTCTCTCTCTCACCAATACTGGGCTTGTTTACCGTATTAAGCCTGTGTCGTTAACCCTGTCTTGTGTGAGGGTCGCTTGCCTTATCCTTATTTGCCTCCCCTCCCTCCCTCCCTCCCTCCTTCCCTCCATTCCATCATTCTCTCGTCCTTCCTTCATCCCCTCCTTCCCTCCCTCCCTCCCTCCCTCCCTCCCTCCCTCTCCCATCCCTTCCCTCCCTCCCTCCCAATTGTGTAACCCTCCCTCTCCTCCCAGCCTCGCCCCTCCCTCCCACTCCTTGCCTTTCTTTCTTTCTTCTTACCTCCTCCCCTTCCCTCCCTCCCTACCTCTCTCCCATCCTCCTATTTCCTCCCTCCTCCCTCTATTGGGGTAACGTCAAGGTTACCATCGATGCATAACCCCGCTGATGTTTTTGCTCTCTACCTGCTCGGTGGCGCCAGGAGGCTTGCGGAGGGTCGCCGTGTGTCTGTGTGTGTGTCTGTACCTCTCTCTCTCTTTCTCTTTCTCTTTCTCCCCTCTTCCTTCCTCTTTCTATTTCTTTCCCTTCTTTTCTTTCTTTCACTCATCTCTTTTTCTCTTCCTCACTCTTTCTTTCACTCTCTTTTTCTATTTTCTTTTGCCTCTTACCTCTCCTCCCCGGACCTCCATCCCTACCTCGCGCTCCCACCTCCTAGTCCGCCCGCCTCCCTCTATTGGGGTAACTCAAGGTTACCATCGGATGCCTAATAACCCGCTGATTTTTTGCGCTCTACCTGCTCTGGCGCCAGGGAGGCGTGCGGAGGTCGCTGGGCGTCTGGGTGGGGGTCGTACCTTCTCTCTCGCTTCGTCCCTCTTCTCTTCTTTCTCTTCGATTCTCTCTCTTTCCTTTCTCTCTTTCTTTTTTCTTCTCTCTCTCTTTTTCTCATCACTTCTCTTTCTACTCTCCTCTCAACCTCGCACCTCTCTCTCTCTTCCTCTCTCTCACTCCCTTCCCCTCTCTCTCTCTCTCTCTCTCTCTATCTCCTCTCTCCGTCTCTCTTCCTCTCCTCTCCCCGTGTCTCTCAAGTCTCCCGAATCTCTCTCCATCTCTCTCTCTCTCCCTCTCTCATCATTCTCTCTTTCCTCTCCCTCTTTCGCGCGTTTTTCTCTTTCTCCTCTTCACTTTCGATCTTTCACTCTTCTCTTCAGGTCTCTCTTTCCGGTCTCATCTCTCTCTCTCCTCTCTCTCCATCTCTCGCTCCTCCTGATCATCTTCCATCTCTTCCTCGCTCTCTCTCTATCTCTCCCCTTCTCTCTCTTTCTCTCTCCTCTTTCTTTGCTCTTTTCTTTTTTTACTTTTGCTTTTCTTCTATCTGCTCTTTCTCTCCCTTTCCTCCCCCTCTCCACGCTCCTCTCTCTCCTCTCCTATCCTACTCTCTCCCGTCTCTCTCCTCCGTCTCTCCTCTTCTCTCTTTCCTCTCCTTTTTTTCTCCTGGCTCCCTCCTCTTTCCTCTCTGCTTCCTCTCCTCTCTCCCTCTCTCCTCTCATCCTAACCACCACTCATCTCATCTCTCCCACACCCCTCTCTCCTCCTCGTCACTCTCTCATCTCCCCACCTCTCTCTCTTCCTCGGCTCCCTTCTCCAAGCCACTCTATCCCACTTCATGTCCCCCCCCTCCTCTCTTCTCTCTTCATCCCTATCCACTCTTCTCTCTGCTCGTCACACCTCTCTCTCCCTCCCTCCCTCCCCTACCTACCTTCCCTCCCTCCCTGCCCTCTCTTTCTCGCTTCCTCCCACCTCCCTCCCTCCCTCCGCCCCCTCCCCTCCCTTCCTTCTCTCTCTCTCTCCTCTCTCTCCTCTCCTAGCCTCTCAAGTCTCGTCCGATCTCCTCTCACTCTCTCTCCTCTCTCTTCTGCTCCTCTTCCTCTCTTTTCTCGGCTCTCGTCTCTCAGCTCTATCTCTCTCCTCCCCTCGCTCTCTCTCTCTCCCTCTCCTCTCATCCTCGCTCTCTCTCTCTCTCTCTCTCTCTCCCTCTCTCTCTCCTCCCTGCCCTCCCTCCCTCCCTCCCCTCCCTCCCTCTCCTCACATCTCTCCTCGTCCCTGTACACCCTCCTCTCCCTCCCTCACTCGTATCTCTCTCTTCCTCCTTCTCTCTCGCTCTCTCTCAATTCCACCCTCTCTCCTCTCTCTCATCTAAAATCATCCATCTCATCTCATCTCTCTCGCCTCTCAGCACTCTCTCTCGGCTCTCTCTCCTTCTCCCTCTCCCTCGTCACTCTCTCCTCTCCCTCCTCCCTCGAACTCTCCCTCTCTCGCCTCTCGCTCTCTCTTCTCCCTCCTCTCCTCCTCTCTCTCTCTCCCCCTCAGCTCCCCCCTCTCCTCTCTCGTCTCCTCCTGTCACTTCCCTCCCTCCACCCCTCCCCCCTCCCTTCCCTTCCTTCTCTCCTCATCTCCCTCTCCGCTTCTCTCTTCTCCGCTCGCTCCCATCGCTCCATCCCATCTCACTCATCATCTCAAAGACTTGCTTCTCTCTCTCTCTCGCTCTCTCTCCTCTCTTAATATATATATATAAGATATATTATATATATATAATAATATAATAAAATATTATGAGTATTTAGATAAACATGTGTGTATGTATGCGTGTTCATTTGCATGTGTGTGTATATGTATATATGTATGTGTGCGTGCGTGTGCATAGACCTTGACTGAATTAAAAGATATTGAGAAGAAGCGCGTCGACCTTGAGACGTCTAAAGATTTTTTTTCTTTTTTTCCAGCTCTCATGACTCGAATACGATCAGCTGTCAGTGTAATCTTAAATTTGTTGAATATCACCCAAATATTGGATAATTCTTACACATGGTATATATATTTTGTTGTTTCCTTCACCCATGATTCATGATTAACGTAATGTATAATTAAACAAACCATGAAACAAACAAACAAAAATACAAAAAATTTTATCGGAATTTTCTGCATTAGTATCCGAGTTCATGTTCCCGGAAAGCTTAATGTAATTTTCGAAATAGGCCTACCTCGCCACGCCAGAGAACCGCTCCTTTTCCCCCACTCTCTCCTGGCTAATCTTTTCCCTCTCTTTTGGATAGGATAGTCTTAGCCTCGTAGCCCTACGTATACGATAGGGGACTCCCTCATGTAGACTCACATACGCGCACACGCACACACACGCACGCATACGCACGCACACACGCACACACGCACACACGCACACACACACACACACACACACACACACACACACACACACACACACACACACACACACACACACACACACACACACATACACACACACTCACTCACTCACTCACTCACACTCACTCGCTCACTCACTGAACAAAGGAAACAGCGATTTTATTCCGCTCTCTGTCACACTTCCCCCCATTCCCTTCACATCAACGCCCATTTCATCACTCTAACGCCCATGGATCTATGTAAAACTCAGGAAAATAGGGTTTGCAATCTGCTAGATCATAGGAGGAGAATATGTGCTTATATCTTAACTATCTGTTTATTTCTCTCTCTATCTCTCTATCTGCTTCTATCCCTGTCCCCCTTTGGCCAGGAAGTCTAAGTGTGCCCTTGTTATCCAAGAGCCTTGTGAAACATTAAGAGCAGCCAAGTTCTTGGTCCTGGGCTGATGATCATAGAATCTTGCTAATGGAGCGGAGTGCTGTCCCACCCTTGCCTAATCGCACGCTGGCACAAACACACAAAGGCACAGGCCCGCACACGCACACGCACACGCACACGCACACGCACACGCACACGCACACGCACACGCACACGCACACGCACACACACACACACACACACACACACGAAAAGAAAGAGAGAGAGATAAATTATAATAAATGAATGGAAACATGCAAAAAGATTTACATGAAAACACCACAAAGGGAGGGAGAGAAAAAACAAAAGAGCATCGAAATGCGTCGCCCATCTTCCGCGCGACAACAATACAAAGCGACAACGAAGTTCCTGTGTCGAAGAGGATATTAATTTCTCCGGGGCGGTTGGCGCTGCCTTGGCACACGGGTCGCCCGCCCGATAGAGACGAATTCCTCACGGCATCCACGCTGGTGAACGCCCTTAGCGACGCACGTGGGATGGCACCGTGTTGTGGAAGCGGATGCGTATTCGAAAGGGAAGGCGTAGGAACTAATGACGAGCCGTAACTGCTCGCGAGGAAGGGGGGGGGGGGAAGGGGAGGAAGGGGCTGGGAGCAATATACGGTTAAGAGGCTAGGGGCTAGGGAAAGGGCGGGACCAAATACCAGCCATCGCTAAAGGCACATCTGAAACCAAGGAAAATCAGGGAAGGGAGAGAGGCAAGCAAAGAGATTTTATTTTTAATGGTGGGTGTATAATTGTATAGAACGTCTATATACTAATTTATGTAGTTACCAGTACGGGTACGGTTACTTACGGGTGGGGTATAATGTGTTATTTTTTAATTAACGGGTTATAACGGGTGTTATTAACGTTAATTATTTACGGTACTATTCGGGTGGGGGGAGGGAGGGAGGCAAGCAAGGAGGTGGGGTACGGGTGGGGGGAGGGAGGGAAGAAAGGTGTATTCATATGAACAGATCTTTTCAAAACTCGTTAGGGATCCATCCGTAACAACCATCATGATAATAGATTTATCAACTTTGGTGCGTGAATGCAATAGCATGATTTGAAAGGTCGAGAATAAACCGACACAGGTGTTTCAACATCCAGTTAATCTTTCGCCGTCCCATACCCATTTCAACTTTCATAAGTAAACTTACGGGCTGTTATTGATGCTAAATAATTACTATTTTGTAAAGTATTAGCAACTGTTAGCCAAGCTGCCAGTTAGATCCGTAATTCATGTTTTAATCGCACATTTTGTGAAAATATTGTACTAACAAGAACAAAACTTTAGGCGAGACCTTTGGTGAGGTCTGCCTGAGACGAGGAGTTAAGGGAGGGTCGGGAGTCAAGAGTTAAGGGATCTAGTAGGAGATCAGAGACAGAGAATACCAGGCCAAGGTGCTATGAACTAGGGACTAGGGACGAGCGATTGATGTCCGGGATCTAATGGCTTGAGCTAGGGGCTAAGAATCAGGAAAAGAGGTCTAGGTACCGGGGACCGGTAACCAAAGGGTTAGGTACTAAGGAAAACAGCTTGGTATATTTTCAAGGGGTTACCTGCAGATGTTGAATAAATACGTGTTGATTATAAAGGACATCCTTTAATGGAAATAACCTGTGTATTATGAATGTATCCTTGTAAAAGATAACTGCTCACAATAGGTATTATTTGCATGCAATAAAGGCCTACCTATAGGCAATGAAGATTACCTGTATGCAATATGGGATTTGCTTGTAATTTGTTAAGGATTTCCTGCAAATTCCTGCATGCAATAAGTTTAGAGACCCCTATAAAAGTATAAAAAACGTACACATTTTATTAGCTTAGTGTCCCCTTCCTCGCAATAGGGCAATATCCTGCATACTTTGCATTGGCATGTGCAATAGAGAGCGGAGTAACTGTGGAGAGGATTACTAGAATCTAGATATGTGTATGTTCTTATTCATCTAGAAATATTTAGTTTTTGTCAATAAATTCACACACACACACACACACACACACACACACACACACACACACACACACACACACACACACACACACACACACACACACACACACACACACACACATACACACAGTATGCCGTATGCTCGTAAATTACGGAGTTACACAACTGCATCCTTTCATAATTTGTGCTACTTTTATTTTCTTTTTGAACTTGTTACTTTGAATGACTTGTAATGAGATAACTGGTTTCCACCGGGAGAGGGAGTGGGAGTAGGAGTAAGAGTAAGAGTAAGAGTAGGAGTAGGAGTAGGAGTAGGAGTAGGAGTGGGAGAGGGAGAGGGAGAGGGAGAGGGAGAGGGAGAGGGAGAGGGAGAGGGAGAGGGAGAGGGAGAGGGAGAGGGGGAGGGGGAGGGGGAGAGAGAGAAAGAGAAAGAGAGAAAGAGAGAGAGAAAGATAGAGAGAAAGAGGGGGAAGAATAGCAAGAGAGCGAGAGAGCAAGAGAGAGTGAGAACGAGCGAGCAAGCGTTTGTACGTGTTTGTACGTGTAAATACATATAGCTTTGGACAGATATATGTACGTGTTCGCGGGTTGAATCCTGTGTCAACTCTTCGTAAGATGAAACTATGCAAGATAAAGTTATTGGATGTTTCTCTTACCTGCATGAGAAGGGTTGCCTCGTTGATAGCTTTTCCGGGAACGAAACAGCACCTCAGGGTAGCGACAGACGGACTTATATCGTTTTCCTGCTCCTCCTCCCCCTCATCCTCACTCTTCCCTTTTTCGACACTCTATCCTTTTCCTCTCCTTCCCTCCACCCTTCCCTATCCCACCACTCCATCCTCCTCTTCCTACCATTCTCCTTTCGCTCTCTTCCCTCCCTCCTCTTTTCCTCCTTCCCTCGCACCGTAATCGTCATGTTACCGCTTGACCTATTTCCCCCGCGATTTTCCCAGTGACTTCCCGCTTCCGTTCCTCGCTTAGTCGATGGGTGGAGTCGCTGCGCTGTCGCCAAGGTACCGGTAGAAGGGGGGGAGGGAGGTTGGAGGGTGGTTGAGGAAGTAGAAGGAGAAGAGGAAGAGGAAGAGAGGAGGAGGAAGAGCAGCAGCAGCAGCAGCAGGAGGAAGAAGAGCAAGAACAAGAAGAAAAAGAATGGAAGAGGAGAAGTAGGAAGTAAAGAAGGGGAGGGTGGATAAGAAGAAAAACAAGTAGGGGGAGAGGAGGAGGAAGAAAAAGAGAAAATGGAGAAGTGGCCCTAAGAAAGAAAGGGGAGAAGAAGAAGGAGAAGAAAAAAAAGGAAAAGAAGAAGAAGAAGAAGAAGAAGATGATGATGATTAAAAACAACAACAACGACTCCAACAAGACGAGGAAGTGGAGGAGACGAAGAGAGAAAGAGGGGAGAGGGCAAGAGGAAGGTGAGGGGGGTGGGGCGGGGATAGCTTAATGACAGTTGATAATTGTTAGCAACGGTTGTAACGACGGTGCCTAAAGATGATGACCTGGTTTTAGTTTGGTGACCTTGCTTCTTTGTGTGTTGGCATTATGTGGCTCGTCTAGATGGCTGTGGCAATTTGTCTCCTCTCTCTCTCTCTCTCTTTCCCTTTACTTCCCCTTTATCTATGTCTATCTATTTACGCACACGCACGCACACGCGAACACCCCCCCCCCACACACACACACGCTCACTTACATATATCCCCCTCCCTCTCTCTTTGTATATATCTTTCCCCTCTTCCGAGTGTCCCCTTTGGCATACGAATGCCAGTCTGATTAGTACTTCTCTCCCGTCCGTCTTCTTTTCCCTCTTATGCAACCCACTTATTATCTTAATTCCTCTAACCCTGGATTCTCAATAGACTTTGCTTCTTCTTCTTCTTCTTCTTACTTCCTTTATCCTTCGTTTGTTAGTTTTTCTCTATCTAATTCGTTCTCTTTCGGTTTCTCTTTGATTTGATTTTCTCGTGTTTTCAAAAAGACAAACACACACACACACACACACACACACGCACGCACGCACGCACGCACGCACGCACGCACGCACGCACACACACACACACAGACACACACACACACACACACACACACACACACACACACACACACACACACACACACACACACACACACACACACACACACACACACACACACACACACACACACGCACACACACACACACACACATTTTCTCTATTTCTTTCTTCTTTCTCTCTGTCTTTCAGTATCTTCTCCCCCCCCCCCTCTCTCTCTCTCTCTCTCTCTCTCTCTCTCTCTCTCTCTCTCTCTCTCTCTCTCCCTCTCTCTCTCTCTCTCTCTCTCTCTCTCTCTCTCTCTCTCTCTCTCTCCTCTCCTTCTCCTCCTCCTCCTCCTCCTCCTCCTCCTCCTCCTCCTCCTCCTCCTCCTCCTCCTCCTCCTCCTCCTCCTCCACCTTTTCTTCTTCTCCTTCAGGACCCTGTACACCTCCCTCCCCTACCCCTCTTCTCCCCTCTCCTCCCCTCCCCACCGCTCTTCTCCCCTACCCACCTCTCTCCTCCCCTCCCCATCTCTCTCTTCCCCTCTCCACTTCTCTCTTCCCCTCCCCACGTCTCTCCTCCCCTCCCCACCTCACTCTTCCCCTTCCCACCTCTCTTCCCCTCCTCACCTTTCCCTTCCCCTCCCCCGTCTCTCCTCCCCCTCCCCCCTCTCCTTCACAGATAAGGAGGTTGAGTATTTCCGCTGTTCTTCCTGGCCTCTCCGCTCGCCCTTTCAGCTGTTGCCTGCCTCTTTGTTGGTCGTGGTGATGATAATGGTGGTGATGATAGTGGTGGTGGTAGTGATGATGATGATGATGATAGTGGAGGTGGTGGAGGGGACTGTGGTGATGATGAGAACAAAGGAGGAGGTAATGATGGTGGTTTAGATGATGATGGTTATATTGATGGAGATGAAGTGGATGAGGAGGATATGATGATGATGATGATGAAGTTGATAGTAATGATGAAGGGGACCATAATTCTTATTACGATTACGTGGATGACATATTTACGACGAGTGTTCTTGATCTTAAAGAGTAAGAATGACAATAGCTGTGTTCAGAACAGAAGCGACAAGAAAAGCAGAAAGTATGCGCAAGCAGTCATACGAAACACAAGCACAGAATCGCACAAGCAGACGAATAGTCGATGACAGAAACATGTAATTGGGCAAGCACAGAAGCAGAGAATCATATAAGGGAAGAAATAATAAATCAGGAATGCAACAAGCAGGGA
This sequence comes from Penaeus japonicus, assembly GCF_977035675.1. Lineage (NCBI taxonomy): Eukaryota > Metazoa > Arthropoda > Malacostraca > Decapoda > Penaeidae > Penaeus > Penaeus japonicus. The sequence goes on along the minus strand of NW_028234426.1, from coordinate 39,793,469 downwards.
AGCAGTATGAAGCGGAAATGCCAGAGAAAGAGCGAGAGCGAGAGAGCGAGAGAGCGAGAGCGAGAGCGAGAGCAAGAGCAAGAGAGACTTTGATAATCCAATAATCTGCCTTGGTTAATCAGATGGCCTACTCAGAAACCCAATCACGTGGCTTGCCATGAAGGGTAGTAGCGAGGAGGGAAAAGGAGGGAGGGAGAGATGGAAGAGGGAAGGAAGGAAGGAAGAGAGAGAGAAAGAAAGAAAGAAAAACAGAAAAACAGAAAGCAAAACAGAAAGAAAAACAACAAGCAAAAAAGAAAGAAAAACAACAAGAAAAAAGAAAGAGAGAAAAGCAATAAAGGAAGGAATGGAAAGGAAAGGAATGTAAATGGATGGGCGAGAGGGAAT
>NW_028234426.1:39768082-39773082 GCF_977035675.1 Penaeus japonicus | reverse complement strand
CCTATCACAAGTACCGGTATTCAAACATTCATGTATAATCCTAAAGAACACATGTTATGCAAATATTATGCAAATATACTTCATATACAGAGTGAATTACCAACTGACTAGGTAATCTCTAGATTGTTTTTCCAAAATGATTTCATACCATAACTTTTTTTTTCAATTACTGTATTCATAAGAACTTGTTTATGTTTTTTTTATGTTTGTAAATCTAACAAAAGTTGTTCATTCCTTTGCGTACCTTGCAATATCGCTTCATGATCGACAATAGGAACTTGAAAGCAAATCCAAAAAGACAACCAAAGGGAAGGGGAGTATAGATTAAAAAGACATGGTAGAATAAGAGAGAAAGAATTTAATGAAAAAAGAGAAAAAAGGAGGGGACGAGCAGGAGGAAGAAGAGAAGGAAATAAGAGTGACCGTTACAGTGATTTCAGTCGCATCCTGTACTTGCGTTTTCTTCCTCTAGCCTCTCTGGAATAAAAACAAAAACAAAACAAATGTGAATTTGCACATTGGAAACTTAAAAAGCGAATAACAAATTTCTCATAATGGCCGGACAAGATACATTTTGATCATTTACGATTATCATGCTCTGAAAAAAAAGTTTTGGTTAGATTAGCAATATGTTTCTCTTTTGTTTTGTAAATACATTGCATAAAGACACCAAAGAAGAAGCTCTCTGCATACTAAACAACAAAATCAGAGCAACTTCTAGGCCTTCCAGTAACCTCCCTTCCTACCTCAGAATCAGGTTCCACTAGACACTGAAAACGAAGACTCCTATCTATCTATCTGTATGTATGTCTGTCTTTTAGGCCTGAATATTGTCATTACGACCATATTTTCACACTAGTGTTGGTTCAGAAGCGCCTTTTTCCTTACATAGCTACCTCGTTCCCATTTCTCCCTCAACTTCCCTCTTCATCGTAACTTCCTCCACTTCCCCCTCCATCGTAACTTCCTGAACTTCCCCCTTCATCGTGACTCCCTCAACTTCCCCCTTCATCGTAACTAAAAGGCTGCCTCGATTGCTTATTGCCCGCATCCTCCTCCCTCCCTACCTCGTAACTAGGTGGGTGTATCGACGGTCCGGCGATCACTTCGCTGTCGAGCCTCTCCTTCTTCCGGATGTCCTCGTAGATGTGACCTCGTCTGTAGAACGCCTTCCGGAACCTCCAGCCAGGTCGTGACCTTCTAGAGCTTCTGTGCCTGGAAGTGTTCATTTATAATCTTAATTACGAAAATAGGATTACCTTCATTATTGTTATGGGTCTGTTTATTGTGATGAATAATGACGATGGGGATGACTGATGTCTAAGGATGATGATGATGGTGACGATGACGATGATACTGTTGCTACTGCTGATGATTGATAATGATGGTTTATGACAATTATAACATAATCAACGGCGGCCCTGTCCGTTTTCCTGAAACAGCTGTGACTACAATCCTGTTCAGCACATGAGAGGAAATATTCTTTACATTGCGAGGTATTTAGGTGTGTCAAAACCTGGCATACATACATAATTTCTTGATGATTATTCAATTATATAACTACTGTATCTAGCTGTATTTAAAGTATTTGGATCGAAATCCCAGAATTTACATAAATCTACATCCATAGATGTATAGAGTAAAGCTAAGTATGCATGACAACATATACTAACGGCGGTCTGAGTGGTCCGATGCCCCATTCAGCATATTTCTCCGGCGTCATGCTTGGGTCTGCTTCATGGGGCATGCCTTCTTCTTCCTTCATCTCTTCGTCTTCAGTCTCCTTTGTGTCTACTTTTCCATCTGCTTTTTCTTCACTTGTCACTGCCACATCTATGTCTGCTTTCTCACCCTCGGCCTCGTCTTCACCGCCTTTTTTCCTTGAAATATCGCCTTTGTTCTTGTTCTTCACCTTTTCTGCGTCCTCTGTAATGCCTTCACTTTCGTGCTCCTGTGTTTTCTCCATCTCCCTTTGAGCGAGACGCCTCTCTTGCTTTGGAGAAGAGGCGGTGCTCGTGTCATCCAGCTGCATTTCCTGCTTCCTCTGGGGATGTTTCTCGTCTTCGACAACCATTCCGAATGGCATGATTGCATTGCTTTCGGATTCATCTTCAGCCTCCTGATGGCGGCCTTCTCTTCGGGGGGACTTCTGCTCTGGAAATTCAAGCTCTTGACCAGAATTAACTGCCGTCAAAACTTGGTTTTCGGTTATGTCTACTTGGCCAGAAGCCTTGCTCTGCTCGTGCAAGCCAGGGGAGCCCGTGACAATGACAGTAGGACGAGCAGTAGCAATGGTGGCATTCTTTTTCTTGTAGCCATGAGCCTTCTTATTCCTTCGAGTCTTGCCAAATCGAGGATTTCCATTTTTTCCCGTGCGCTTGAGGAAATGCTTTCCTTTTTGGCCTCGACGGAGCATCGGTTTAGCTGTAATGTTGTGCTGCAAGTTATTTGGTTTATGTCGATGAGATCCATGTCTATTCTTGCTATGCTTCTTGGTGTTAGAGTAAAGGCGTCTTCTGCTTCCATCCACTGCCAAAGGGCCGTCACCCTCCTTGGATTCTGAACCATCCTCTCCTTTGCTCATGGTTTCGCCTTCATTCTCCTTTCTGGAGCTCTGCCTCTCGTTGTTAACAGAGTGGTCTTGCTCATCAGAATCCTCTATGTCGTCAAAACCTAAGTCATCCTGGTTATCAGACTCATCACTCTTCTGATTGTGATGATGTAGGCTCCCCTCACCTGGACGAGTTACAGAATCAACACTGGCATGGTGTTTATCTTCTCTATATTTGTGTTTATTTTTGCTCATTTTCCTCATTCTGTTTCTGTGCCTTTGCTGTCCAGACAGAGTTCGGTTGCTCTCCAGCTTACCCAACCTGTGCCCTGAGCCTTTCTTGTCCTTGTGGTGTTTCTCTCCGTCTTTGCCTATCTTGCGCCGCCGCCCTCGCTCCCCGTGGTGATTGTGTCTGTGGGGACGACCTCCCTTCGGAGCCACTGCTGCCCCTCCCTCCGTGACAGCAGTGCTGTTGGCCAGTGGAACAGTTGCGTTTTTCATCAATGGGCTCGAGGTGGTGGACGGCTGGTGAGGGTGGGAGACTGGGTGGGAACCGCGCCGCTGACCCTTTTTCCTGGAACGCTTGCCCTTTCGGCGCGTGGGCATTGTCCTGTTGTTGCCTGGAAGGAGGTAGAAAACATAGAGATGAGAAAATTTGTATATATTTCTTTTCATCATTATAAACTCTATAAGTAACCACATTCACACAAAAATGTTATCTACTTAATGCATTGCTTAAGTAGTTATCAGTCTATGTATTTCAATAAAGCAAATCCCCAAAAGTATTTCTATCAGTACTTAATCAAACTTAAATAAATATCTTGGTATTTTCATATTGGAAATTAAAACTATCAAAAAGTTTAATCCTTTTTTTTCTTTGTTGAAATATCCCATGCAAGTAATTTTAAAGTTTCTCTATTAAAGATTCCCATATAGTGCACACCTATCTCATATTCGCAACCCTTCTTTGAAAGACAAAAAATAATAATTACTTGGAGTAGTTGTAATAAGCCTGGGTATTTCTGTGGTATTCGTGGGCGTGCTAGGCCTGGGCGAGACTGAGTCCGGAACATCTGGCACGGGCGTCCGAGATACGGTGGATTCTACGGTGCGCGGGTCAGAGGTAGGCGCATCAACTGTCAGTGCTTCAGTGGTTAATGAGTCAATGGTAGGTGTGCTAGATCTCGTGGGTGTTGGTGTAGATGTAGAAATCAGTGTGGTCTGAGTAGACGTGGGGGTTGGGGAAGTTGTGGTGATGGCATCGGTGGTTGAGACTGAAATGTTTATGGTTTTGTGAGGTTCCAAGGGAGTAGGAGTTGTAGTGGGTATGTGGGTTCTGTTAAACTGTGCAGTGGAGTTGTTGATTTTATTTTGCCCTGGACGTCTTCCTTTGTTTTTCTTTGGGTGGACTCTTCCCGTCTGTCTCCTGTTGAATGGAAATCACTTTACTGATCTTGAAGAGGATACTACAGTTTCTAGCAAAGATTACACACGATAACTTGAAGTTTGAGGATATGAAAAGTGTATGTGGAACTTACCCTTTATTTCTGTTCCAGCGCCGGTGTCCCCTTACTGCCTCTCGCCCTTGATCGTCTACCTGCTGGGACTTCCTTCCTTGAGCGAGGTCTTGGTTACTCCGGCGGCCGCCCTTGCTTGGGTGACGGGAGCGTTGCCTCCAGTCGCGGCCTCTCCACTTTCCTTTCTTGAACTTTTTCTTTTGCTTGCGTGTCGATGGAAAGCCTCTGCCTGTGACGTTCTTCCCAGCTTTATTATTTCTGTTCTGTAATCTTCTTCGATTCTTTTGCCTTCTGTGCTTCTTGAATTCAACATGTCCACCTTGGACTTTTGTTCCATTGACAGTCTTCCTGTTGGCTTTGATATTATCTTTCCTTCTGAAAACGGCATTGTTTGGATTTCTTTTCATGTGGGGGTTCATTCTCCCTCCCTTGGATGCGCTGATACTTCCACATATGTAGCCTCCTGGGCGGTCCCTGCAAGCATGGGGGTGTAAAGAAGCCTCGTTACTGGTGACATCCTTCGTTCCAGCAAGCCCTTGTGACTTATAATCCCCTCCGTGTGGCAGCGTTTCATTTCTTTCATCAAGGTTTTCACTGGCCTCGTTGGTGGCGTCTGACCTGAGGGCAGAGTGGCGGGGCGCATCCACAGGGGTCGTGGTTGGCCTGGGGTGATGAAGCCCCTTCCTTGGCTTTGACTTCCAGGGAGAGTGGCGGGGTCTTTCACCTCGGACAGTCGCAGGTCCTTCTTGTAGGTCATTTTCAGCCTTGAAGTTTGATCTGGCCTGCTCCGGCTTCTTTGTCGGTCTCGAATTTGTCTGGAGAGGATGCTTGTGCCTGTTGTGGTGAGGTAACTGCGTCCGGTTGCCCTTCAGAGGCTTCCTCTTCACTGGCAGTCTGCCTCCGTCAGGTCCCTGGTCCACAACCGAATTGTT
>NW_028234426.1:39758082-39760582 GCF_977035675.1 Penaeus japonicus | reverse complement strand
CGAATGTGTGTGTGCTGTGGCTGTTTATCTTTTACGTTTTTGTGTCTGTTTTTTTCCTGTATGTGAGGGTTGCAGCATTCTGTTTACGCGTATGTTCCCATGTAGGCATATTCATGTACGTTTCTACAAGTGCATGATGTCCATTTACATCCAGCTAAGCTTTGTACACGTGCAAATCTACATCTACATACAACCCGCACAGTTCAAACTCCCCAACACAAGCGCCGACCACCAGACCCGACCGACCTTGTGGCAGGGCGATTCCTCCAACACAAAAGCCACTTGATAAGCCGCATACTCGGCGTTGAACAGAGGCAGGTCTCCGCTGAACTGCAGGTGGTGCAACGACGCAACATTGGGCAGCACCACCTCTTTGGTCACCTCTTGGGACCTTCCCTGCTTCCTTAGTCCCCGGCAGTGCCTGGCGACAGAGAGTGGTCAGATACTTTGGGGAAAATCGCAGTTTTTTTAATAGTTTGTGCTACTATGGTTGGCATATTTTTTTTTGTATTATTGCAACACTTTACATATTGCATCAATAGCATCGCCGATTTCATTGCGCTAAATATCAGTGTCGTTATTTGCAACTTTCATTAGTTGAATTATTGGAATGGTTATCAATGTTGGCACAAATACACGGAATACAAATGCAAATATATTCATTAGTCTGTAAACTGCAAAGTGTCTTGAAATCCTACCATTTGATAAGAGAGGGAAATCAAGCATCAAAGGGGAGGTAACAGGCTTTAGCCATTGTGCATAACAAAAAAACAAACAAAAAAAAAACAAGAAAAAACGAGATAAAATAGTACCCGACTGTCATCAATATGATTAAAAGAAAATAGGAATAAAAAGAAAAATGCATAGAAAATATACACGAAAAGATCAAACAGCAGCATATTTAATAATCATTACTGCAAAACAATGCAGATAAAAATATATATTTTTATCAAATAAGAAAAGAAAGATAAAAAACGAAAACTAAATAAAAGTAACACATCAAACTGTCCTGTTAATTAAAAAAAAAAAAAAAAAAAAAAAAAAAAAAAAAAAAAAAAAAAAAAAATATATATATATATATATATATATATATATATATATATATATATATATATATATATATATATATATAACTCTCCTTGTAATGATATTACCACTAGTAACGATATTATTCATGTTAATAACAATAAGAATATCAATAACATAATAATGATAATGATAACAACAATGATGAAAATGATACCAATAATGAAGATAATGATAATAAGGATACAGATATTAATGATGATAATGAAAATGACACAGATGATAATGATATCAATAATAATGACAATAATAATGATAAAGATGATAATAATGATAATGATAATAATAGTAATAATGATAATAATAATAGTTATCATTATCACCATTATTTTTACCATTAGTATCATAATGGTGATAATAATGGTGTAGATGATAATAATGATACTAATAACAACAATAATAATAATGATAATAAAAACAACCACAATAACAAAAACAACAACGTTAACAACAAAAGCCCCCCCCCCCAAAAAAAAAAAAAAAAAAAGGCCAGAGAAGGGGTCCAACCTCACCCACCTGTGGCATCGGCCGTGGGGTTGGCACAGCCGGAGGGAGCACGTCCACTCGTCCGTCGTCTTCGCGCCGCCTCGCTTCACTACGGACACCACGACTTTCGCGGGGGCTTCCTGTGGGGATGGGGTGGGGGGAGGGGGGTGAGGGTGAGGGGAGTGGGGGTGAGGGGTGAGAGGGTGAGGGGAAGGGGTGAGGGGAAGGGGGTTGAGGGGAGTGGGGTGAGGGGAGTGGGGGTGAGGGGAAGGGGGTGAAGAGAAGGGGGTTGAGGGGATGGGGGTTGAGGGGAAGGAGGGTGAGGGGAAGGGGCGAGGGGAAGAGGGGTGGGGGTGAGGGGAGTGGGGGATGAGGGGATGGGGGGTGATAGGAAGGGGGTTGAGGGAAGTGAGGGAGAGGGGAAGAGGGGGTGAGGGGAGTGTGGGTGAGGGGAAAGGGGTGAGGGGAGAGGGGAAGGGGGGTGAGTGGAGTAGGGATGAGGGGAAGGGGGGTGGGGGGTGAGGGGAGTCGGGGTGAGGGGAAGGGGAGATGAGGGAAGAAGAGGGCAGAAGAGGGGAGAAGGAGAAGGGAAGAAAAGGGGGAAGGGAGGGGGAAAGAGAGGGGTAGGGGTTAGAAAGGAGAGGGGTATGGAAGAGAGAAAGGGCGGTGTAGGAAATGGGAGAACGGAAGAAAGGGAAGGGGAAGGAGAGATGGAGGAGGAAGGGAAGAAGAACGAAAGGGACAAGGGGGATAGGGAAGAAAGGGAGGGAGAAGAGAAAGAAGGAGGGGAGGAAGAGGAAGAAGGGGGGGGGGGGAGGCGGGAGAGGAAGAAGGGGGGGGGAGGCGGGAGAGGAAGAAGAGGGGGGGGAGGAAGAGATGTGGAGGGGGAGGGGATTAATGGATGCTTTTTGAATAAGCTCGCCTGGTG
>NW_028234426.1:39740582-39745582 GCF_977035675.1 Penaeus japonicus | reverse complement strand
AGTCAGTTGAAAAACGTTAAATTGGACAAGTATTTTTTCCATTTTGAGCTTATGGTGTAGAACTCTTTTTCAATAGTTAGATACGAATTGAATTTATTAAAACTTTTGATTTTTATGGTACGTAAACGAGATATGAAAAGTCGTTGGCAGCTTCAAACACTGCGCATTTACGTCCGCGTTATGCTCCATTTACTTTCGTTACTTTTTTGCATACAAATTGCAAATGCACAAAAAAAACTAATGCAATATGAGGAGTAATCTAACATATGATTTTTTTTTTCATCTATTCATTATGATTTACGGTGGATACCATACTCACTGCACTTTAATCTCTTCGTTCGTTATGTCCAATAGCCTTCAATTCTCACTCCTATTAAGGTGATTGGAATAAATCTGCTTCTTACTTATATGTATATATCGATATCCTCCGAAGAAAAAAAATGTCTCTCTGGGTCGTATTTAACACAAACTGACTGTGACAATGATCTCTCGAAGATGATGATCAAGATCTGAGGCAGTGACTGAAAGAGTGCCAATTAAACAAACGGTCGTGACTGAAAGAGTGCTAATGAGAGGGACTTTTATGGAAGACTGCTAATGAGAGGGACTTTTCTGGAAGAGTGCCAATCAGAGGGACTTTTCTGGAAGAGTGCCAATGAGAGGGACTTTTCTGGAAGAGTGCCAATGAGAGGGATTTTTCTGGAAGAGTGCCAATGAGAGGGACTTTTCTGGAAGAGTGCTAATGAGAGGAACTTTTCTGGAAGAGTGCCAATGAGAGGGACTTTTCTGGAAGAGTGCCAATGAGAGGGACTTTTCTGGAAGAGTGCCAATGAGAGGGACTTTTCTGGAAGAGTGCTAATGAGAGGGACTTTTCTGGAAGAGTGCCAATCAGAGGGACTTTTCTGGAAGAGTGCCAATGAGAGGGACTTTTCTGGAAGAGTGCTAATCAGAGGGACTTTTCTGGAAGAGTGCCAATGAGACGGACTTTTCTGGAAGAGTGCTAATGAGAGGGACTTTTCTGGAAGAGTGCTAATGAGAGGGACTTTTCTGGAAGAGTGCTAATGAGAGGGACTTTTCTGGAAGAGTGCCAATCAGAGGGACTTTTCTGGAAGAGTGCTAATGAGAGGGACTTTTCTGGAAGAGTGCTAATGAGAGGGACTTTTCTGGAAGAGTGCTAATGAGAGGGACTTTTCTGGAAGAGTGCCAATGAGAGGGACTTTTCTGGAAGAGTGCTAATCAGAGGGACTTTTCTGGAAGAGTGCCAATGAGACGGACTTTTCTGGAAGAGTGCTAATGAGAGGGACTTTTCTGGAAGAGTGCTAATGAGAGGGACTTTTCTGGAAGAGTGCTAATGAGAGGGACTTTTCTGGAAGAGTGCTAATGAGAGGGACTTTTCTGGAAGAGTGCTAATGAGAGGGACTTTTCTGGAAGAGTGCTAATGAGAGGAACTTTTCTGGAAGAGTGCCAATGAGAGGGACTTTCCTGGAAGAGTGCTAATGAGAGGTACTTTTATGGAAGAGTGCCAATCAGAGGGACTTTTCTGGAAGAGTGCTAATGAGAGGGACTTTTCTGGAAGAGTGCCAATGAGAGGGACTTTTCTGGAAGAGTGCTAATGAGAGGGACTTTTCTGGAAGAGTGCTAATGAGAGGGACTTTTCTGGAAGAGTGCCAATGAGAGGGACTTTTCTGGAAGAGTGCTAATGAGAGGGACTTTTCTGGAAGAGTGCTAATGAGAGGGACTTTTCTGGAAGAGTGCCAATCAGAGGGACTTTTCTGGAAGAGTGCTAATGAGAGGGACTTTTCTGGAAGAGTGCCAATCAGAGGGACTTTTCTGGAAGAGTGCTAATGAGAGGGACTTTTCTGGAAGAGTGCCAATCAGAGGGACTTTTCTGGAAGAGTGCCAATCAGAGGGACTTTTCTGGAAGAGTGCTAATGAGACGGACTTTTCTGGAAGAGTGCTAATGAGAGGAACTTTTCTGGAAGAGTGCTAATGAGAGAGACTTTTCTGGAAGAGTGCCAATCAGAGGGACTTTTCTGGAAGAGTGCCAATCAGAGGGACTTTTCTGGAAGAGTGCTAATCAGAGGGACTTTTCTGGAAGAGTGCCAATGAGACGGACTTTTCTGGAAGAGTGCTAATGAGAGGAACTTTTCTGGAAGAGTGCTAATGAGAGAGACTTTTCTGGAAGAGTGCCCATCAGAGGGACTTTTCTGGAAGAGTGCCAATCAGAGGGACTTTTCTGGAAGAGTGCCAATGAGACGGACTTTTCTGGAAGAGTGCTAATGAGAGGAACTTTTCTGGAAGAGTGCTAATGAGAGAGACTTTTCTGGAAGAGTGCCAATCAGAGGGACTTTTCTGGAAGAGTGCCAATCAGAGGGACTTTTCTGGAAGAGTGCATACTTTTTTCTGGTAGATTGCCTAACAGAGGGACTTTTACTAAGAGTGCCAATCAAGGGACTTCTGGAAAGTGCTAATCAGAGGGACTTTTCTGAAGAGTGCTAATGAGAGAGATTTTCTACTTTTCTGGAATGAGAGGGACTTTTCTGGAAGAGTGCCAATCAGAGGGACTTTTCTGGAAGAGTGCCAATCAGAGGGACTTTTCTGGAAGAGTGCTAATCAGAGGGACTTTTCTGGAAGAGTGCCAATCAGAGGGACTTTTCTGGAAGAGTGCCAATCAGAGGGACTTTTCTGGAAGAGTGCTAATGAGAGACTTTTCTGAAGAGTGCTAAACTTTTCTGGAAGAGAGGGACTTTTCTGGAAGAGTGCTAATCAGAGGGACTTTTCTGGAAGAGTGCCAATCAGAGGGACTTTTCTGGAAGAGTGCCAATCAGAGGGACTTTTCTGGAAGAGTGCTAATGAGAGGGACTTTTCTGGAAGAGTGCTAATCAGAGGGACTTTTCTGGAAGAGTGTTAATGAGAGGGACTTTCCTGGAAGAGTGCTAATGAGAGGGACTTTTCTGGAAGAGTGTCAATCAGAGGGACTTTTCTGGAAGTGTGCTAATTAGAGGACCTTTTCTGATAGAGGGCCAATCGGAGAACCTTTTCTGAAAGAGAGCCAATCAGAGGGCTGTGCTTGGAACAAGGTTAATCAAACGGTCGTGCATGACGGACGACCAAGCAGATAAGCCAATCAGAGGGCCGCTCCTAGAAGAGGGCCACTCAGACGGTCTTGCCTAGAAAAAAGGCCAATCAGAGGGCCGTGTCTGAAACAGGGCCAATTAGTTAGTTCCTGAAAGAAAGTAACTAGCAATATCTCGAGTTGCGTTGCTGCAAGATCTTCAGTAGATGGACAGGCAGGTAGGTAGACAACTAGACAGATAGATAGATACAGAGAATGAATAACATGAGATAAAAATACTTAACACACAAACATACAAACACACACAACTCCCTCCTTCCTCCTTTCCTCCGCTACCTCCCTCCATCCCCCCCCCCTTCCCTCCTCAAACCAAAGGACTCTCCCAAGACCTACCGAGACATCCGTAAATGGAGTTAGCAAGGAGTTTGTCGCGGTGAGAGAGGCCAACATACGTCTGTCTCTTCCATGTGCCTATGAGGCCTTGCAACATGGGGTCCTTTGTTGCAACTGTAGTGCGTTCATTTGCAGACCACTCCTGTAGGGGCGAGAAGACGGGTGGATAGGAAATGGTATCTATATATCTATTGGTTTGTCTATCTATCTATCTGTTTGTCTATCTACCTGTATACATATCTCTATATCCATCTATCTGTCTATATCCATCTGTTGTCTATCTCCTAGTCCATTTATCTATCTATCTGTCTGTCTGTCTGTCTGTATATTTGTCTATCTATCTATTTTTCCATCTCTCTCTCTCTCTCTATCTATCTATCTTCTTGTCTAACTATCTGTTTGTCTGCCGAATTATCTGTCTATCTGTTAGCCTATTTGTCTATAAATCTATTTATCTATTTGTCTACCTATCTATTTATCTATCTATCAATATACTCGTATCTTACATATTATACTGTACTAAGATACGTAGGTAACATAAGCCAACACTATAAAAATACATTCACGGCAACACACACACAAAATAAACTCACCAACGCACTAAAACACACGCATAACAACAAACAAACAAAAAACAACAAACACATAAAATAAAGTCACCTGCGTATTAAAGACACATTCACAACAACAATACACATAGACAGAGACTTAGCGACAATAAAACACATGCACAACAAACAAATAAATAACGAATACACAAAAATAAATTTACCAACATATTAAAATACACACACAACAACAACAAGCAACAAAAACACAAAATAAACTCATTAACGTATGAAAAAGAATCATACGCACAACAACAACGAACACACAACAAACACAAAAACAAAACATTACAAGAACAACAAACAAACAACAAACACATACAAAACAACAAAAACAAACAAAAAATAAACACACACAACAACAACAAAAACAAAACAAACACAACAAAAACTCACCAACGTATTGTAGTGCATGACCGACGACAGGTCATACTTGATGGACACGTCGAGCCAATGAAGTTTGTAGAAGTTGAACCTTTCGTCCTTAAGAATATTCTCTTCGTTGACCACTACGTGCTCGTCTCTGTCTGGGCGCCGGATCTCATGGTAGAAGCCCACTGCATGACCGACCTCATGCACTACGATGCCCAGCTGAGAGAGGGCGAGAGAGGGTGGGTGAGGGTAAGAGAGGGTGGGTGAGGGTGAGAGAGGGTGGGTGGCTGAGGGTGAGAGAGGGTGGGTGAGAGAGGGTGGGTGGGTGAAGGTGAGAGAGGGTGGGTGAGAGAGGGTGGGTGAGAGAGGGTGGGTGAGAGAGGGTGGGTGAGAGAGGGTGGGTTGGGTTGGGTAGAGGAGATGGGGTGTTGGGGGCAGAGTGCGTTTGATTTATGGTTGGATATTAAATGCTAGCGGAGTGAAGGTTAGAGTGTGTTTGGAAGTGTGTAGAAAATCATGAAATGCCAGCAAATAGATCGATAGATAGATAC
>NW_028234426.1:39718082-39730582 GCF_977035675.1 Penaeus japonicus | reverse complement strand
AAACCACGCATGACATAATGTACCTTTAAACTAATTTATCCCAAATTCCACAAAAGTGATAATCTGAAATAAAACACTCGTGTTAAGTCACACACTATTGGACATATCTACCCAAAATACATTATAATAATCAAATATGTTATTATAATATGAAGAAAGTCACGGAGACAGCTAATTGGTATGCAAAACCACTAATAAGAAATAAAACTACTTATACACTTATGCTAATGGCAATCGAAAACCATCCTTAATCATTACTAATTCAAGGTTCTTCACTCACAACAAACGAAGCAAATACACATACACATCTAACCTCTATGCAGTGATAAAAAAATAAATATAAATCAGCCTTAACAACATCACAAAGACACACCATCTCAACAAATCCACGATCATAAAAAAAATGAAAAGAAAAGAAAAGAAAAGAAAGAAAGAAAAAATCAGCAAAAAAGGACAATAATTAGACAGACAAATAAAAAAAAAAAAAAAAATAAATAATAAATAAATAAACAAAGACAAACAGACAAGAGCAAACGTATGGAGACTAACCATACCCAGTATGAGACCTGGGTGCTCCTTGCCTCGACCTCATACTCGACTTCCATTCCGAAGGACGATTCACTCCTCCTCCTCCTCTGCACGATGGGGGAGGGTGACCTGGTGCTCGAGCGTCCCCATGACCTGGGAAAATGGTACCTGGAGGCTGACCTGTCTCTGGCTCTCGATGGTTTTGGAGGTCGAGGTCAAGGTCGAGGTCGAGGCGAGGCGAAAGGCCCGACGAGTAGGTGGCTTTCGGTGGTGCCTGGGGGGGGTGGGGGTGGAAATGAGGTTGATGATAATAGTAATATTTATGATTTTGACAGTAATGATGGTAATGATAGTAATAATGATAATAACAATGATAATGACGATAATGATAATTATCATTGTGAAAACAATGATATAAATCATAATAATGATCACCAAGAAATCAGTAATGATAATGACAATAATAGTGATAATAATCATAATGATAATGGTAATAATGATTATGATAAAAGTAATATTAACAATACTGATGAAAATAACACTAATGGTGATGGTAATAACAGCAATGATATTGACACATCAATGATAACATTAACATTGATGATGATGGTAATGGTGATGATGGGGATGATGATTGTGATAATTATGGTGATAATGGTGATGGTGATGATAATGATGTGATAATGATGATGGTAATGATCATAATGATGATGATGGTGATGATAATATTGATGATGGGATGATATTGATAATGATGGGGGTGATGATGGTAATGATGGTGATGATGATGATGGTGATAAGAACAATGGTGATGATGAAAATAATTATAATATTGATAATGATAACAAATGATAATGATGAAAAAATAATAACACCAAAAAACTCATCTATTTGTCCATCTCATCTATGTGTTCATCTCATTCAATCCAAAACACACAATCAGAACAGACAGCCAAGACCATAAAGAAACTATGATGCTTGAAAAAACAAACACACACACAATCCCCCTTCCCCCCCCCTTCCCGCACAAAAAAAAAAAGTTGTTAAAAAATAACATCATGACTGCACGCTGTATATGTTTACGTATACTGTCCCCTCAAGCACACGTGTTAAAGACAGACAGACATAGAGACATTCTAATGCACAGAGCTAAAGTCTAAAGAGTTTCTGGTAATGGTGATAATTGTAGACAAATGATAGTTATGATAATTGTGATAAAAATACGTATGCCAGTGATGATTGTAAATGCTGATTGTTGAGGTAATGCTGAGAGCTGTGATAATAATAGTTGTGATACTGGTGATGATTGTGGTGATGTAAGTTATGATGTTGATGAGGGTTGTAACAATGATAGTTATAGCAATAGTGATAATGATGTTTATAATGACGATGATAAATATGATAATCATGACATCAACAATAATCATACCGACATTGATAATGGTGATAATGTGATGAGACTAATGATGATGGCCATGATAAAGTTAATGATAATGATAACAACAGTAACAAATAACATTGATAAACCTACCGTAATGAAGTACACTATACGTCACATAGAGTATAAACAATGTCTTCTTAATGTTTCATGCTATGTACGTTACTGCATTATACCATACCCCGCGCGTTATAGATATCAAACACTAAACATCACAACACACGCTATGCCCAAGCAACCCACGGTAGAGAAACCACGAACCAAACATCAAATCGGCTTCGACTCCTCCAGCGAACCATTCGTGACGTCATTCGGTGAGCAGTGCCGCTTGAGCCTTTGTTGTTAGAGGCTACACTCGTTATCCCACCCATCAGGCCACGGGCGCGAGGGCGGTGGGCGTGGGTAGGTGGGCTTGAGAATGGGTGGGCACGGTTGATGTTTGGGTGGATATATGGGTATGGGTAGGTGCGCACCGGCTGGGCATTACCTTGGGTTGGGCGTGAGTGTGGGTGGTCAGATTAATGGTTGTGAGTGGGCGGGAACTACGTAGGCGTGGGCGGTTTAGCGTCTAAGACACAAGCAATGTCAAGGGTGGATTGTTGTGTGTGTGCGTGTGCGTGTAAGAGAGAGAGAGAGAGAGAGAGAGAGAGAGAGAGAGAGAGAGAGAGAGAGAGAGAGAGAGAGAGAGAGAGAGAGAGAGAGAGAGAGAGAGAGAGAGAGAGAGAGTGTTACAAGGAGTAAAAAAATAAATAAATAAATAAATTCAAGGACACAAATCACAAAAAAAACAATAAATAATATAAAGAAATACCAATCGAACGCCATTATGACGAAGAAAAAGAGGAAGAAGAAATAGGAGAGAGAGAGAGAGAGAGAGAGAGAGAGAGAGAGAGAGAGAGAGAGAGAGAGAGAGAGAGAGAGAGAGAGAGAGAGAGAAAGAGAGAAAGAGAGAGAGAGAGAGAGAGAGAGAAAGAAAGTGAGAGAGAGAGAGAGAAAGATAAAGATAGATAGATAGATAGAGAAAGAAAGAAAACACAAACAAATCCTCGCAGTGCAGGACGAAACAAGAGCAAATTCCCATCGTTTAAGAGAACGAGTCCCCAAGCATTAACAAAAATCCTACATCTCGGGACACGTGCGCCCAAAGGTCAGGATCCACCATGGCCTCTGAAAGGTCAAGATCACGTGACTTAAGGATGAAAGGATAGTGTGAAGGAGTGATCACCTTAACAGACCAGCTAGACAGGTAGCAGACTCAAGGAACAGGTGATGACACAGGGGAATGGGTGGGATGTGTGCATGTGTGTGTGTGTGCTTGTGTGTGTTTGTGCTTATTTGTGTGTGCGTGGATATTTGTGTTCATTTGTTTGTGTGCGTTTGTGCTTATTTGTGTGTGCGTGGATATTTGTGTTCATTTGTTTGTGTGCGTTTGTGCTTATTTGTGTGTGCGTGGATATTTGTGTTCATTTGTTTGTGTGCGTTTGTGCTTATTTGTGTGTGTGTGTGGATATTTGAGCTTATTTGTGAGTATGCTTGTGTGTTTGTGGTTCTTTGTGAGTGTGGCGTGTGTGTTTGTTCTTATTTGTGTGTGTGTTTGCGTGGGGGAAGGTGGGAAGGGGCTGGGAGTGTCTATTGTTGCCATTTTTCTATCTCTTTTCTTACATTTCTCTTTTTACTCTCTACATGTCCATGTATGTTTATCTATACGTTTGCTTGAGTCTATAATACCTCTGTCCGTATATCTACTTTTCTCTCTCTTTCTCTATCTATTTTTACAGTTCCATATTCTGTTTGTCTCTTTCCCTCCCTCCCTCCTTTTGTCTCTCTCGCTCTCCTTCTCTCCCTCCCTATCCCTCTCTCTTTCTCTGTTTGCTTCCCTCCCCCTCTTTCCCTTCCCCTCCCCTGTCAATGAAATTTTATTCTCTTCACAAAGCAAGTGCGCTCATCACCCAGGCTAATTGATTTAACACCCTTGCAACATAAGGGGAGCCACACTGGTTCAAGTTTGCAATTGATTTTATAACGTGATTTGACAAGGCCTTACTATTTGGTATGCGCTTGCGTACGTAGAAGGTCACACCTGTTGGTAAATGTTTCTTGGGATCTGTTCGTACACATGTGCGTTTGTGTAAGATCCACAGATCCACGCTTATCTAGCTGTGCACACAAATTATTTAGCCAAACACGCGCGTGCAACTACACATGCACGCTTGCGCACATCCAACCAACCAGCTGGGTGCTCATACTCAACATGCACAAGCACACTATCGACGCACATACATTCTCATAATCATTATCATTCTCACCAACAATTACCCTCCACACCAAAAAAAAAAAAAAAAAAAAAAAAAAAGGAAAACAGAAAGATAGATGAAAATAAACAAATAGATAGATAAATGAATAAATAGATAATGAAAAAATCCAAAGCCAAGCTCTGGCAAAACACAAGATCAAAAAAGCTTCATCTTCATCGTATATCCTTTAAGTGCCAGGAGAGACAAAGAGCCTGTGTTACTCTCTCTCCTTAGTGCCAGTGCCAAGGACGAAGGTGAACTTTTGCTGTAGTTTGTTCATTGCTGTTTGTTTGTTTGTTCACTGTTCGTTGTTGACGATATTTTTGTTCAGAAGAGATTCGTGGTGGTTTGTGTTTGGATGAAGGTAAAGGAAGTGTATTCTTAGAGAGAGAGAGAGAGAGAGAGAGAGAGAGAGAGAGAGAGAGAGAGAGAGAGAGAGAGAGAGAGAGAGAGAGAGAGAGAGAGAGAGACGATAGTACCAGTGGTAACAAAAATAAATTCAAGAAGGACGTAAATGACAAAAAATAGAAAACAAGTAGACATTAGACAATATTAAACTCAAACACTAGCAAACTCAAAAACAAGAGAGAGAGAGAGAGAGAGAGAGAGAGAGAGAGAGAGAGAGAGAGAGAGAGAGAGAGAGAGAGAGACCCTTACAAAAAAATATAACCTTTCGTGTTTCGTTTTTTATCTTTCTTCTAACGGATTGTCACATGAATATACAATAACGAATAGCTAAATAGATAAACAAATTCATATTGACAAATAATCTTCGTGTAATCCCCGGGCCACAATAGAACGTCTTTCCAGACACTTGAGTACATTGATGGCCAAAATTAACGACCTTCCCCCCGACCCCCCCCCCCCCCGACGCTGCCAGACACACTAGAACACACTTTCGAGTATCCAAATGTCGTAATATTCTACATTCCACAAAGCCTTCATTCTCATAGTAATACATATACAAATACACCGTTATAATGTAAAAGACTAATGAAACGAAAACAAAAACGTCACTTTTTGGCCGTTTGCTTTCAAGTTCACAAGTTTCGACTCTTGCAGCCGAAGCACATGGCACCTGCTCGCATGGGTTTGTGCTTCGGATACGCGAGTCGAAGAGGGTGATTCACGCAGATTGACAACATAGAGTGCCAGTAGATTGATAGAGATGGATATATAGAGATAGATAGATAGATAGATAGAGAATTATATTATTGACAAATAGAGTGCCAGTAGATTGATAGAGATGGATATATAGAGATAGATAGATAGATAGAGAATTATATCATCGATAGATGGAATCAATTATAAAAGACGCCATTTTTTTTTAGACAGGCAGATAAATAATTAGACTGAAGATAAAAAACATCAAAAGAAAACTAGATAAATTAGAAATAGAGACTCAGACAACAGACAGCACGATCAAAAGAGAGAGATAGATAGAAAGAGAGGCAAAGCAGAGAGCGCAGGGCCATCGCGCGCCAAACTCACGCCACAAACACGCGTGCAACGAAATTCAATATTTAGTAAACACTTGAAGATATAAAGAACACCGAGAGCCTTGTAGCAGAGACCATTACGATGCAAATATCTACGATAACAGAAGAAAATGCGATAAAAAAGAGAAGTAAATCGAGGTAATAAAAAGAAAGTAAGAAGATGGAGAAGAAAAAGAGGTGAGTTAAGATTCGTTTTTTTGTTGTTGCAACATTTGGCTTCTTTTTACTGTTTTCATTTCGTAATATCTTATAAGAACTTCGATTCATATATACGATAAAGGAAATGAACACTCAGACACTATTAACATTTCCACAAAGGAAAAATAAATACATTTTTTACAGTTTTCATTTCGTAATAGCCTATAAGATCATCGATTTATATATATGATAAAAGCAATGAACACTCTGACACTATCAACATTTTCACAAAGAAAAAAAAATACATTAACATATATACAAACAATCTAAATCTTAAAAAAACATCAGCTAACAAGAGAACTACAGCAGTTAAGATGCTTAAAACATTTGAGTCTCACGAGGAGATACTTTTACGCGAAATCATAACTCAAAAACTTAAGAATAATATAAACTGGAGAACCGGCGAGATAAATAACAATAGAGATCTTCCTCTGATCTTATCTATCTATTTGAATAAAAGTTGACCAGTAAGAACAATAAATGAAGACTAAATGATGATAAAAAGAAATAAGTAAATATATGACAAGTTCATTTTTTTTTTAGATCATGGCATTCACGTTAAGACTTCTTGATATTTATTTTTCAAAGATTTCTAAGATTTCAAAGAAAGGGGAAATGAGAACAAGGAAGAAGAAAAAGGTGAAGAAGCGAAGGACAAGAAAGGAAAAGAAGAGGACGAAATGGAATAAAAGAGAAAAAGGAAGAAGAGACCAAGAAAGAGAAAGAACTAGATAAAGATCCAAAAGGAAGTGACAAAGAGGAAGAGAAAGAAAAAATAGAAGAATATCAAGGAGTAACAGCGAATGAACTTACTCATGTGTGTATATATATATATATATATATATATATATATATATATATACATATACATATAAACATATGTATGTATATATATATATATACATATATATATACATATATATATATATATGTATATATATATATATATATATATATATATATATATATATATATATATATATATATATATATATATATATGTATATACATATATATAATCCTTAAAAGGCAGATGAAGATGCATTGAAATGGAGTTCTTCCTTTCCCCCTTCTCCTCTTACCCCCCTCCCCTGTGCCTATTGTATATATATATATATATATATATATATATATATAAATATATATATATATTTTTTTTCTAGCCCCTCGTCCTCTTATCTTATTTCCTTTTTTCTTAATTCTCTTCTCTTCCATAGCTCCTGCTTCCCCTCTCTTCACCCTCCTTACCCTTATTCTCATATTTCTTTTTTTCCTTACTCCTACTTCTACTCCTCCTTCTTCTCCTCATATTACTTACCCCACCCCTTCCTCCTTTTTCTTCTCACTTTTCTTCTTCCATTCTCGTCCATCTCAACATAATTATTTTTATCATTTTCCCTCTCCTTTTTCTCCTCACCCACATCTTCCCTCCACTTCCCCCGCATCCCCTTCCTTCTACCCCTTTTCCACTCACTTCCTCTCCCTCTACACTTTTTTTCCCTCCTCCCTCCCTTCCTCCTAACCTTCTTCCCTTTCCTCCTTCCCTTCCCTTCTTCCCACTCCTCCTCCTCTCCTTCACCTTTACCTCTAAAGTAAAGTGATAGAAAATAAGACATCTGGGAATCTGAAGTCACGTGAAGACATCAGATATGCTTTTCCTCTCTTGTCTGCCTTCACGGACGTCAGTCACAACCCGACGTTGTGTCATGCAATGTGCTAAGCATTCATGCCGAAGTCTTTGGGGATTTCCCGGCGTCTTTGTTGTTTTGGGATAATCAAAACGCCGGGAGAGAAACAGGGGGGGGGATATATATATATATATATATATATATTTTTTTATATATATATATATATATATATATATATATATATATATATATATATATATAGACAGAGAGAGAGAGAGAGAGAGAGAGAGAGAGAGAGAGAGAGAGAGAGAGAGAGAGAGAGAGAGAGAGAGAGAGAGAAGGAGAGAGAGAGAGAGAGAGTATGATAGAGAGAAAAAAAGGGAGAGAAAAAGAGAGAAAGAAAGACACAGAAAGAGAGCGTATAGTTAGATTACTAGATAGATATAATGAGAGATAAATAGAATGATGGAGAGATAAACTTAGATTAGCAGACAGAGAAGAGAAACAAGTACATTAAAGGACATGTTTAGAAACTGATAGACGCGGGGAAAGAGATGGACAAAGTAGATGGATAAATAGATGAAACAATGATTAGAGAGAGACAAGGAGCGAGATATCCGCCGGTCATCCCTATTCAAGGCTACCATCACTAATATCAAAGTACTCATTACCGTAAAACTTAATTTAGGAAAGAATTACCAATGTCCATTCCCCCACATCTTTCAATCCGCCATAAGGAGCCACCTACTTACACGTACCATTCCTAACATCAGAGTATTAATTTCTGGAACATCTAATTTGAGAAGGAATTATACATGTCCATTCCCCCCGAAGCAATATACTCAAATGTATCCCTACTAACATTCAACTATTCTTTCCACTGTATTTCCATCGAATAAATAGCCCTCCTAAGTAAGGCCTTAATTCTCTGTTCAGTTATTCATTTCTAAAAGTTAATCGTTTTGTCTTAACAAAGGTGTTTCAATCATAAACAGTGTTCGCACAGGAAAAGAAAGAAAGCATGGACCGACATAAACATACTGTTCCATAAATCTAACTCCGTCATTTACCATGCGCACTCATCCTCTGCCAGCTACACCTTCCCAAACACCTTTTTTCTGTGTGAAGAGAATCCCTCGTCACTCACCCTTATCCCTCACTTGTTACCTGCAGGGCCTTCCCCGTATACTAAGGCCACGAAACGAGCTCCTTGACAAGGCCTGTCATTTCTTAGCACCTCCAGGAGAGATATACGAATGACTGTAATGGCGACCCCCATCGACCGTGTAGGTCTCTGTTATTACCCTCAACTCCTTCTCTCTCCTCCTCTCTGGCTTTTCCTCATTTTCTATTCTTCTTCGTACATGTCTGTGGGTCCGTCTGCCTATCATCATTCTTGGGTTTCTTGTCTTTCCCCCCTCACCTACCTTTCTTTCCGTATTTCTCTATCTCTTTTTCATATTCATTTATATCTTTTTTATCGCATTTATTTCATTGTTCTCTTCCCCCCCCCCTTTCTCTTTCACACAGACAAAAATAAGGAGAAATATAGACAGGAATAAAGATAGAAATAAACAGATATCTATAGAAACAGACACAGAGAGAAAGAAAGAATAATAAAAAAAAAAAAAATAAATAAATAAATAAAACACAGGAGAGAGGAGAGAACCATGAAAAGAAATATGCCTCTCCTGTGCATGCAAGTAGCGACCACACTATACTCGGCTCGCGTCTTCCCTTCATCCCCGCCACACGTCATCCCACGGGAACGCACCTCGCCCGAGACGCCCCTTCCACGACGTCCATTTGTAACGGTGATCCCATCTACTGCGATACCTCAGGTCTTCTCTTCTCTTTCCTCTCTTTTCTTTATTTCCCATTCCTCCTTCACCTTATCAGCTTTATGTTTCTCTAAGTCTTAGTTATTATCCTCTGTTACAACCTCTCGCTCACTCCCATTGGCTACCGGGTCTTGTCATGACACACGGAGGCCCAAGACACAAGTGGGATGTGCAATAAATACCTTTTTGCTGCAGCCAGATGTGAGTTCCTTGCCTGCTCCCCTCCTCCTCCTTCTCCTACTCCTCGTACTATCCCCCTCCACATCTTCGGTCTCATCCCCTCTCTTTTTCTTACTCTCCTCCACCTCCTTTCTCTTCCCCCTCTTCCTTCTCCCCCGGATTCTCTTTATCTTCCTTCTCCGTCTCCCTTCACATCCTCTTTTTATTTTTCCTTCTCCTCCTCCTCATTTTTCTCTCTCTTATCTTCCTCCTCATCCCTTTACCGCCTTCCTCCTCATTTTCTTCATCCCTCCCCCCGTCCTCCCGGTCTCGGCACATCCCTCCTCATTCTACTCCTCCTCCTCCTCCTTCTTCCTCTCGTTCTCCCCCTCCGCCCCTCCACCTCCTTCTGTTTTGCATCTGCTTTTATCTTCTTCTGCGTCCTCCCATTCCCTCCTTCTCCCATCATCGTCCATCTGTTTTCGGTCTTTCCCTCTCTGCTGCTTTTGAGTTTGTGTTTGTCTCCGTCCGTTTTCATTTAACCCTTTCCGTGGGCCATCTTTTCATCTGGTATTCCTTCCCCTCTGCTTTCTCCCTCCTTATCGTCTCTCTTTATCTTATTCCTGATTTTCCACCTTACTGTACCTATCCTCGTCACTGTTTGTATCCCTTATATTATTATTATCATCATTACTTATAGTATCATTATTGCTATTACTTTTATTACTGTTATTACTATCACCATTGTTATTGTCCGGTTTCGTCTCATCTGCCATCTTCCTCCATCCTTTTTCTCCCCCTCCTCTCTATCTCTCTCTTTTCCCCGCTCCTCCTCTCAATCTTTCCTTCTTTTTTTCAACGTAAATATCATTAATTTCCTCCTCCCTTCCCCTTACCCCCATCCCCTCCTCTTCTCTCATTATCTTTCATCTTTACTGTCCTTTTGTTTTCCCTGCTTTATTCCAATTATTTCTTCTTCTCCCCCTTCTCCTTCTTTCTACCTCGTCTTCTCTTTTTCCCCTATAACCTTTCTTTCTCTCCTTCTTCTCCACCCCTCCTCCTCCTCCTTCCTCTTAACCCTACCTCTTCCTTCTTCTTCTCCACCCTTCCCCATTCGTCTACTTCTTCTTCTGTCTCTCCTCCTCCTTCTTCCCCCTCTTCTACTGCTCTTCACCCTCTTTTACAGTCTATTCCTTGTTCCTCCCACACACACATTCCTTCGTGCCTGTGTGCGTGTGCAGTATGTACGGCTGCGTTCAAGTGTGTTGTTGAATCGCATTCGCTGGTCGGGATATTCTTAAAGCGAGTCTGGACGAGTTATTTATAATTCTGATAATTTTGATGTTTATAATATTATCATTGTTATCATCCTCATTGTTATAATCATCATCATTATCTGATTTGTTATTGTTATTTTCCTTGCTGTTATCATTGTCATCGTCTCGTTATTTTCGTCACTATCCTGATTATTATTATTATTTCTATATTTTTTTCTAAAATTCATTATCATCATTAATACTTCATTATTAATATCTTTCAACCTCAACTTTTATCAGACAGATGGTAGAACATCAATATATCGAAAATAATCGTAAATACGTGTTAATGATGATTGGGCCTACAATATCAACAATGCAACAAGACCTATCATTATTACTACCAATAATAACAACCACAATAATAACACATTAGTAATAACAATGATGATATTCATACACTTCCTAATCAATATCATTAATTTCTTTTGATTCAAATCATAGGACTCATCATCCGGCACAAGATGTGTGCATTGCGTCATCAAAGGTAAGTATTGCATCATCCCGCTGAAGAAATGCATTGCACGGGGAGAATGCAGCTCATCATTGAGACTTCACTCGCACCTTCTACGTAAGCCTAACTCACTCTCCACATCGCAAGAAAGCAAGCAAGCATCACACACACACACACACATACATGAATCAAACGATAATTATTAAATTCTACCACTACTACAACTAACAACTGCAACAATAACGATGATAACAGTAATAATAGTAAATGATAATCATTATGCAATAATAAGCAAGAGAATAAGGAAGGAGGAAGGGAAGGAGAAGGAGGAGAAAGAGGAGGAGGAGGAGGAGGAAGAGAGGGAAGGAAGAAGAGGAAGGAAGGTGAGAAGGACAGAGAAAAGAGGGAGGAAGAGAAGGAAGAAAAGGAGGGGGAGGAAGAGAAGGGCAAGAAAGAGAAAGAGCAGGAGAAAGGGAGGAGGTAGAAGAGAAAGAGGAGGACAAGGATGAGGATGAGGCGGAGGAGGAAAGAAGGTCGAAGGAGAGGGTGGGTAATGGGTGCCATTGAGAATGAATGTCATGAGCAGCGTGGCGTCGTGGAAGCAATCAGCTGATCGTCATGCCCCCCCCCCCTCCCCCCTCTTCCTCCTACTTACTACCACCTCTATCTCTCTCTTTTTCTCGCCCCTCTCTCTCTCTACTTACTTTCTATTGCTTCATCTACTAATGAAACAAACTCCTGATCCCGGTTTTGAATCTTTTCCGAACTATAACCCTAATCTCACTCAAATATCACGCCGCTCAAAATGAATAAAGGTATGAAAGAGAATGAGAAATTATTTTGATAACAGATATTGAGTTTCTCTCTCTGTCTCTCTCATTTGATCAACTTTTTAAATCATTTATTTTTTATTTCTTTATCAACCTCGCCTACGTTGTGAATATTTTACATCCTGACAGCATATCTGATTGATAATACATACTTTATTTAGTCCGGAGCGTTTTCAAAGATGACTTTTGTTGCCTTTTATATCATTCATGGTCCTATTTCTCTCTGTCTCTCTCTCTCTCACTCTCCTTCTCTCCTCCCTCCCTTTTCATCTCTCCCATTCTCTCACCCCTCCCTCCCTCTCTCACTCCTTCTCT
>NW_028234426.1:39700582-39710582 GCF_977035675.1 Penaeus japonicus | reverse complement strand
TACGTGACCTGTGACGTCACAAAGCTTATAAATATGACCCGTTTTAATACACTAAATACAGTCAGTCTATACCAGTCAGGAGCGGTATTTTTTGTTACTCCTTTGTCACCTGAAGCACCGGTTACCAGAAGAAACCAGCAAAGAAAAGATAAGTCTTGGGATCCTGACATTTTATTATTAATAGGAGCTGGACGTGATTTCTTTTTACATATATTAAATACATCTTAACAGTTGGAGGTTTTTGTGTTTTTAATAGTTATGCTTGCTTTGTAGTTTTTTACTTCTCATTTATCACCCCCTTAGGACTTGCTGTGTTTTTGTTTTAACTTTAATTCTTTGCCTTTTTCTTATAGCTTTTTGGCCTTTGCCAAATGTTTTTACTTCAGTTTTTGTTTTATTAGAATCACCTTCAGTGACCCTTATGCAGCCCGTGTTTTAGTAATTTGTTTCTTTTATGTAAGGGGAGGGAGAGGAGGAGAGGAGGAGGAGGGGGGAGGGGGGGCCTTTTGCCAGAGGATCATTTAATGATCCCTCTTTCGTTTAGTTAGTTTTTTAAAGTAAGCCCATTAGCTTAGCACATCCCTTTGGAGTTGCTCTTATTTTTCATGGCAGTTGTGATAATTTTAGGATTACATTAACCTGTTTATTCTTTTATTTGTTTATCTATTAATATTATCTAGTGCTCTTAGGAGTATTTTCTATTTAATGGTTGATAGGCTGAACGTTGAGGTCGCTATACACTGAACTACCCCATTGCTGTTTTATGTTCGGAGATTCCCTTCTTCCACGCTACATATTTCATGGGATCTAATTGCAGGGGTCTGATCAAGTTCATACTTTTTTTTGCAAGTCTACCATTTTGCCAGCTTCGAGAAGGGGTTGGTATGCGGCCCCTGCCATACAATTGATACGCTACTAAGCATTCATTTATGGTGTGCAGCTGGTGGGACTTGCTAACGCCAACTCTTGTTTCATTTTTAGGCGTGAATTTCCAGTGAATAAGCTTTTGCTTTTGTATTACTCCTTAAAACGTTGAGACGTCCCAGCATAGTTTTTTTTTTTTTTCCGTTAGTTTTATATCATGCATGTTTTACGGTAGATTTTTGTGAGCCACTTTGTCATTTTATTTTTGTGTTTGCTTTTCTATTTTACGTCTTTTACCAGATTTTCAGGATCGTAGTCTATCTTATGTATTTTATTAAGAGCTTGGCCTTTTTTTATTATTCAGTGCTTTATCGCATTCCTTTCAGAGGTCGTTTTTTTTCACCTAACTGCCAGCTCGCACAGTTTAGGCATTTTTCTTGTGGCTCTTTTAGCTAGTGGACTCTTTTATTTCATGTGCTTTCCCCTCTTTTAACCAGCTTTACCCAAGCACCAGCTTCAAGTCCTTTGTCACTGTTCTGGGACATTTTACAGTGTGGTGGTCGGTGTTTTGTTGTGTCCCTTGTATTCCTGCGTCTGTTCTAGTATTGCGCTTTTTTGTTTGAAGTTTATTATCCAGTAAACCTTGGATAGTGTTACGGTCGTCATTTACAAGCAGCAGCTCCGATTGTATGCTATCTAAGGTTCGTACAGTATGACCAGACATTCAAGAGAGGCGAAGGAAGAAACGAACGGTTCCAGCAGCGCAGAAACACTCCGTTCTAACAGCAGCCCACGTCCCCGTTATCCATCTCCTGCCCAGTGCAACTTCCAGAACTTCATCTCCTGCCCTGTGGTCGCTGGTGCTCCCAACTAACCCAGAAGTTAAGGCAAGCAGTTCAAGTGATGGCGACCGAAATTACCATTGTTCAGGGAAGTTCTGGATAGGGTAAACGCTCCTGGTTGACGAAGTCCGTGAATACAAGAGCAAAACAATCAACTCGACGCACGCTTTCAAAGTAATGAGGATAATGTCAGGGAGCAGTGAGCGAGCAGAGTGAAGTTAGAAGACAAGCTGATGAGCGTGTGGAGTTCGAGCGGCAACAGCAGCAGAATGCGGTAGCAGAGAGGATGTAGGTGGCAGATCCGGCCGCTTCGTCAGCAACTCCAAGAACGTGATGGTGAGCTGGAAGGTGATCCGACGTGCTTCAACAGGAATCCAATCTGATGTCCCCTGTACGCAGGATGCCCGAACGTCAGAATGCAACAATTATGTGTTGGATGATCGTGACCATACGAATTCAAGCAGCTACAACCAGGCCTCAGCTTCGGGCACGAGAGAGTGAACTATCGGACTTGCTGTCGCACTGCACACACTGCTGCAACACTTCCTGTCGCCAGTCAGGTTACTACCGTTGACGTGGTTGGTAGTCATTCATGTAGCCATCAGCGCATCCACCTGCCACGGGTGGGTATCCCATCTTCCTCGAGCACCACCGCAGAGCCCTTCCCACGAAGCGGCCCAACACTCCTGAACGTTGGGTTTTTTTTTGCCTCCCCATCTTTGCAGCCACAGCCGGAGTCAATATCATTTGCCTCCAGTTTTCGTCACACCAGCCCTCAGTTGATGCAGGAGTTGTTTCTAGAAGTCATGGTACCGCACTGCATAGATTGTACCAGCACCCGACCTGTCCCTCTGCCACAAGCTCCCCATCACCACCCAAGTATCATACGTGTTCATCCAAGGAGAAGGTGCCTCTTTTCAAGTGATGCCAACTGCCTCTCAGCCTCTTATACTAAAAAAGAATCAAGAGATTGAAGGTGGATTACGGCTATAGAGAATGTGGTAAAACCTCCACTTCAGAGGCCAACATTCAAGCAGCCCGTTGCGAATTGCAGAGGTCCCTGCCGATTTGTCATCATAAACTCTCCTCTCTTTGATCACATCGCGGAATGGGAGACCTTCAAAGCAGCTTTACGCCGTAAGTTCCCGAGGCACTTATACCGCTGCAGATTTTTATAACTTCCTTTATGAAAAATCGTTATGACCTCAGGACAGGCCCCCCATGGACTACTTCCTAATCAGCTTGAGGGTAGTGTATATCATGGGATATCGTGATCATCATGAAGCCATATGAGAATCCTGCCGAGTTAGTCAGGAGGTTTTTTCTTAGCGGCATTCCCAGCTTGCTGCGAGACTTTCCCTTGCCCCTGAAGGATTAGGATGGGAGCCCTACCCAAATGGCTGAAGCTGCGTCAGGCGAATTTGGAATTCGCGTAATGAATCAGACATGATGACAGTCCAATCACCAGATTTCACCGTCACCCCTGACCGTCCTCCACGTGCCCGTGATCATTATGGCGATGCCTTTTTCGGCTGATAATTCGTGTATGGCACTCATCCTTCCGTCCCAGTAGCAGTCCAAGGAAAGTTGGAGCAACTACCACAAGGTCGCTACCCATAACTCGTCTGAGTGTCGTGTCATGTCTGCTGCTACCCAAATGCTCAAAATTGCCCAAATCCTCAGCCAGCCGCCCTGTTGTTACCAATGCAGAAGACCGGGTCATTTGCCAAAGACTGTCCCTTTCATGACCCCACTCCCCCCCGCAATAGTCCATTGGCAACAGTGCTCCCAGAGAGCCGCTGGCAGAACCACCTCAGGTGAGCCCACCAACAATCAAGCTGTGACCAAAACAGTAGCCACAATGCCACCACGTCTGGGTCCCGTGGACGGCCACTCGTGGCACTCAATGTTGAAGATGCTACCTGCTTGTATGCTTCAATCGACACAGGTTCAGAGGTTACAATCATCAAGCCACAGACCCCTTTCAGCTGATTGATCCCCAAGGTTGCTTATACGTCGGAAGGAAACGACCCATCAACTTAGAGGTTGTAACAGGCAAGTCTCTGATGGCCTGTAGTGAAGTAACCTTGACCTTCTGCCTCGATGCCGACCTTAAAAATAACGCCATCAAGTAACTGTGTGCGATGTCCAGTTTCCTGGTGACATCCTCCAAGGTAAATGGATCTACTCCGAAGGACTTCTTTCAGCCTTGTCCATGCCCAGTTTTGCAAGACAACTGGGCATGCCTCACCCCCCTGGAAGGTCCGGACTTTTTCCGTCACCTACACTGACGTCTGTTCATTACAGCACTTTCTGTAAAATGTGGAAGATTCGCCAATTGGTACCAGATCCTGCTATTGATTAGTATGCAGTTCCACGTCTTCCTCTGGCTGTTTCACAATCCACCAAGGACCCTTCATCTGCTACAAGTACACCTCCGACCCAGACCACGGAGCTCCCACCACATGCTGGGCGTTTTCCTGGAGGTACGATCGAGAAGTCTGGCCCTAGTGATGGAGATATTCTTCTTATGCCCCAAGTTTCAGCTGTGTGCACCTTCTCCCTACTTAGTTACTACAGCCTGCTAAACGCCGTTGCCCTGTGTTGGGTGAATGTGAATCACACGGCAAGACCTGTACGACTGACACAGGGAACACGCTTGGGGAACTGTTTACTGCAGTTGAAGAAATCATACACCACAGACACATCACAAGCTGTGCCACAGAATCCAGTTGCTGCTGGAATAAACAGACCCATCGAAGCTGAAGTTTCTGGTAGACAGTGGAGGAACGGCAGACTTTTCATGGAAGAAGACCTCTTTGATCAGATGTATGGTCTAGGAAGATTTTGGGGGAGAATCTGTAAGGAATCCCACCTCCGTTCTTTCGTCCCTCCATGCGAGCCTACCTTACGATCTCTCGCTTCCACAGCTCTGGAGTCCTGAGGCGACTTGGCATTTTTTAAAAATTATTTTGCATTTGTACTATATTTCTGTCGTGTTTTATTTTCCTTATGGCATGTTTTTGTCTGTTTTTAGTTCTCTTGTGTTTTTGTTTCAGTTTACCTTACCAAACGTTTTCTTTCTTAGTTTTTTTTGCTTTTTGTTTTACCGAGTCTGTATTTGCTTTTATCTCCTATTTTAATTGGTCATTTTATTGAGTTTTAAATCGCTGTTTTACGGGGTATTTCTATTTTCCTATCAGTTGTTTTTATAATATTTTGTCGAATCATGATGACGTGAAGATACACCTTTACAAATGTCGTATTTTATTTGCTCATTATTTTATTGTAAATCTCTTTTATTTTGTGATTTTATTCTATTGTGTTTGACGACAACCTTCCCCATATTTTTTTACTGCAATTATATTTTATTTTTGAATTTATAATTTTTACGTGACCTGTGACGTCACAAAGCTTATAAATATGACCCGTTTTACACTAAATACAGTCAGTCTATACCAGTCAGCGGTAGTTTTTGTTACTCCTTTTCCACCTGAAGCACCGGTTACCAGAAGAAACCAGCAAAGAAAAGATAAGTCTTGGGATCCTGACATTTTATTATTAATAGGAGCTGGACGTGATTTCTTTTTACATATATATATACATCTTAACAGTGAGGTTTTGTGTTTTTATAGTTTTGCTTGCTTTGTGTTTTTTACTTCTCATTTATCATCCCTTCAGGACTTGCTGTGTTTTTGTTTTAACTTTAATTCTTTGCCTTTTAGTTATAGCTTTTGGCCTTTGCCATTGTTTTTACTTCAGTTTTTGTTTTTAGAATCACCTTCAGTGACCCTTATGCTGCCGTGTTTTAGTAATTTGTTTCTTTTATGTAAGGCCTTTTGCCAGAGGATCATTTATGATCCCTCTTTCGTTTTAGTTAGTTTTTAAAGTAAGCCCTTAGCTTAGCACTTCCCTTTGGAGTTGCTCTTATTTTTATGGCAGTTTGATAATTTTAGGATTACATTAACCTGTTTATTCTTTTATTTGTTTTATCTATTAATATTATCTAGTGCTCTTAGTGTATTTTCTATTTAATGGTTGATAGGCTGAACGTTGAGGAGCTATACACTGGAACTACCCCATTCTGTTTTTGTTCAGATTCCCTTCTTCCACGCTACCATATTTCATGGGGATCTAATTGCAGGGGTCTGATCAAGTTCATACTTGCATCCCATTTTGCCAGCTTCGAGGAAGGGGTTGGTAGTGCGGGGCCCCTGCCATACAATTGATACGCTACAGCTTCATTTTGGTGTGCAGCGGTGGGACTTGCTACGCCACCTCTTGTTTCATTTTTAGGCGTGAATTTCCAGTGAATAAGCTTTTGCTTTTGTATTACTCCTTAACGTTGAGACGTCCAGCATAGTTTTTTCCGTTAGTTTTATATCATGCATGTTTTACGTAGATTTTTGTGAGCCACTTTGTCATTTTATTTTTGTGTTGCTTTTCTATTTTACGTCTTTTACAGATTTTCAGGATCGTAGTCTTCTTTGTATTTTATTAAGAGCTTGGCCTTTTTATTATTCAGTGCTTTTATCGCATTCCTTTCAGAGGTCGTTTTTTTTCACCTAACTGCCAGCTCGCACAGTTTAGGCATTTTTCTTGTGGCTCATTTAGCTAGGGACTCTTTTATTTCATGTGCTTTCCCCTCTTTTAACCAGCTTTTCCCAAGCCAGCTTCAAGTCCTTTGTCACTGTGTCTGGTGACAGTTTACAGTGTGGTGGTCGGTGTTTGTTGTGTCCTTGTATTTCCTGCGTCTGTTCTAGTATTGCTGCTTTTTGTTTGAAGTTATTATCCAGTAAACCTTGGATAGTTTACGGTCGTCATTTACAAAGCAGCTCCGATGTATGCTATCTAAGGTCGTACCAGTATGACCAGAGATCAAGAGAGGCGAAGGAGAAACGAACGGTTCCAGCAGCGCAGAAACCTCCGTTCTAACAGCCAGCCCACGTCCCGTGATCCATCTCCTGCCAGTGCAACTTCAGAACTTCATCTCCTGCCTGTGGTCGCTGGTGGCTCCAACCCAGAAGTAAGGCAAGCAGTTCAAGTGATGGCGACCGAAATTACAATGTTCAGGGAAGTTCTGGATAGGGTAAACGCTCTGGTTGACGAAGTCCGTGAATACAAAGAGCAAAACAATCAACTCGACGCACGGCTTCAAAGGTATGAGGATAATGTCAGGGAGCAGGAGCGAGCAGATGAAGTTAGAAGACAAGCTGATGAGCGTGTGGAGTTCGAGCGGCAACAGCAGAATGCGGTAGCAGAGAGGGATGAGCAGATCCGGCAGCTTCGTCAGCAACTCCAAGAACGTGATGGTGAGCTGGATGGTGATCGACGTGCTCAACAGGACATCCAATCTGAAGTCCCTGTACGCGAGGATGCCGAACGTCAGCAACAAGTAGTGTTGGATGATCGTGACCAGCGAATTCAGCAGCTACAGGCTCAGCTTCGGGCACGAGAGAGTGAACTAGCGGACTTGCGTCGCACTGCACACACTGCTGCAACACTTCCTGTCGCCAGTCAGGTTACTACCGTTGACGTGGTTGGTAGTCATTCATGTAGCCATCAGCATCCACCTGCCACGGGTGGTATCCATCTTCCTCGTGCACCACCGCAGCCCTTCCCACGTAGCCGGCCCAACACTCCTGAACGTGTTGGGTGCCTCCCATCTTTGCAGCCACAGCCGGAGCAATATCATTTGCCTCCAGTTTCGTCACACCAGCCCTCAGTTGATGCAGGAAGGTGTTCTAGAAGTCAGGTACCGCACTGCAGAGATTGTACCAGCACCCACTGTCCATCTGCACAAGCCTCCAGCACCACCCAAGTATCATACGTGTTCACCAAGGAGAAGGTGCCTCTTTTCAAAGGTGATGCAACTGCCTCTCAGCCTCTTAAAAAGAATCAAGAGATTGAAGGGTGGATACGGGCTATAGAGAATGTGGTAAAACCATCCACTTCAGAGGCCAACATTCAAGCAGCCCGTGCGAATTGCAGAGGTCCTGCCGAGTTGATCATAAACTCTCCTCTCTTTGATCACATCGCGGAATGGGAGACCTTCAAAGCAGCTTTACGCAGTAAGTTCCGAGGCACTTATACCGCTGCAGATTTTTATAAAGTCCTTTATGAAAATCGTATGACCTCAGGACAGGCCCCCATGGACTACTTCCTTCAGCTTGAGGGTAGTGTATATCAGGGATATCGTGATCATCATGAAGCCATAGGAGATCCTGCCGAGTTAGTCAGGAGGGTTTTTCTTAGCGGCATTCCAGCTTGGCTGCGAGACTTCCTTGCCCTGAAGGAGGATGGGAGCCCTACCCAAATGGCTGAAGCTGCTCAGCGAATTTGGAATTCGCGTAATGGTATCAGACATGATGACAGTCAATCACCAGATTTTCACCGTCACCCTGACCGTCCTCCACGTGCCCGTGATCATTATGCGATGCCTGTTTCGGCTGATAATTCGTGTATGCACTCATCCTTCCCAGTAGCAGTCCAAGGAAAGTGGTGCAACTACCACAAGGTCGCTACCCATAACTCGTCTGAGTGTCGTGTCATGTCTGCTAACCCAAATGCTCAATCCTCAGCCAGCCGCCTGTGTTACCAATGCAAGAGACCGGGTCATTTTGCCAAAGACTGTCCCTTTCAGCCATGCCAGGGCAACAGTGCTCCCAGAGCCGCTGGCAGAACCACCTCAGGGAGCCACCAACATTCAAGCTGTGACCAAAACAGTAGCCACAATGACCACTCTGGGTCCCGTGGGACGGCCACTCGTGGCACTCAATGTTGATGATGCTACCGCTGTATGCTTCATCGACACAGGTTCAGAGGTTACAATCATCAAGCCACAGACCCTTCAGCTGATTGATCCCCAAGGTTGCTTACGTCGGAAGGAAACGACCCATCAACTTAGAGGTGTAACAGGCAAGTCTCTGGATGCCTGTAGTGAAGTAACCTTGACCTTCTGCCTCGATGCCGACTTAAAAATACGCCATCAAGTAACTGTGTGCGATGTCCAGTTTCCTGGTGACATCCTCCTAGGAATGGATCTACTCCGAAGGACTTCTTTCAGCCTGTCATCCAGTTTGCAAGACAACTGGGCATGCCTCACCCTGGAAGGTCGGACTTTTTCCGTCACCTACACTGACGTCTGTTCATTACAGCTCTGTCTTGTAAATGTGGAAGATTCGCCAATGGTAACAGATCCTGCTTTGATTAGATGCAGTTCCTCGTCTTCCTCTGCTGTTTCACAATCCACCAAGGACCCTTCATCTGCTACAGTACACCTCCGACAGACCACGGAGCTCCCACCACATGCTGGGCGTTTCCTGGAGGGTACGATCGAGAAGTCTGGCCCTAGTGATGGAGATATTCTTCTGATGCCCCAAGTTTCAGCTGTGTGCACCTCTCCCTACTTAGTTACTACAGCCTCTAAACGCCGTTGCCCTGTGTGGGTAGTGAATCACACGGCAAGACCTGTACGACTGACACAGGGAACACGCTTGGGAACTGTTACTGCTGTTGAAGAAATCTACACCACAGACACATCACAAGCTGTGCCACAGAATCCAGTTGCTGCTGGGAATACAGATCCCATCGAAGCTGAGTTCTGGGAGGACAGTGAGGAAGCGGCAGACTTTTCATGGGAAGAAGACCTCTTTGATCAGATGTATGGTCTGGAAGATTTTGGGGGAGGAATCTGTAAGGAATCCCTCCGTTCTTCGTCCCTCCATGCGAGCCTACCTTACGATCTCTCGCTTCCACAGCTCTGGAGTCCTGAGGCGACTTGGCATTTTTTAAAAATTATTTTGCATTTGTACTATATTTCTGTCGTGTTTTTATTTCCTTATGGCATGTTTTTGTCTGTTTTTAGTTCTCTTGTGTTTTTGTTTCAGTTTACCTTACCAAACGTTTTCTTTCTTAGTTTTTTTTGCTTTTTGTTTTACCGAGTCTGTATTTGCTTTTATCTCCTATTTTAATTGGTCATTTTATTGAGTTTTAAATCGCTGTTTTACGGGGTATTTCTATTTTCCTATCAGTTGTTTTTATAATATTTTGTCGAATCATGATGACGTGAAGATACACCTTTACAAATGTCGTATTTTATTTGCTCATTATTTTATTGTAAATCTCTTTTATTTTGTGATTTTATTCTATTGTGTTTGACGACAACCTTCCCCATATTTTTTTACTGCAATTATATTTTATTTTTGAATTTATAATTTTTACGTGACCTGTGACGTCACAAAGCTTATAAATATGACCCGTTTTACACTAAATACAGTCAGTCTATACCAGTC
>NW_028234426.1:39683082-39685582 GCF_977035675.1 Penaeus japonicus | reverse complement strand
ACACAGCTGCATCCTAGACGAGACAGATGTAACGAGAGATTTATAAGATGCCATCTGCACAGTGTCCTCTCCCGCCTCACTCACACTCAGCCCGCTTTCGCCCTCATTTTTGGAGCCTTCCTCAGTCCCTCATGTGACTTCCCTCGTCTCTCGTTCTCCTATACCTTCTCGTCTTTCTGGGTCTTGTTTTTTTATTGTTTTTTTTTGTTTTTTGTTTTATTGTTTTTTTACACACACATATGTATATATATATATATATATATATATATATATATATATATATATATGTATATATATATTTTTTTTTTTTCTCTCTCTCTCTTTCCCTCTCTCTCTCTTCTTTGTTTCCTGTTTTCCGATGCATTCTCAAGGATTGATTCTCTTTTTCCTGTTCTTTTGTAATTGTGCTTTTACTGGAGAAACGTATATATTATCATAGAAATGTGACTTTTTTTTATATATCTCAACTTAATTAAGGAGGAAAGCAAGAAATATAAAGGAAAAGAAGAGGAAGAAAGAGAGTGAGTTTGGTAAGTGCCACTAAAACGATTGCTACAACAACAAAAACAACAACAACAGCAAGAACAAGAACAACAGCAACTACTACGATTAACAGTAACAATTATAGAAAGTATAAGGAGGAGGAGGAGGAGGAGGAGGAGGAGGAGGAGGAAGAGGAAGGAAGGAAGGAAGGAAGGAAGGAATTCAGAAAATATGAGGAACCGTCAGCCCTCAACGGGATGAACACTGGAATCCAAACCCCACGACTCTTCCCGCGCGGGAAAGATTTCCAGTCGCTTTACACCAGAAAAGTCTCTCTCACGCGCCTTCCTCTTCGATGTTCCACCAGCTGCCCGAACCATCTCAGTCTACTCTCCTGCTGTAACCAACCCGACCCGACCGGACCCGACCCGACCGGACTGCTGTAACCCGACTGACCTCAGCCAAATCACCGGATACATCCTCTCAACTAACATCCGAAGTCTATATCCGATATCTAGCGACAGACGGACGGCAAGTCTTGTTTACTCAGGCAAGAGCTTGTGTATTCGGCTGGCCATTTCGGGTCTCGGCGTTTCGCCTTGTCTCGGATCGGCGTTTCGTTTTTTTCGTTTTGTTTCGTTATATATATATATATATATATATATATATATATATATATATATATATATATATAAATACTTACACATTCACACACACACACACACATATATATATTATATATATATATATATATATATATATTATATATAATATATATATATATATAATACACACTGTACTGTATATATATATATATAATATATATATATATATATATATATATTATATATATATATATATATATATATATATATATACACACTGTACTGTATATATATATAATATATAATATATATATATATATATATATATATATATATATATATATATATACATATATATATATATATATATATATATATATATATATATATATATATATATATATATATATACACTGTACTGTATATATATATATACATATATATATATATATATATATATATATATATATATATATATATATATATATATGTGTGTGTGTGTGTGTGTGTGTGTGTGTGTGTGTGTGTGTGTGTGTGTGTGTGTGTGTGTGTGTGTGTGTGTGTGTGTGTGTGTGTGTGCTGTATACAGAAACGCATACATGTATAGTACATATAAACATAGATACAATATAATGATTAGACTACTCCTACTGTTGATGAAAATAATGATGATGATAATGATAATGATAATGATAATGATGATGGCAATCATGATAACAATCGTGTTATCAGTGAAGATAGTAATGGTAGCAATAATGATAATAATGATGATAATTATAATATTAATAATAATAATGGCTATACTGATAATAGTAATAATGCTAATAATAACAATAACACTGATAATAATAGGAATAAGGATGATAAGTATAATAGCAATAATGTTAACAATGATGATAAAGATAATATCAATAATGTTAACAATGATGATACTGATAATAACATGATGACAATGCTAAAAAAATAGCAGATGCGAAAATTGGAAAGTAGGGAAGTGGGGGAGGGGGTGAAGGACTGAAAATAACGATGGGGGAACAGGAACACTCGAGGACGGAGGGGGAGGGGGGAGGATGTAGGGGGACTTTCTCAAGCCTTTGTTATGGACTTGAAATCTACTTGTCTTATTTTACAATTTAATCTACGACAAATCTAATTAAGACAAAGAAGAATGGCTGAATGGCCAACTGAACAAAGTTATTTAAATATGAATTATCCAGTTTTAAGGAAAATGTTTTTTTTAGAGTAAGAGTTATCCAGACTTCCCCTCCACGTTCATTCTTATATAGGATTCTTTATATAAGGGAATTTTTAGTATCCTGTTGATTGCATTACTGCAATTGCAAGAAATCTAGATTTTAATTATACATTCTTTTCTCCATTTCTTGGCTTTGCTCAATGATGCATAAATCTGT
>NW_028234426.1:39625582-39633082 GCF_977035675.1 Penaeus japonicus | reverse complement strand
TCCCTTTTTTTTCTCTTTCTTATTTTATTTTCATATTTAGATAGCTATTCAGCCAAAATTTCTAGACTTCATATTCTATCGAATTTTAAATCTCAAAATTCAGTTGTTGTTTTTTCATTTTGGAGCTGTCAAAAATAGTCGATTCATTTCCCTCATACTGAACGAAAACTATAGCAATAATAGAGATGATAATGGAACTGCATTATTGGAAATAACAATACGGATTCTAACAACAACAACTGTAACAGCAAAAAGATGTGTGTATATATATATATATTTATATATATATATATATATATATATATATATATATATATATATATATATATATATATATACATATATATACATATATATGTATATATATATATTATATATATATATACATATATATTTATATATATATATATATATATATATATATTATATATATATATATATATATATATATATATATATATATATATATATATATATTATATATATATATATATATATATATATATATATATATATATATATATGTATAACGCACGCACACACACACACACACACACACACACACACACACACACACACCCCCATGCAGAAAAATACGCATATATATATATATATGTGTATATGTGTGTGTGTGTGTGTGTGTGTGTGTGTGTGTGTGTGTGTGTGTGTGTGTGTGTATCATATATTTATATATATATCTATAGATATATATATATATATATATATAATATATATATATATATATATATATTCTAACACACATACACACACGTATGTATGTAACACAAAACAACCCATTGCAAGAATTTAGTATCATCAAAAAAACACCGAACAGTCTCAGTGAATATATTTTTTTCATGCAACAGTGACGCCTCTGACAGCAGTGATATACGTAATAAAACGGACTGGATTCCACAACGCACACATGCTAGTCTCTCTGTCCGAAAAAAGGGCGGACAATGAACGCGGGGAATTGGGTGAGCAAAATTGGATGTGGGAAATTGGGGGCTGGAAATTGGGAGCAGGAAATGAACACGAAAAATTGGGTACATGGAATTAAACACTAGTAATTGGGCCCGATAAGATAGATACTATTACTAACTATGATGCTAATGAGGATGGTGTTAATGATGATAGTAGCAATGGAAATGATAATACTAATTATAATGATAATGATAATAATGATGATAATAACAATAATTATAATGATAGCACTAATGATGATACAAATCATGATAACAATAATAACGATAACAATAATGATAATAAACAACATCAACATCAACAGAAAAGCAATATCCACGACGGAGATATCCTTCCGTCCATCATCTATCACTTATAAAAGATTTAATACGAATCGGGGCCGGCCTGGGAAGATCTTTTTGGAACTGATTGATTTCAGATTTCTGCAATTGCATGTGATCTCTCTCTCTCTCGACACGAAACCTTTTCTTTAATCTTAATTTTCTCTCTCTCCTTTCATTTTATTGTTATTTTTTTGTCTTTGGTCTTGCTCTTTTTATATGCTTTTTTTTGGTTTTTCTCTTCGTTCTCCTCCTTCCTCTTTCCTGGTCTTTGTT
Organism: Penaeus japonicus; assembly: GCF_977035675.1. Classification (NCBI taxonomy): domain Eukaryota; kingdom Metazoa; phylum Arthropoda; class Malacostraca; order Decapoda; family Penaeidae; genus Penaeus; species Penaeus japonicus. The sequence goes on along the minus strand of NW_028234426.1, from coordinate 39,631,502 downwards.
TTCCTTTTGGTGTTTCATTTTCTTAATCTTTTTCTATTCTCCTCCGTCTTTTTTTCTTATTCTACTTCTTCTTTTTCTTGTTTTTCTTATTCTTCTTCTTCATCGTCGTCGGCCTTCTCCTCCTCCTCCTTTTCTTCTCGCTATTTTTTACTCTCCTCCTCTTCTTCGTCGTCGTCATCGTCTTCTTTTTCTTCTTGTTGTTCACTGTTTTCTTTTTTTTTTTTGTATGAGTAGAAGTGTACAGTATGTGTGGGTTGAATAAGACCCCTGTTTTGATATGCAGGAAAGGTGTTGGCAGTCTCATGCATAACTTGTTAGTGTATTTGCATGACATTCCGTGCTTTCACCACCTCCTAACTTCTCCTCCCCTTCCCCCCTTCTCCCTCCTCTCTTCCTCTCATCTTCCCCCTCCCTCTCTTCCACTTTACCCTTCCCCTCACCATCTCCTGCACGTCATAGCACCCGTGAAAGAGAGAGTTATGCTGTGCATTTGCATATAGATGTAATTATTACTGACATTCGCTTCGACTGTACATTACTTTAATTTTCTCATCCATCTCCCCTTCCCTGCCTCCTCTCCCTTACCCCCTTTCCCTCACCCTCTCCTGCATCCTCTCCCCTCCCCTCCCCATCCCTTCCTCTCTTGCCTCCTCCCCCTACCCCATCCCCTCTTTCTCTCCCTTCCCGTCTCTCCACTCCCTCCCCTGCCTCCTCCCTCTCCCCCATCCCCTCTTTCTCTCCCTTCCCCCCTACCCTCTTCCTCTCCTGCCTCCTCCCCCTACCCCCATCCCCTCTTTCTCTCCCTTCCCGTCCCTCCACTCCCTCCCCTGCCTCCTCCCTCTCCCCCATCCCCTCCTTATCTCCTACTTCCTCCCCCCCCCCCCCGGCCCTTCTCTTCCAGCCTTTAAATGATCATTATCTCTCATATACGTATCTAAAACAAGACATCTAGCTGCATGACTACAAATATTAAATTACACTTAATAACTTACTACATGTAAACTATATGGGTGATATGCAAAATAACATGAAATTTTGTAAAATGGGGTTGCATTATAACCACAGCACAGTCACGGAATGCAGAGAGATTACTAACACGCTGCCAGTGCTTGGTATACGAGTATGTCAAATTCGATGATCAGAGGAATGCTATTTCGAATACTACCCAAGCAAACATGCAGTAAATTATATAAAAAAAAACTATTATTTCCACTTACACTACCAGATGTCTGTTTATATGTTTGGAATGGGAGAAAGAGTAATTATTCTAAGCCCCTTGTTCGATTGCGTGCAGCCACACAAGAATTTTTGGTACAAGGTTGTCTTGAGTGCTTGCATTGCATGATATCGGTGCAAATCGGCATGTTTGGGATTTAAATGTGAATGCGTAAGAGTTCTTTGTACATCTACACTTTCAAATATATTATTGAATTAGTATTATGAACATTAATCTCAGATAACTAAAAATATCAGATACGTTGATGTTTCAACCAATGAGGAGCCAGTAAATGTGTTACCACATATAACTAGAACTTCTGATATTCAGTGGTCAGATCATTAAAAAACAGACTATAGAAGAGGAAAGGGAGGGGAAGGGTAAAGTGAAAGGGCAAGGGGAAGAGGAAGGCGAGGATGGGAATTTTGAAAGGTCGGATGCGGATGGAAAGGGGAAGGGAAGGGGGAGAGAGGGGAGGAGAAAGAAAGAAAGAAGGAGAGGGAAGGAAACGGGAGAATGAGTAGGGGAAAGAAAGGAAAAAAGATGGAGGAGAAGAGAAAGCGAAGGAGAGGGGAGAGAATGGAAAGGAAAATGAAGGGAAAAGGGAAAGGGGAGAAAAGGGGAAGAAGGAAAGAGAAGGGAGGAGAAAAGGAGGAAGCAAGAGAGGGGAGAAGGAGGAAAGAGAGGGTAAGAGAAGAAAGGGAAGTGGAAGATGGGAGGAAGAAGGAGGAGGGACAGGCGAGAGAAGAGTGAAGGGTGGATGGAAAGGGACAAGGAAAGAGGAGAGAGAGGGAAGGAGAAGGGAAAGGAAATGGAGAGGGCATAGCTGGAGGGGGGAAGGGAAGGAGAAAAGAGCGGGGAGGGGTGGATGGGAAGGGTAAGGGGAGGAGAAAGGAGAGGGGAAGGGCGGGGGAAGAGAAGGGGAGGAGAAAAGAGAGGGGAAGGGTTGGGGAAGAGAAGGGGAGGGGTGGATGGGGAGGGTAAGGGGAGGAGAAAAGAGAGAGGAGGGGCGGGGGAAGAGAAGGGGCAGGGGTGGATGGGAAGGGTAAGGGGAGGAGAAAAGAGAGAGGAGGGGCGGGGGAAGAGAAGGGGGAGGATAAGGGGAGGAGAAAAGAGAGGGGAGGGTCGGGGGAAGAGAAGGGGGAGGGGTGGATGGAGAGGGGAGGGGGAGATACTCAGAGCCACTTAGCTGCCGTGGGTATTCATGGCCAGACGGGCGATAAAACCATGAAATGCTTAGAATATTGCATTATGTCACAGTTCTCTTCTTCTTTCTCACTTTCGGCCCCCAATTAATCCAAATCCTCTTGTTCCTCTTCGAAACGTAACATCTTCTTTCTCCTCCCTTTTCGCTTCCCTTCTTCTTTCCCCCATCCACTTCCTTCTCCCCTTTTCTTCCTTCTTCTTTAATGAGAGTATTTTCGTAGTTTTTTTTTTTCACCTGCTTCTCCTCTCCCTTCTTCACCTCTTTTCCTCCCCCTTCCTCCTCCAATTTTTATTTCTTCCTCCACTTCTCCCTGTTTCTTCTTTAACACTTACTCTACCTCTCCCTCTTCCTTCTCATCTCCTTCTTCCTTCCTTAATATCATTATTATTGTCATTATATCATCATCATCAATATTATTAGTTGTAGTATTAGTATTAGTGTTAGTATTATCCTTCCTCTTCTTCATCTTCTTATCTTTATCCTCCATCCCCCTCATCCTACTTCTTTTCTTCTTCTTCTTCTGTCTTCTTCCTCCTGCCCTTCCTTCTCCTCCCCTCCCCCCTGATTCTTGTTTACCTTCTTCTTCCTCTTTGCTCCTCCTCCTCCTTTTTATTCCTCCTCCGCCTTCTGTTTCTTCAGACTCCTTCCTCCTTCTCCTCCTCTTATTCCTCCTACTCCTCCTCCTCTTCTTCCTCCTACTCCTCCTTCTCTACTTCCTCCTACTCATCCTTCTCTACTTCCTCCTACTCCTCCTCCTTCTCCTGCTTCTTCAGAGTCCTCCCTCCTCCTCCTTGTTAGGGAGCGCTGGCAGCGCCTGATAGTGCCAAAGGAGAGTCAAGCGGACTTAGATTTGGCGAAGCGATGTTGTGAAGTGTGTACTTCGCTTTGTCGTTGTCCTTTTTGGCATCCTGAACGACACTCTGAAAGTTTTTCCTTTCTGTTTGATTGGCTTTTATCCCTCCCCCCCCCTTTCTCTCTCTCTCTCTCTCTCTTCCCTCCCTCTCCTCCTTTCTCTTCCTTTCATCGCACTCCCTGTCCTCTTCGCCGTCACAATCCCACGGAAATTTATGGCTCTTTTCCGACGCCCTAAATCATATCTGCGCTCGCTTCGCTGCGTGTTTTAAGCCCCGTTTCTCTCCCTAAATTGGTCTAATTTCCTCCTGTTGCTGCGGATGGGATTCGGTTGATCCACGGATTCATTGGCAGATGGATAGATAAATTGGTAGCTTTGACAAGGCATATGATTTGCTATATTTGATAAAACTCCTTATATTAATCCATTTCCTTATGGATACTTGCACACACACACACACACACACACACACACACACACACACACACACACACACAACCGCACACACAATCAGGTACAGAACCACACCCACTCACACAAATCCACAAATATAGATCCGCAACACGCATCCGTTCAAAAATTCCCCGAAGGACTGGAACAATCCCCGCAGCTTTAATCGCTCCTCCTGCCTTAGGTCCCCCGCACATGCGAGAGCTATTTCAGGAGCCAAGAGTCAGAATACAAGACGCCGATACATTAACCACATTTCCTGTTCCGTCTCCCTCTCTCCTTCTTCCTATCTCACTCCCTCTCTCCTTCTTCCTATCTCACTCCCCTCTTCTCCCTCCCCTCCTCCTTTCGGTCTTCCTTCTGTCTTCCTCCTTCTCCTCTCTCTCCCCTCTCCCTCCCCTTCTCCTTTCGTTCTTCCTTCCCCCCTCCCCCTCTTTAAAAAAAAACCCTCTCCACCCTTCCCTCTCCTTCTCCTTTCGTTCTTCCTTCTCTCTACCTTCTCCCCCTCTCCCTCCCCCCTCCCCCTTTCGTTCTTCCTTCTCTCTTCCTTCTCCCCCCTCCCTTCTCCTCCCCCCTTCCTTCACCTCTCGTTCTTCCTTCTCTCTTCCTTCTCCCCCGTCCTCCCTCCCCCCTCCCCCTTTCGTTCTTCCTTCTCTCTTCCTTTTCCCCCCTTCCTTCAGCTTTCGTTCTTCCTTCTCCCTTCCTTCTCCTCCCTCCCCCTTTCGTTCTTCCTTCTCTCTTCCTTCTCCCCCCTCCCCCATCCCCCCTCCCCCTTTCGCTCTTCCTTCTCTCTTCCTCTCCCCCTCCCCCATCCTTCCCTTGTTCTTCCTTCTCTCTTCATTCTCCTCCCCCTTTCGTTCTTCCTTCTCTCTTCCTTCTCCCCCTCCCCCTTTCGTTCTTCCTTCTCTCTTCCTTCTCCCCCCTCCCCCCATCCCCCTTCCCCCTTTCGTTCTTCCTTCTCTCTTCCTTCTCCCCCCTCCCCCTCCCTCTCCTCTGAAGTCATTTGTAGGTCCCATTGGCTTAATTGTCTTCCATTCCCCTCTCATTAGGTGTGTTGGTCGTCATTGCAAAAGCAACTATGATGTGCATGCTAAAGCAAATGAATTCAGCAAATGAAAAGACCAAAGTTTCAGGGGAATATTTTTTCTTCTTGATCATTGCTGGGCGTATTTGTGCCGCTGAAAAAGGTGTGTGTGTGTGTGTGTGTGTGTGTGTGTGTGTGTGTGTGTGTGTGTGTGTGTGTGTGTGTGTTTGTATGTGTGTGTGTGTGAATGTGTGTGTGTGTGTGTGTGTGTGTGTGTGTGTGTGTTTGTATGTGTGTGTGTGTGTGTGTGTAGTGTGTGTGTGTGTGTGTGTGAGTGTGTAAGTGTGTGTGTGTGTGGTGTGTGTGTGTGTTGTAGTGTATATATATATATTAAATATATATATTTATATATATATATATATTGTATATATACATATATATATATAGATATATATATATATTATATATTATATAAATATATATATATTTATAGATAGATAGATAGATATATAGATATATATAGATATAGATATATATGTATATGTATATATATATATATATATATATATATATATATATATATATATATATATATATTTGCACACACACACACACACACACATGTGTGTGTGTAATTATGTGATTATGTATACGTGCATGCTATATTATGGGTGTGCGTGTACGATTAAGCAATTAACCATTTAATCATTTTGAAAAGGCAACCACACAGCGCTAGAGAGAAGTGGTGGGAGGGGGGAGGGGGGTGGGTAAAGGATATCCGTCTCACGATAGGAAGAAGAGGAAGAAGAAGAAAGAGAAGAAGAAGAAGAAGAAGGGGAAGGGGAAGAAGAAGAAGAAGTAGAGGAAGGGGAAGAGCAAGAAGAGGAGGAAGAAGAAGAAAGAGAAGAAGAGCAAGAGGAAGAAGAAGAAGGGGAAGAGCAAGAAGAAGAGGAAGAAGAAGAAAGAGAAGGAGAGCAAGAGGAAGAAGAAGAAGAGGAAGGGGAAGAGCAAGAAGAAGAGGAAGAAGAAGAAAGAGAAGAAGAGCAAGAGGAAGAAGAAGAAGAAGAAGGAGAAGAGGAGGAAGGGGAAGAGCAAGAAGAAGAAGAAGAAGAAATAGAAGGAGAGGAAGAGGAAGAAGAAGATGAAGAAGAAGAAGGGGAAGAGAAAGAA
>NW_028234426.1:39619184-39624184 GCF_977035675.1 Penaeus japonicus | reverse complement strand
AGGTGTTCAAGTGGGATTATTTTTTTTATTCTGTTTCCTGTATTTCTCTTGTACTGTGTCTGTTTTTTTTCATGTTAATCTATGTAACTGTGTCTTACATTGCCTGATCATAAGATTTACACTATCAAATGGTTATGCGATCTATAATCTTAAGTAAATCATATCACATAATATGAGTATATTATCTTTTTGGTTCTTTATAAAAACATTAACAAACTTCTTAACTAGGAGCTAAAGAGCTAATAATATGATGAGCCAAATCCTCTGCTCAACTACATAGCGTAAATGGTTCTTCATTTATCCCTTTGTTTACGGCCAAATATGCTTAGCACTCACATATAGTTTGACTCTGCCTTGGGTATAGATGGACCTTAAAGCCGAAAGAAGTCATGTGATCTTAGCCATTCTGTGATAGTGGTGGAACCTTCCTTAATGAAAATGATCCTCTTGATAAATGCAGTGAAGTAATAAGCCCTTAGAAGTGGCTTTTAGTGGAGTATGCACAGTGTCCTTCACTCCGAAGTCCACCAGTCAGCGTTGTCTGTGTGGGAGCCGTCAGTTTCGACTCTTGTGTCAGAGACGCATACTAATAAGAATGTGTGTGTGTGTGTGTGTGTGTGGGGGGGGGGTGATGCTATGGTCTCTGTCTGTCTGTTTGTCTGCCTATCTGTTTGTCTCTCACTCTCTCTATTTATATATGTCTGCATATTGATGTATCTCTCTGTTTGAGAGAGAGGGAAAAATAAGGGCGATGGAAGAGAGAGAGAGAGAGAGAGAGAGAGAGAGAGAGAGAGAGAGAGAGAGAGAGAGAGAGAGAGAGAGAGAGAGAGAGAGAGAGAGAGAGAGAGAGAGAGTCGAGGATGAGGATGGGGGCGGCGGCTATGTTTTGTTCTTCATTAGCCTTGACTGAGGAGTGAGAAATGAGTAGGTGTAGCGGGTAGAGATGTGGATGCAAGAGTCAGGACTGGCGGTTCGCACACTGACAACGCTGAGTGAGTGAGCTTGGATTGGGTGATGTGACGGGGGGTGGGGGGGTAGTATTCTTAGTAACCGGTATACAGATTTCCAAATACTGCAAGGTTTTGTGAAGCTTTGTTATCACTTATTTCCCATGATTTGTAAGCAGACATGGCGTCTTTTAACTTCTACGACCGTAAATGATCGAAAATCGGTGTCTGGTGTTTCATGAACATCTCTTAAATCTTTCCATCAGTTTTACAGACCTGACGGTGTATATTTAATGCTGCCATCCAACTCGCGCCTTACCGAGAGGAATGGTTTACTTGGCTGTCTTGTCTTGCGCCGAATATTGAGACGGAACGCACGCAATCTGTATCCATGCGAGAGGGACTTTACGACTGTCAAGAGTACCAATCGGAAGCCATCAATCAGCTGATCCAACCAGCTGAGATGCAATGACCCGGTTTACTGGTCGAGTTATAGCAGACACTGTCCACATTTTGCTGAGATTTTTAACAAGCAATGCAGGACACCGCGAATAGTTCAGGATATTATTTTCATATATTCTATTACTGGTGTCACTAGAGCAGTATATCCTCAGTTTTTGGCTACAACACACACACACATATATACATACACACATATATGTATGTATGTATATATATATATATATATATATATATATATATATATATATATAAATAAATATATATATATATATATATATATATATATATATATATATATAATATAATATATATATATATGTATGTATGTATGTATATCCATCTTCACTCTTTTCGACATTAAAATGCGAAAATTTATCACGGCATTGCGTTTCGGACATCTGTTCCTCATCTGTTTCTAAGGCCTGAGTTTAATTAAGATTATATTTTCTCTTCTTATACGCTCGCGTGGCTCCAATAATATGGATATCACTTTTTCCAATGGAAGAAACGATTCATATCATTCTACTTAGAGCGTTGACAGGAGAGTTAGTGGATGGATGGATGGATGAAGTATGACGACCCTCTTGTTGATGTCCAAGAGTATTAGTAGTTTATTTATGGACGAAGTTCAATAACTCACTCACGGTTTTAAATTGTGGGAACCTTGTGTAGTGTGGCTTTGACTTAGAAAAAAACCCTAAAGGGGTTCCAATAATTACACATTGTTTATTCATCAAAGTAATCTATATGTATTGCAAGGTAATGCACAACTCTACAAAGGCTAGCCATCTACAGTACCATTTAAATCATTCTACTGTGTCTTCTTGGAGCGTCACTTAACCTATGCAATCACACCCTCAGCCACACAACACCCCCTCCCCTCACCCCCCCCTTTACGCAATCACCCCCTCAGCCACACAACCCCCCCTCCCCTCACCCCCCCCTTTACAGTGTACCGGGGCTCTATTTTTTTTTTTTCCCCCCCACCCTTTTTTTTTTTTAATTACCAGCTGTCATCCAGACACAAATGAAGAGGACATTGAAAAATCACCTCTGTTTGGTGAACAATTCGAAAACATAACAAGTGTAAAAAGCACACCGCACCAAGATGACCCATGATACTACACCAGTTTTACAGTGTCAGTAAAGGAAAGGACATAAAGAGGGGAGCCAGTGAGGGATATTTTCATAAACTCAGACGGCAGGGAGTTTCCCCCGCAAATGTGAAAGTTGTTGCTTAAATAAAAACAAGTACAAGAACGACCAGAACGTTTGACCAGCATCGGGCCGTCAGCATGCCTGTGACAAGATCGCACAACGAGAGGTCATAAAAATAGACCACATTAACGCACAATCTCTCCTCGGGCACTTTGACGAAATTAAAATGCTAATTGAGGAGAGAAACATAGACATTCTGTGCATCAGTGAAACATGGCCTCCACCAGGAAATGGGTTTTAATTAGTAATTTCATAACTGTTCCAAATTTCAAAAATTATTATTGATATCTATAGTTGCGATGCGATGCAGGGCGTGGAGGAGGGAGAGGTAGTATGTATGTATGTACGGATAACATGGAATGAAATTTCCAACCATGTATATCTCCTACAGCAGTTAATAATACTGCCGTATAGAAGATTAGAAGATGTCTGGGTTACCGTAACAGAGCAACATGCTTCCTTCCATTATTATTGGCGTAGTCTATAGGCATCCTCATGCAACTTTAGAATCTTTTGAATACTTAGAACAAATCTTTAGAGAAATGTCATTGAAAAATAAACCATTCTTTATCTTAGGTGATTTAAATGATGATTTGACTAAATCTAATGCTAAATTAGCTAAGATAATACAGAAAAACAAACTAGAACAAATTATAGATAAACCTACACGTATTACAGAAAACACCTCATCCATATTAGATGTAATAATAACTAACAGGTCAAACATTATCCATCAGACGGATGTCATCCCGTGTCATATTGCTGACCATGAACTTCTCACACTCACATTAAATATAAAGAAACCAAAGCGACCACCGATAACAAAAACATTTCGTGACCTTAAGCATTATAATCTTCAATCATTCATCGAGCTCATCAGATCTAAAGAGACGATGCTCTTAAATATCTTTTCAACAGATGATGTAGACAAACAGGTAACTATCCTTACGGAAGTGATTAAAAGCAGTATTGACGCGTTGGCACCTCTTGTAACGAGAGTCGTCAGACGTCCCCCTGCTCCTTGGATAGATGACGACATCAAGAGGGCTATTAAAGACAGAAATAAGGCCCACCATAATCTCAAAAATAACAGAAATGACGCCGCCCTTAAAGCAGATTATAAAGTAAATAACAAAATGTTAACAGTTTATACAAAGTGCAAAAATAAATTATTTTAGAAATAGATCTATAGAATAAAAAAACAATTCAGATAAAACATGGAAAGTAATTAAGTCAATCGTACCTAGCAACAAACACCACACTGATAATCGTACAAGTTCTACACAAAGCACAGAGTATTTTAACTTCTTTTCAAAAATAGGTAAACTAACTTGTGAACAAACAAATGCGTCTACATTACAGCAAAATATAAATCAAGCTATGCCTACATCTAATATTTTCAGACCAAAACCAATTGATGTGGAGACTACTATCCTAGTAATAAAACACCTTCGCGAAACAAAAGCTGTAGGAGCAGACGGTATTGCTTTGCGCTTTATTAAGGATAGTCTACCAGCAACCGCACATTATCTGGCGGTCATAATTAACACTTCCCTGGTCACTGGTGTTTTTCCATCGCTTTGGAAAGATGGAATAGTAACACCAATCTTCAAATCAGGAGATATAGACGACGTTAATAATTACCGCCCTATTACAATACTCCCTGTATTATCTAAAGTTCTGGAGAAAATCGTTAGTAAATCAACTAACGAATTTCCTGGAGGCCAATAACCTATTATCTAAAACACAACATGGATTTAGAAATAGGTTATCCACTGAAACAGCGTTATTGCAGATAACTATTAAAATTTTATGATAATATAGACAATAATCAGGTTAATTTACTCACATTATGTGATCTTTCAAAAGCTTTTGACAGTGTAAATCACAAAATTCTTCTTCACAAACTAAGATCCCATAAAATTGATTCTTTCTGGTTTATAGTTATCTGAATAATAGAACGCAATCTGTAAAATTAATGAAATCATATCATCGAAACAACCAATATGTTTTGGTGTTCCACAAGGATCCATCTTAGGCCCAATCCTATTTACAGTTTTTTCATAAATGACTTATCAACCATTGCTCATTAACTGCCTGCTAGTGCAGTACGCCGATTTTTGATTCACAGTTTCTCCATAGTGACTCAGTAAATAACTTAAATACATTAATAAGAAATACTCAAAACACTCTTACACAAGCTAAAATATACTTTGAAAGTAATGGTCTTAAATTAAATCCCCATAAAACTCAATGCATATTCATAGGTAGTCGACAGAACATCGCCAAAATCCCCATCGACACAACCATAGAATTTGAAGGCCACCCTATCAAACCAAACATTTCAGTGAAAAATTTGGGAGTACACTTGGA
>NW_028234426.1:39611684-39614184 GCF_977035675.1 Penaeus japonicus | reverse complement strand
GTCAAGTTGACCTTTAAGGAGAGCCGGAGCAGCGAAGCTTTGCTGGCTGTCTGCAGTCACGAAGGCATTCCTCTCGATCAGGAGCTTGCAGAGGTAAAGATGTCAACTGTCACTTCGCACTTGGTATGTACACACATACACACACACATATATATATATATATATTACACACACACACACACACACACACACACACACACACACACACACACACACACACACACACACACACACACAACCCTCACTGTTGTCACATTTACACCCCGCTGCACACTATATATATGGTGACGGTTCAGTGCAGGCAGACGTGAGTGCGGCGTGTGCCGTGATTTCACCCACCATGGAGCCCCCTGTGGATGGTGAATGACATGGCCGCAGGCTACCCAACTCATCAAGCTCTGCCTTCTGCGAGCTTCATGGGATTCTGGAAGCAGTAATGATCCTTGTTCAGTAAAGAGTTAATGGGATATTTTTGTGACTCAGTCGGCTCTTCAAGCCCTTTCCTCACCAAGGCCAGATGAGGAAAGGAATTGTATCAACTCGCCACCGCGCATGACGCATCCCTTGTCATGTCTTTCGTGCCGACGTCTCCTCGCTCCGGGCTTTCTGGTAACGACAAGGTGGATCGTCTTGCCAAGAAGGCCTGTCCACTGGGCCTAGATGATGCAAATGCCGTGCCATCCCTCCGGTGCTTTAGAGTCAGCATATGCTCAGCTGCTCATGCCATGACAACATATCGAAGGAACGCAGAAATGGCCAACAGTGTGTCCATACAGCACCATGACCACTTTCTTCAGAGTCCCCACAAGTACCGCAAACACTGGCTTATGGTGCGTAGGCATAATGCTGCAAGTGCTCGGCTCAGGTTGGGGTCGCGGCCAGTACGGCAAGTCTCCCAAGCAGAGGAATTGCAGCACTTTTCCTGTAAGCTGGCAACCGCCCCAACATCCATGATCACTATTGCCTCCACTGCCCCTCAGTGACACATTTTCTACCACAGAGACAGACCCTACTTCAAATATGTACACATTTGCTCACAAGACAACTTAGATGTAAATCTTTCTCGCCATTCTCCTTTTGGTGGCTGTATTGGATTTTTACGCTATGTTAAGTGACTGTGTGTGCACGCGCATCTAGCGTGCCCTTCGAGACATGAGTGCTTTGTATATATTCTATGGACATGAATGCCACTGGGTCTGCCGCCTATGGGCGTAATAGATTGATTAAATAATCTCTCTCTCTCTCTCTCTCTCTCTCTCTCTCTCTCTCTCTCTCTCTCTCTCTCTCTCTCTCTCTCTCTCTCTCTCCCTCTCTCTCTCTCCCTCTTTCCCTTCTCTCTCCTCTCTCTCTCCCTCTCTCTCCTCTCCCTCTCTCTCTCTCCCCCCTCCCTCTCTCTCATCTCTCTCTCTCCTCTCTCTCTCTCTCTCTCTCCCTCTCTCCTCTCTCACTCTCTCTCTCTCTCTCCCTCTCTCTCCCTCTCTCTCTCTTGCTCTCTCTCTCTCTCTCTTGCGCTCTCTCTCTCTCCTCTCTCTCTCTCTCTCTCCTCTCTCTCTCTCTCTCTCTCTCTCTCTCCCTCTCCCTCTCCTCTCCTCTCTCTCTCTCTCTCTCTCTCTCTCTCTCTCTCTCTCTCTCTCTCTCTCTCTCTCTCTCTCTCTCTCTCTCTCTCTCTCCGCCTTTCTTCTTCTCTCCATCTCTCTTCCCCTTCCTCCTTCCCTCCCTCCCCCCTCTCTCTATCTTTCTCTTGACGAACGAATATTCACAGAAAAATATTTCTAATTCTTATTTGTACGTTCACAGATGTTCCCTTTTATTCGCATATATCTTATTTGTTTTAATGATATCCGATGGCGTGTTATGGCTTTATCTAACCAATATATTACTTATATAAAGATAAAAAGTATGTACCTGTGTGCGTGACTATTTTTGTTCGTAAGCTGAATGCGAGTATATTTCTGTATGAGACCTTCAGGTGGGATTGCATGAAAAGGCAACAGGAAAAATGATTTTCAAAAAGCTCAGATTTTTAGTCTAGAAATATAAACAACTGGATTTTATCAACAAATATAACTCATACCAGGACATGAACTTATTTGAGCTTATTCTAGACCTCGCATAGGCCTAATCTCAACCTTGGTTCCCTGTCGGGACCTCTTGACCTCATCTCATTTTCACTTAAGCCTAATGTTGACCTCAGTTTAATATTAATATTTCTTATCAGCCATAACTTCATACGTATGACAGAGGCTTGTTTTGATGTCCTGGATCATGGAGATTAATTCAGGAGAAAGAGGGCGGGGGTTAAGTGGAGAGAGAGAGAGCGTGAAAGGAGAAAGTGGGAGAAAGAAAGAGGGAGTAAGAGAGAGTGAGTAAGAGAGAGAGAGAGATAGATAGATAGAGAGAGAGAGAGAGAGAGAGAAAGAAAAGAGATTAACTTCCTGTTGACTTCACTCATTTACATTGACCTTTAGACCTAATCTCAGCCTCTCATAGTGACCGATCA
>NW_028234426.1:39588706-39594084 GCF_977035675.1 Penaeus japonicus | reverse complement strand
ATTGTGCAAGTAATTGTTTCCTTCAGACCAAATGTACCCCCTGAAACGTGCAAATGTACCCCTGGGGGTACATGTACCCCAGTTTGGGAACCCCTGGTCTATGGTATTCAAACCTGACCAGTATTACTATCCAATATACCTGAACTTTACACACACACTAGAGATTACATATCAACCATCTATATAATCACCCTCCTTAATCCTCCACTTATCTGACACTCTCCCATCCTTCTAGTACCTCCTCCTTTCATTCAACATCCACTCAACAGGTGGAAACGGTCCTCGGAGTCTACATGGTGGTCGGTGGAGCGCCGGAGTACCAACACGACCACTCTGCGCAGCTGGCTTCGCTCGCCCTTCATATGATCAAGCAGAGCGAGGAGTGCAAGACACACAATTTGCGGATTGGTGAGTCTTTTTATGTGTGTGGAGATCAAAATGAGAGGGAGGGGGTGGGAGAGGGAGAGGGAGAGGGAGAGGGAGAGGGAGAGGGAGAGGGAGAGGGAGAGGGAGAGGGGGAGGGAGGGGGAGAGGGAGAGGGAAGGAGGGAGAGGGATGGGGAGGGGATGAGAGGAAAGGGAGAGGGGAGGGAGATGGAGAGGGAGAGGAGAGGGGAGAAGGAGAGGAGAGAAAGGGAGGAGAGGGAGAGGGAGAGGGAGAGGGAGAGGGAGAGGGATGGGGAGAGGGAGAGGGTGAGAGGAGAGGAGAAAGAGAGGGAGAGAGAGGATAGGAGAGAGAAAGGAAGTGGAAAGGGAGAGGGAAGAGAGAGGAGATGAAGAGAGTAGAGAGAGAAGATGGGGAGGGGGAGAGGATAGGGAGAGGGAGAAATGAGGAAGAGGAAGGGAAAGAGAGAAAAATGTTTGTGTTTGGGGAGGAGATGTTAAGGGAAAGGGGGTTGTTGTGTGTACGTGTGTGCAGTTGAATGGGTGCTGTTTGTGGAGTGAATGTTTTCTGGGGAAAGCCTAAGTACCATGGTTGCATGTTCTTTGGTTTATCGTTGATATGCATGGTTCTGCTATTCTTTGTTACATGTGTGGGAATATTTCAATGTAATTTCAATTATCAGACCTCACACACACACACCACACACCAAACACACACACACACACACACCACTCACTCACACACACACAAACATACACCATACACAACCACACACACACACACACACACACACACCACACAACACACCACACATACATATGTTTATATATATACTATATATATATATATATATATAATATATTTATATATTATATATATATATATATATATAATCTACCCCACCCAGCCATACATACCAAAACACACCCATATCCGCACACATCTCAACACACACGTACGAACCAACACATAACCCAGACATCTCCCCCCACTACTCCCCTTGAACCCCCCCCCTCTAATCTCTTCTCCCCCCCCCCCTACCCCAAGGCATCCACGTGGGCCCGGTGGTGGCGGGCGTCGTGGGGATGAAGCTGCCCAGGTACTGCCTCTTCGGCGACACCGTCAACACCGCCTCCAGGATGCAGACCAACAGCCAGGTGGGTTTCTCTCTGTCTCTCGTTAGTTGGGTTGGGGTTTATAACGCTCATTTCCCTTATATCTAGTTTATATTGTGATATATATATTTATATATATTATATTGTTTTATTTATATTTTTTTATATATATATATGTTTATAGTATTTTATATAATTCTATATAATTTAATATATATATATATATATAATATATATACCAACACACACACACACACACACACACACACACACTATCTCCAACACTACACACACCAACAATACATATATATATATATATATATCATATATACATATTATATATATTATATATATTTTTACTAAGCTTATATATATATATATATAGTATGTAGTGTGTGTGTGTGTGTGTGTGTGTGTGTGTGTATATATATACTATATTATATATATATATATATTATATTATATCTAATATATATATATATATATATTTATTTATTTATTTATTTATTTATTTATTTATTTATTTATTTATTTATTTCATTTCATTATATCTTGATTTTATTTGGATACCAAAAAATTATTTCTTGATTCTCTAATCTGGATTTGGATTTTGCTTAAACTATGCACTATATATCTTGCAATAACAATAAGATCGACAATCACATCAATGATAATTATCGATATCCCTTTACACCAAAAAGGACGACAACAGCACCAACACTAACCCATTGCCTCTTGTCGCAGGTGGGGAAGATTCACATTAGCGAGATCTGTGCCCGCCATCTCGAGAAATTCAACTTTGTCACAACATTCCGCGGAAAGTTACAGATTAAGGTAAGTTGCAGGGACGCCAGCTGGCTGAAGTGACTCGTAAGCCATGTGCAGAGGGCCGTTGCAGACATGCTGTGTTTAGATTGCAAAGTTGAATTGGGAAAACTGGAGATGTGTTGCTACTTGATGTCTTGAATGTCTTTTGTTGCTTGGCTCAAAGACTGTAGTTTGTTTTGCTGAGGGTTTGTGAACGAGGGAATTATCTTTTCGTGTGTGTGTGCGTGCGTCCGTGCGCGCGTGTGTATGTGTTAAAGTGTGTGCATTAAGTACTTGGAGGTACGTGTATTTTTATGCTTGCGTATAGCTTTCTATGGGTTTCTTTGGATGCTTGTATGAATGTATGTATGAAAGGTAAACCATATATTCGTGTGTAGGTGCGACCTTTCTGTATGACTTTTACCACTGAATTTATAATAGCTTTGATAATCATGAATAAAACATATATGATTGTAACTAGAAGTTTTTACCTAAATATGCAAACTTTTTTGTGAAACAATGCTTTTCGAAACAAAAACATGAAACTTAATTCTTACACGTACATTTCCGATAAGAAATATGTGCAAAAAAAAGTAACAATATGTGTAAAATAATGGTAATTTTATTCTAAATAATACTAAATAAAATCGGCAACGATGATGATAACTGTTATCGTTGTTACATTGATAATGATGATTATAGCTGTAATTCAAAATTTATTCAAAAATTGCATTAAGTTTGTTATATCTTAAAAATCAACCTAATAGGAAAAAATAAACACAAAACAACTGCCATAAGTAAGGTAATGAAATGTGAAGGGATGGTCCGTAGAGTCATGCCATCTTTTTGAGGTAATATTCCTATCCTATACAAATCTCAGGGATATCTAGCATTAACAGTGCTTTTATCCTCATACTGATATATGTCTATCTATATCGTTAATATGATCATTTTTGATAATATGACATTTTTGACGTTTCAAAATTTCAAGTCTAAATCATTTCATAAAGAGCCAAAATTTCTAAATCGTATAATTTGCCAATGATTTCCCTTTCGTTTCCTCAGGGCAAGGGCGAGATGAACACCTACTGGCTGGAGGGGAGGAAGGAGAGCGCCAAGTCGTCGTGGAAGTGATGGAGGAAGAGCCTTTCCAGGTGCCTCAATCCCGAAGGCGTCGTGGAGAGAAACTCCCTTTCGGCGGACGTCGACTACGGCGCCGCGAGGTCCTGCCGCCCGTAGCGAACCCGTGTCGCTTTTGCCGATTTTTTTTTTTTCTATATCTTTTTTTTTTTTGTTTATTCATATTTTTTGTAGAACTTAATGTTAGATTAGTTAAATATTGCGAATGCTAAACGAAACGTGTATTTTATTTGAGTATCTTATTTTTTCTTCATGTATTTAAGAAAACGTTTGACAACGATGTGTCGCGAGTTCTACTTTGAAGAAAGGAATGTCTTTTTGTTTTTTGTCTCCCTCGGCGTGCGAAGTCCCGATTGCATTCCACTACATGCAGAGAGCCAGACTGTGCGATAGGATTACATATATTACATATTACGAGTTGCGAGCTTAGTAGATGTCTTTCCGTTAGTGAATATTTGTGTCTCGGCCGAAAACTTTCTCCAAAAAAGGAAGCTATGCTGTATTCTTCGGCAGTTATTCAGTTGACAAAGAAACTGTCAACAGGGAAAATTTATTGTAGAGACGGTGACTGCTGTCAGGAAAATATACGCGTGTTTTAGAGTTCAGGAGATTAACGTGCTGTGTCCTCGTAAAGCACAAAATGTATTGTTAGACTTGTGCAGCCTCTGGTATTATGTGCGTCTGTGTCGTGGAGGCGAGAAACTGTTGTTTGATAGTTTAACATATCTGCCTTAATTGTTTTTGTTGTTAATTGTTGCACCATAATGCATTGCAGTTTAGAAAGTACATGTTATCATATTTTCATAAATTGCAGGAATTAATAGGTTACATATTGATACCATACATTACTAATTGGATGAATTAAAGAAAAAGGTGCTGATCTCTATAGACGAAGCACAGTAAGCAAAGAGTATTGTGCTCATTCATATATCTAGGTACATGTATATATATATATATTTTCCTATAGCATATGCCGAGAGAAGATAAAGATTATTTTTTATTAAATTGTAGTTCTGTGTTTAATCTGTGTAATGAAGTAGGAGTGTCATAGAGTCAAATTAAATCAATTTCATTTATAGCCACCCATAAAGACTACCAACTCTTGCCATGTCACTGTGTCGTAAATAGTAAAGAAGTCAACAGCTTCCTCATGTGCTTTATTATGTAGTAGGAGATGAAACACTGATAGGTGAAATAAAGCTTGTGTTCAATAAATAGATTTTTGTTTTCCCAATCGCAATTTTTTTTTTTTTTTTTTTTTTTTTTTTTGTCTAGAGTGAATTTCTGTCCCTCTTTTAAAATCAGTGTTCTATCAGAACTATCAAAATATCTCCTCTCTCTTCTTTTGATCTCTCTTATTCTCTCTTTCCTTATTTTATATTTATCTCCTCATTTATTCCCTGATTCTATTGTCCTTATCACTTCGACCCTGAGAAAGAGTGCCAATGTAAAAACAAAAAAGTGCTTTTGAAAAAGCATCATTGTTTTTATCGATATTTTTTTATTATCCTCATTATCATTATTACTATCATTATCATTATTATTATTACTATTATTATTATCATCATCATCATTACTATTATCATCATCATTACTATTATCATTACCATTACCTTTATTATCATTATCACTATTATTATCATTATTACTATTATCACTTTTATCATTGTTATTATTCTTTATCAATATCATCATTATTTTAATTATCATTATTATTACTATCATTATCAGTGTTATTATCATCATCATTATCATTACCATTATTCTTATCATTATCAGTGTTATTATCATTATCATCATTATTACTGTTATCATTATTGCTATTATCATTATTATCATGATCAGTACTATTATCTTTATTATCATTGCTTTCATTATTATTCATCATTATTATTATTATCATCCTTTTTATTATAGTTAATATCATGATTA
>NW_028234426.1:39571206-39578706 GCF_977035675.1 Penaeus japonicus | reverse complement strand
AAATGAATCTTACCATTACCACTCATTTCCGTCTGTGTATCCTAAGAATAAAATGACGTCATACCTGTCTGATTACAACAGCTACCAGTAATAAAGAATGCATTTTTTCCCAGAAGCTCTGGACGTTATTCTGGTATACACAAGAGAGTAGCCATAGAGGTAGGCCTAGAATTAGTTGGCAGAGCAACAGTCTTGGATTTGTACTTATTTTTACTATTATAATTATGATTGTACTCTCGTTATTATTTTCTGTGTCCTTTCTTTTCTTTCACTTATTTTTTTCTCTGCATTTCTCTCATACTTCCTATCCTATCTTAATATTACATATATCTATGGAGACAGTGGTTTAAAACTGGTATGGAGTATCTTGAACAAGTTTGAGACCCTTAAACTTTATATGAATATTATTAAAAAGGACCATTCCCTTTCCCCCTAAAATTTCTATACCTTATGTTATGAAGCAATTTGTGAAGAGATAAAAAGAAAATTTTCGGCTTCTGTATACATAATATTTTGTAAGTGACATTATCACTAAATCTACAAGTTAATTAGTTTATAAAGGGGGCCAAATTACTAACAAATAATGAGACTGAGTGAATAAATAATGTGCTCGTAATGCTTAATCTGACACGTGGATTAACTGTCTTTAGGCTCGGGTTCTATTGGAAATAATATTGGCATTTAATATATTTTTTTAATCCCCTTTTTCTTTATTGTCTCATCAAAGTTATACGATCATGGAACATTATACAATGCCTATAATTATGGGACGAATGTGCTAAAAGAATAATGCAAGGCTTAAGATAAAATTAATCATGGAAAAAATATTTAAAAGACCTTAAGAGTCACTTGGAAAAGCCGGCGGCGAGGAGCGGCTAATTGGTGTCCGTATTTTTATATTGAAAGAAGTGATTAACACAGTTAGGTTTTAGTTTTACTCTTTACTGTTGCTCCTTGCCTGCATAATTACTACCAGACAGGAATATTCAATTCTGGAAAGCCGGCTCCAGTCATTAGCAAAAAAAAAAAAAAAAAAAAAAAAAAAATAATTAGCCACAAAATTCTCTCTCGCCACTCACGTTTCATGGTTATAAAAGTGGAGCATTGCCGCCTAGGATGTATGATTTTGTATTAATTTCTCATTGAATGAAGTCTGCCTGTTATTTATCTTTTTTATGTATTTGCTTTGTGTGTGTGTGGGGCGGGACGGGGGAGGGGGGGGTTGTGTAATTATAAAATACTGGGATTTGAGGTTTTTTTTTTTTTTTTTTTTTTTTTTTTTGAGTGCTTCACCTCTCCTCATTTGCACTTTGTGGATCGGTAGCAAGGACAGACAAAGACTCCTCTGTGTAGACATAATAGATTCAAGGCGTGAGAGAGATGCATGACGTCACAAAAAAGGAGAGTATCCTTTCTTGATTAAAACATCTTCTCAGTGTATGTGACTTATTTACTTATTTAAATTGATATCAGTTTTGCAGTTTGGCGCACAAAAAAAAAAAAAATGGTTTCGGTACAATGGCTCTTGAAAGAATTGTTATCGTGGATATTACATTTAGCATCCATGAATTTCATTCCAAAACAGTTGGTTTTTCCAGGAATATTTTTCATTCTTAATATAATTTGGCTACGAGAGGTAAAAATATACCAATATCTGTCTAAGCCTCAGGGATGAAGCGTAATGAAATATTCAAACTTTTTTTCGAGCTACAAGCATGGATATTATTTTATATATTTGATATTATTTGGTTTGATATGGAATGCTATAAAGCAGTTTTTATATTAATACTAGGACTGACCGATTATCCAAACAATAACCATCTCTTAGCCTTGATTTAAATGTATTGGGTGATCTTTATATGCCCCTTTTCTAGAAAAAAGTCCAATCAAATTACAAAAAAAGTTCGATTCCAAAAGCCAGATGACCTCAGTATATATAACCTGGTACTTTTGCAAACTGGAAGCACGTCAACCTGGGGCAGGTGGTTGGAGGTGGTTTACAGGTGGTCGGAGCACTCTTTAGTTTGCATGCACTCCTATTATGATTGAAAAGGTGACAAGTGTTAATTTTGATATGAGCACGAAAAGAATATAGAAAAAAATTCACAAGAAACAATCGAGAATAATGCAATTTTACGAGGGTAAAATTGCGGACAAATAAGCCTACAATAACATTGAAATAATGCATGGAAGTAATAGCTTGATGAATTCAAAATTTAGTTTCTCTGACATAGTTGAAGAACACTGAAAATAAAAATGTAAATTGATTCATTAATTGGCGATTCATATGTGAGAGTTGAATGAATGATTAAAGCAACTTCCACGCCTCTCGGAACTCTGGAAAAGGACAACTATCTACATAAATAGTGAGCAAGACGTTTTGGACTAACAAATAGCCAGGGAGGTCCTTAAAGAACACAGATAATAATCACTGTCAAACCAATTCATATTCATTTTTTTTCTTTTTTTATCATTATTATTATTATTATTATTATTTTAGCATGGTCAAACAAAAGAGTTTGACCATGCTATATTCTCATGGGAGAGACTACAAAGTGTACTTTACTGTTTGTTTATTTTTATGGTTACCTTTTTATAGTTATTCATAATCTTATTCATTCCAAAATTTGATTAGCATTTATTTTTGGAAAATGTTACAAATAACACCTCCATTGCATGGAGTCTTTGTTTCTTATCTTTTCACTATTACTATTAAAAAAAAGGTTTTTGAAAACCATTATGTTATATATGTTCCTTAAGATCACATAACAGACAATGCTTTCAAGGAAATGAATTTATGTAGAAATAATTTGTATCTTTATAATTTCATTTTTAGCAGGAAATGTAGGTTACTAGGTAAAGCACACATACATATGTATGTGAAGGTATGTACATACTCATTGATGTTTATTCAACCTCTACAGCTGTGCCAAAATGTTGATGGACTCAGCCTACGAGCCGATGGTTAGGGACCTACTTAAGGTCCTAGACAGAAGCAGCCTAAGGCATCTCGCCCGCATAGCGCATAGTGAAATATATTCCATCAACTTCAAAGGTGTGTATGTTTATGTAACTTTATGTTGCTCATTTGTTTATTTCTGGGCGTCATCAACATGTAGAATCCTATATTCTTACTATGATATTGCTTTGAAGTGTTTGTTGATTTCTGTATTTGTTTACCGTGTATCAGTAATATAGATTATTAGATTATTAACATTTCATTTTTTTTTTCTGAAACTGCTGAGGTTATCCTGCTGTTCACAAATGACCTGGAAACCTTGTTCAAATACCAACTAATATCAGTCGAGATATTAAGATATTATCTCGGGAAGAAAGAGGTAACCATAGAGCCAAATCTGACCAAGCAGGAGTTGGTTGCGGCAGTGCAGCAATTCTGGATTTGTTTGTTTGTTTGTTTGTTTTTGTTATCATTTCGCATCTGTCTTTTCTTTTATCTCACTTCCTTTTATTCTATCTCCATTTTCCCTTCGTTTGTGTCTCCTATACTATCTTATTGTTGCATATATTTATGAAGACAATGGTTTAAGACTTGTATGGAGTTCCTTCTCTTTGATTTAGTCCATGCTTTGTATATTTATATTTGTAAGCTGTAAATTTAACTGTGTTTAAAAGGACCATTTCCCTCCACAGGCAAAATGGCTCGAAGAAAGCAAGTAGAACCTGCTCTAGAGAGAGTGGAAAGGAATTCTGTGTTCAGTGATATGTTTGAAAAATCTTTAATTTCCCAAGGAAGTGATTATAAAATGTTGCTTTTGAAAAAGTCATGTAAATTTGTGATTTGTATTTAAAAAAAAAGCTTTCTCCGAAGACCACTCAAATGAAAAAGTATGTTTTTATATGTGCGTGAGTGTGACATCACGAAAGAGAACTTGAGTTTGATTGGCTTGCAGAATGAAGGGTTGAATTTATAAAACAGAACCAATCGATTAAAGATAATGCTACTTAATGAATATTTGTTGTATGGAGTCCCTTCTCTTTGATTTAGTCCATGCTTTTTATATCTGTATTTGTAAGCTGTAAATTTAACTGTGTTTAAAAGGACCATTTCCCTCCACAGGCAAAATGGATTCAGTTATATGTTTGAAAAATCGGTAATTTCCCAAGGAAGTGATTATAAAATGTTGCTTTTGAAAAACGTCATGTAACAGTGGTGGCAACTTTGTAATATGATTTGTGATTAGTGTTTTTTTTTTTTCTTTTTTTTTAAAGCTTTCTCCGAAGACCACTCAGATAAAAAAGTATGTTTTTTATATGTGCGTGAGTGTGACATCACGAAAGAGAACTTATAAAACAGAACCAATCGATTAAAGATAATGCTACTCAATGAATATTTGTTATATCCTGCTGTTTAATCCAACATGTGTTTATCCTTCGTTCTGCACGTGTTCTAAAATCAAGGTCGCCATAAAGAACGGGTTTTGCTTGTTTATTGGCTGAGTACCAGGAGGGTCTCTGAACGCAAGGGTTTGAGTCCTTCCTCGAAGATAGGAAGGGCGCCCACTCAGAGTAACGGTCTCACTGCAAAATCCAAAGTCACTGAAGGCACCATTCTAGTCCTTAAATAGAAAGGGAATATGTTTGTGTGTGTATAATGTATATGATATGTAATATGCATAATTATATGATTATGACTTTGTTTTTTACCCAAATATGCACACAACTCTTTTGTGAAACAGTGTTTTTCGAAAGAAAAGCATGGAATATTAATACTCATACGTACAGTTGCTTGAATCCTCTTACATTTTCCGATAAGAAATATGTGCAAAACAAGGTAACAGTATGTATAAAATGATAGTAACTATTATAAATAATACTAAAATCGGCAACAATGAAGTTAATTGTTATCGTTGTTCCGATGATTATCATAATTATACTAGCACTCTTAATTCAGAATTGATTCATCGTTCTACTTTAATAAGATTATATTTTTCAAATTGACTCCATAGGCAAATATAAGGAGCAAAACAACTGCCAAAAGCAGGAAAATGAAATATGATGGGATGGTCGGTAACATTTTGCAACATTTTTTAGGGAAATGTCCCTTTCTCATACTAGAATTATCCCAACAATAGCTAGAATTAACTGATATATGTCAATCTATATCGTTAATATGATAAATACCAATACCATCAATCTTTCGTATTGCAAACATTTTTCTTGTTATCATTAGGCTAAATATACCGGATTTTTCTGCCGTTTCAAAATTTCATCTCTAAATGACTCGAGAACCAAAATTTCTAAATCCTATAATTACCCAGTGAGCCCATTATCATTTTCCTTCCATTTCCTAAGGGCAAGGGCGAGATGGACATCTAACTGTCGTGGAGGAAGGAGAGCACGAAGCCACTCTGGATGGATCAAGGAAGAACCTGTATCAGTGGCTTCGTAAAGGATAAAATGTACTCGAAAAGCCTCTAGTATTATGTGCGTTTGTATTGTCGAAGCGTGGAACTACTGGGCTGTTATTTGAGAAAACTATCTGCCTTGTTTTCGTGGGCGCAATAATACATTGCATGAGACTACAGTGTTGTATATAGTTAAGAGGTCAATAACTTTTTATTGTGCTTTACTTTATGCGTTAGGAAATGAAATATTGGTAGATGAGCAGAAATATAAGGATGAGGGCTGGAGGGGAGGAAGAAAAGCACGATGGCATTTTGGAAGGATGAAGGGTGTTATTCTCTCTTTCCTTATTTTATATCTATCTCCTCATTTATTTCATAATTTTGTCGTCCTTAATACTTAGACCCTGAGAAAGAGCGCCAAAGTAAAAAGAAAAAAAAAATGAAGAGTTTGAAAAAGAAACATCATCATTGTCTTTATCGTGATTCTTTGTATTATCATTTGATCATTAATATTACCATCATCATTATTATTATTACTATTATCATTATTACTCTTATTATTACAATCATCATTATTACTCTTATTATTATTGCTATCATTAACGTTATCATTTTCGTTAATATCATCACTGTTCTTGTTATTTATCTCTTTTAATGGTAGGAATAAGAATGCTAGTTCACTGGGTTTCTTTCTTTACTGAGTGGGTTCACAATATAATACGAACATATGTTCATATAATAATAAGATAAAATATGTATAAACGGAAGTAATATCACGCACACACTATTACACATTCCCGCACACTCGTCTGCACGGACCGAGTTCTCAGGGCAGACTCCTTGCCTCGAGGTGTCACTCGCCTCCGTCGGTCCACCAGGTGACTGGAAGGGTAAAGATGCAGGGAGGGATAATGATCCAGTTCCGTTTACGATGCGAGAAGAGGTTTTGTTTCCACGTGTTAGTGTAGAGGTGTTAGGAATCGTTGCATAAATGATCTTCGCATCAGACAAGAAGTGGAAGAGATTATTGATATTTATATTTAATTACAAGTTGATTATAATGATAAGTTAATTGATCATTGTACTGGACTGTGAACAGACACTGAGAAGGAATGTTGTTCGTCCTCATAGTATCTCTGCTGATAACATGGAGGATGTTCTCTGTACCTAAGTACCTTAACTTCATTGCCAACTTGAAGCCTTCGAGTTGCCCATCCTTAAACTCTAACAGTGTGAGTTGCCTACAGGGACAGCAAAGTGTGCAGGTGTTGTGTAGGTAAAGACTTTGTCTCCTACCGGATTAGGAGTGGGTTGAGGAGTAAAGATGTTCCAACATTCGGCTTTAGGAATATAAACTAAGATTGTAAAAACAACAGAATTACATCTGTAGAGCTTTTACATCTCCATCATGGAAAACAATAGTCCTTTGTTGGACACCATATAAGGAATTTGTTCCTTAAGGTTCGCTAACTTTGCATTTGATTTATTAAGATCATTTAAGTCGCCTTAATATTAAATAAAAAAGTTGTTTCCTTTTCATTAACATTTCTTTAAGCAGATTCTCAAGATATTCGAATGACTCAATGGTGGAATGAGGGTGTCTACTGATGGCGTCGGTAAGGAAGGAGGGAGACATACTGCTTTGTGTTCCTTAGATGTCCTCTACCGCTGGGCTGTAGAGGTCTTGTTAGATTCAAGGGTCTCTCGTACATGTATGCAAACTCAGCCTCCTCCATCTATATCTCATTTATAGACATGGAAATGTGGAATGTTAATGATATTGCTTGATATTTCTTGGTGAAGCCAGGTTTATATATAATATGTATATGAACACATACACACACACACACACACTCACTCACTCACTCACACACACATACAAACACACACTCACGCACACACACACACACACACACACACACACACACACACACATACACATAAACATAAAGACAGACCAGGATCGACACCTGATTTCGCCTCTGGCTTACACAAGTCGTTATAGTGTTGATTACTATGACCATTGTCCTGTAGTGTTTATTATTTCCTGTGTCTCCTGCGTTATTGAATAAACCTAATCCGTGTAAGTTCTTTGTCTGGTATGATAATCATATTTTGTGTGGATTTTTAGTTT
>NW_028234426.1:39556206-39563706 GCF_977035675.1 Penaeus japonicus | reverse complement strand
CACACGCACACACACAACACACACCACACACACACACACACACATATATAGACATAATTATATATATTATATATATTAGTAGAATTTATATATATATGATATATAATATATATATATATATATATATGATTATATATATATCTGGACCATATATAGTATATATGTATATATATAATATATATATATAATATATATATAAATAGTACATATTATATAAATCATATATTGATATATATTATAGGGGTCGGAGATATATATATATATTATATAAATGTATAGGATATATATTATATATGTATAAATATAAATATATATATATATAAGGAAGTATAATAGCAGGATAAATGATATATATTATATACACAGTGTGTAACATATGTATATGTATATATAGTATATATATATATATAAATATATATATATAAATATATATATATATATTGTATATGTATATATATGTAAGGTATATATAAATATATATATATATATATATTATAATCTATATATATATAATACACTATATATGATAATACTTACATATACATACATATATATATATATATATATAATATATATATATATATAAGTATATCAATTATATATATTATAACAATTACAACAAAATCATATAGTATATATATATATATATATAATATATATTATAATATACACATATTACTTACTATGTATATATAATATATATATATATATATATATATATATAATATACAATATAGATATAATATATATATAATAATAATATATAATATATATATATTATATATTATATATTATAATTTATATATATTTCCTCCAGCTTTCCCTCTCTCTCCCTCTTTCTCTTCCTCTTTCCCTTTAGCCCTCCCTCCTGCATCTTTCTCCCTCTCTCGCTCCCTCTCCCTCTTCCTCTTCCTTTTTCCTCTCCCTCCGGCCATTTATCACTCTCTCTCCCACCCTCTCCCTCTCCCCCACCCTCTCCCTCTCCCAGCAGCCATTTCCCTCTCCCTCTCCCCCACCCTCTCCCTCTCCCTCTCCCCCACCCTCTCCCTCTCCCTCTCCATCTCATACCCCGATCCTAAAATTGCCTCATCGATGGAGCCCCTATCTTAACAACCCATTCAAACATAGATAACAAAAATGGACTATTGCCATGACGAGGGGAAATTGATAGATTACTATAGGGGAGTGCAAAGGGAGAGATAGATAGATAGGTAGATGGAGAGGGAGAGAGAGAGAGAGAGAGAGAGAGAGAGAGAGAGAGAGAGAGAGAGAGAGAAGGAAAGAGAGAGAGAGAGAGAGAGAGAGAGAGAGAGAGAGAGAGAGAGAGGGAAAGAGAGAGAGAGAGAGAGAGAGGGAGAGAGAGAGAGAGAGAGAGAAGAAAGAAGGGAGAGAGAGAGAAGGAGAAGAGAGAAAAGAGGAAAGAGAGAGAGAGAAGAGAAGAAGAAGAGAGAGAGAGAGAGAGAGAGAAGAAGAGGAAGAGGAGAGAGAGAGAGAGAGAGAGAGAGAGAGAAGAAAGAGAAAGAGAGAGAGAGGAAAGCGAGAAAAGGAGAGAGAGAGCTATCTGCGCGAGCGCGCGCTCGGCGCGAGAGATTGAGCGCTCGCTCGCTCGCTCGTCTCTCGAGCTCTCGCGTCGTTTCGCCCCCGTCTCTCGCTTGCTCTCTCTCTTCTTCTATCGCTCTGCTCGCGCTCTCTAACTCTGCTCTCTCTCTCGTTCTTCTCTCTCTCCTCTCTCTGCCTCTCTCTCCTTCTTTCTCCTCTCGCTCTCTCTGTCTCTCGCTCCTCTCCCCCTCTTCCGCCCCCCCCGCGCTCTCTCTCTCTCTCCCCCCCTCTCTCTCTCGACTCCCCCCTCAGTCGCCTCCCCAGCTCCCCCCGCCTCGCCCTCCTTCGCTTAAGCCCTCGCCGACTCGCCCCCCTACGGACTAGCGAGCAAGCACGCTACACCACCCATCGCCTGCCCCCCCACCCCCACACACACCCACACCCCCACACACACCCAACAACCCCCCCCCCGACACACCATAAACACCCCATCCCCCCCACCCACCCTCCACGCGCGACTCTGTGCGCTAGATGCAGGAGGAGCGAGCGAGGAGAGAGGCGATCGAGCCGGTCAAAGTACGATTAGAGAGATAGAGAGAGAGAGAGCAAAAGAGAAAGAAATAAAGACATACTCATACACGCACACAACAAACATTCACACACACACACTCACACATACACACACACACACTCGCTCTCTCTCTCTCTTCCTGTTTTTGAAATAGAGAAAGAGAGCATGGGAGAGTTTGTCCTCTTGATTTAATCGTAATGGGCAGAGTAGTTGGTTTATTTCCTTAAATTAGAACAAATTTCACTGCTTCTCCGCTCGTTGCAATTGAATCAATCTTCTTGAGCAACGCAATTCGAATCCGAGCGAGTCCCTCCCGGGATGGAGTTCGCCTCTGTCTCCCGGGCCCTTTCTCCTTGCCCCGAATATGGTCATGGCTCGAGAGGAACTTTTAGGAGAGGGCGAGAACAAGAGGAAGGCTCTTCCTCTTGAAAAGGAAGGGAAGAAGAGGAAGAAAGAATCCACGCCGACGAGCGGTGTCCAAGTGACGCCGCGGCCGCGTCTCGCGTCGCCTCCTGCGCCCGAGGACATGTTCCATCACTTAGACTTTGACTTTGACTTTGACTTTGACGTCGCCAGCGAGGGACGCCTGATCCTGGCGGGGAGCGTGAACGGCGTGAAGGAGCAGTTCCTCGTCGACACGGGCGCCAACCAAGGCCAGCTGACTCGCCACACGGCGGAGAAGCTCGGTCTGCTCGGCGCCATCACGCACTACGACGCCGTCAGCGTAGAGTACGTCGCCGGCTCCCGCGACGTGGAATTCGGCCAGCTGCCGCCCTTCGAGATCCGTTTCCCGAGAGGCATCAGGGCTACCAGGGGCCGCAGCTCAACATTCTCCCCGCACAGTCCCTCCTGTCTCACGGCTGCATCCTGGACTTCCGTAGGGAGAGGCCGCGGATTTTCTTCCGCTGGACCTCCCGGGAGGCGGCCGAAGGCGCCACTAGCCTCTACGGCCGCTTTTGCCTCGCCGCCAAGGGCTGCCGACGGAAGGCCAGCCACCAGCTCCTCCTGGACACCGGCTCCCCCAGGAACGCCATCAACGCCAGCTTCCTCGAAGAGCTGCGCGACGAGCCAAGAGCGAAGGCCTCCGGGAAGTTCCGCCTGCAACTTTACCGGAACCAGAGCAGAGCGGAACTCTCTGCCTGTGACGTCATCATCACGAACCTGGGAGACACGAAATTCCTTCTGGGCACAGACTTCCTTCGACAGCATCGCGCCTTCTGCGACCTCGGGACGAAGCAGCTGTACGTAGCCGTCGGCGGCCAGTACTACTGCCTTCGTCTGACGAACGAAAGGAGCAGCTGATCAGCGTTGCTTCGCGGGAACTGCCTCCCAGTAAAACGGATCAGGTCTCTGTTAACGCTGGAATCCCGACATGAAATTTCCTGTATTTGTATGTTTTATAATGATAAAAAATAAATATATATACATCATAAAAATGGACATTTCGCTTTGTGTACTCTGTTCATTTCTCTATAAACTATGTTCTATGTTCTTTTTCTCCTGCAGCCTCACCCATGGCGCAATGCAAGGAAAGCATAAAAACAAATTCGTTTTGTTCTCCACTGCAAATTCTCAGTTCTGTATTATGTATTCTGTGTTCGGTGTGTTTTTCTGAAGTGTTTTTAAACATAATCCATCTCCCTCTCTATTTGCTCGTTCGAATATTGTTTAGCTATTTGTCAGTTGAGGCGAGAGAGTAAGATCAGTAAAGTAGTGAATCTACTCTCGCGTGTCTTTCAAAATGGCGGCTGAACTCATCTCAACCCACGCAGCCGCTGTGAAGTGTCGTGTCTACATGTTTTGTATTTGTTTTTAGAATAATTTGCTTTAGTACATTTACTAAATGTTTTTACATTTTTTAAAATCTATATTCAGCCTGAAAAACACCAAATCTGTTTATTCCGAGAGCTTTGTGGTTGTTATTTCGCGTCATTGAAAAAAATAAGTAAATAACTGAACATGTAAAGGAAATCAGCGAAGTTCTTATTAAACAATTTTTCTGTTTGAATAATCGTACTTAAGATAAACATTAATATGAATTTACTTAGAGATAAATATATCTTACATTCTAATTCTAATCTGATAATGCTTAATCTATTCTGATTTTTTATTATTTTTCAACTTTTTTTTTAAATTTTGTTTTCCTCTTTCATATTTTCCCATGTTAAAAGCTTTGGAAGTATTGCAAATGAAAATTCTAATTCTAGGAAACTAAACATCTTTTGATTAAACGGAAAAAAAAACAAGGGAAACATTCATACACCTTAAAAGAAGGAGAAGACGAAGAAGAGGAAGAAGTCGAAAAAGGAAAAACAAACAAAACAAAAAGAAAAACATGCATAATAAAGAAAAAAGGAAACAATAAATTATTTAAAAAAATAAAAAGCGGGATGATAGAAGTAAAGAGAAGAAAGGGAAATGGAAAAAAGTAAACAAGATATCAAAGCAAAATATTCTAGCAGGAGTAAACTCAAGATCACAAGGTCTGCAACACAAAGAAAAAGCATTTCACGACAAGGAGGCGATATATATATATATATATATATATATATATATATACATACATATATATATATAAATATATACATATATATATATATATATATATATATTCATTTATATGGGTTTCTTTATAATCTCTCTCTCTCTCTCTCTCTCTCTCTCTCTCCCTCTCTCCCTCTCTCTCTCGATTTCCGTCTATCCCTCTTTGCTTCTCCAAATCGGAAAACTAATGTTCAAAAGTGCCTTGAACACTGTAATTGCCAAGACAATTATAATTTAATTGCACTGACGCAAACCATGCACTCTGCAAACACGAAGAGTCATTAAGGAAAGGTTAATTAGGAGACTTTGTTGCCTAATTACTACTATCTAGGTACTTGTTTTTATTATGATCATACTTATGACTGTGATTACATTTAGAATTGGAACTATGACTGCACATACACTCTTGCGCACTACTCACAGACGGCTCTTGGGGGACAAGACAACAGTTTCGAAAACTTTCAGAACATCTTCAAAAGAAAAGAAGAAGAATAAAAAAGCAGAGGAGATAAATATGTTTGAAAAGAAATAGGGAGAAGATCATCGGCGGGAACATGGATAATAGTTGTAACTCCTGAGAGAGGGAGGGAGGGAGAGAGAGAGAGAGAGAGAGAGGGAGAGAGAGTGAGAGAGAGAATAAGAAAGAGAGAAATGAAGAGAGAGAGAGAGAATAAGAAAGAGAGAGAGAGGGGGGGGGGGAAGTGAGAGAGAGAATAAGAAAGAGAGAAATGAAGAAAGAGAGAGAGAGAGAGAGAAAAGAAGAGAGAGAGAGAGAGTGCGACAGAGCTTAAAATATAAAAGGTCTGGTTATTTAATCAGAAACTTAATTGCATACCAAACCCCCAGAGTCGGAGATATCAAATGATTCCCAATTTCAACTTAAATGACAGATTATGTCCCCATGTCCTCACGCCCTAAAACTTGCCAACTTCCCCACATTATACTTGACCTCAGGTGACCATGCTTGCGCTTCCGTGCTTCCTTTCCTCTTTCTCTCTTTGCTTCTTCAATAACTTCTTTAGCTTCCTCTCTTTTTCCTCACCTTAAACCCTACTTGAACTTTTTTCCCGAAACTTCTCCTAGGATGAATCTGTCTGTCTGTCTGTCTATATATCTATCTATTTCTATCTATTTATCCCACTAACTATCTCTATCTCTGTCTATTTATCCCGCGATCTATCTCTTTTTTCTCTATCTATTTCTCTCTTTCATTCCTCTCTCCATCCCCCCTCTCTTTCTCTCTTCCTCTTTTATCCATCCCGCCCTCCTCTGATTTTTCTCTTCTTTCCCATCCCTCCCACCCATCCCCCGTCATTACATATATCATCATCCAAATTTATATTGTATTTATTGACAATTCATTGATCAGCAAAGACACATTTTCCGTTTCTTAAATATATCGCTTGTTTCCTCACGAGCAAAAAAAAAAAAAAAAAACAATAAATAAATAAATAAAAATAAATAAATAAATAAAAATAAATAAATAAATAAATAAATAGATAAAGCAGCAACAACCCAGACCTCAATGAATTCAGTTCGACTTCTTGGGTTGCCACGATAGTGTTATGGCCTGGGATGATATACATTTGGGACGATATCTTGCAAGCTGTATGTTCATGGGAGTCTCTGGTTCGGAAGAGGAGGTTGTGGATGTGTGTGTGTGAGTGTGTGTGTGTGTGTGTGTGTGTGTGTGTGTGTGTGTGTGTGTGTGTGTGTGTGTGTGTGTGTGTGTGTGAGTGTGTGTGTGAGTGTGAGTGTGTGTGTGTGTGTGTGTGCACAGTATACACATCAACACAAACAAACGCATACACACACATACACATGCACATGCACACGCTTACAAACACACACACACACACACACACACACACACACACACACACACACCATACTAATAAGTAAAACAACGCCCTACCCCCAAACATAAGGTCTGCTGAAGAGTCTCTCTTTAACGTGTCATAAACAAGAAAAAAAGTGAACCATTACCTTATCCGGGTTGGCAAGTGGTCCGAGTGGTTTTCCTTTGCTATCGATTAGCGTTATGTGCTCGTTTAGCCCATTTTGCTACGTAGAGGAAGAGGTAATCAATGTTCAATGTCTTTTTGTTTTGTCTCTCTCTCTCTCTCTCTCTCCCTCCCTCTCTCTCTCTCTCTCTCTCTCTCTCTCTCTCTCTCTCTCTCTCTCTCTCTCTCTCTCTCTCTCTCTCTCTCTCTCTCTCTCTCTTTGTGTGTGTGTGTGTGTGTGTCAGATTCTGTTTCTTTCTTTTATATCAATACTGCGAACACAAGCACTTTTTCGCTCAAATGGCGCTTCCGTAACCAATTAAGCAAAGGCCAAGGAAAGGCCACTGTATACTGCCACTTCCTTATTCATTAGAAGCCGCAGTACCGAGAAAGGATAATAGATGCACGCCAAATGCCTCCTAACTGCAATGATAAAAACAATGTTGCATGTGTCTGTACGGGTACGAGACGCTATTACGTCATGCTCTGGTGGTATGCCATACCGATGTTATATTTTCATTGTCTCTTCTTCTCTCTTCCTCTTTTTGTCGCACCTTTCTTTCTCTCTCTCTCTCTCTCTCTCTCTCTCTCTCTCTCTCTCTCTCTCTCTCTCTCTCTCTCTCTCTCTCTCTCTCTCTCTCTCTCTCTCTCTCTCTCTCTCTCTCGATATACTGTCACAATTCTCTCTCTCTCTCTCTCCTCCGTCTCCCTCCTCTCTCTCTCTTATCTTTTTACTGCCCTCTCTCTCTCTCTCTCTCTCTCTCTCTCTCTTCTCTCTTTCCCTCTCCCTCCCCTCCCCTCATCCCCTCTCCCCTCTCAGCTTCTCCCCCCCTCTCCCCCCTC
>NW_028234426.1:39548706-39551206 GCF_977035675.1 Penaeus japonicus | reverse complement strand
GAGGAGGAGGACGAAGGAGAAGAAGGTCTGAGAGGAGGAGAGGATACGACAACTTCTTGTCCTCAAGGATGTCCCTCTTCCAGTGGCGCCACGAACCTGACGCTGACGAAGGAGGCGGTGCTGGAAGTCCTGCAGGAGGTCGCCCACTACCTGCGCGCCTCGAACCTCGTGCTTGTCGCTCGCCAAGACGATTTCGGTAAAATTATTAGATGAGTATTCATGCGATAAAAGGATAATGAATTGTTGGTTACATGAAATGATAACAAGCAAACTGGCATGATGAGTTAGGCTTTCAGTGTGCTGTAATTAATCGGGGTGTGATTGCGCATTAACACTAAACCTTGCTCCACATTATCCCGGCGTGTTAAAAGCTGAAGATGAGAGAGAGGTAAGAAAGAGTGAAAGAGCGAGAGGGAAAGAGGCAAAGACTGAAGGGGAATTAGGGAGTGAGAGAGGGAGAGAGAGAAAGAGAAAGAGAAAGAGAGAGAGAGAGAGAAAGAGAGAGAGAGAGAGAGAAAGAGAGAAAGAGAGAGAGAGAGAGAGAGAATAAGAGAGAGAGAGAGGCAGAGGGAGAGAGAAATACAAAGAGATATTATCTATATAAGATACCAATATGTAAGACAATTATTTGAAACTAGGAATGCTTTTGCTACCGTGTGATATCCGTGTAATTTTCCTCTCTCTTTCTACAGTTTCAAATGACTTCTCTGGTCAAACAACATAGGTCATCTGTCTCTGTCGTAATAACAGTTGTCAGTGTCCCTAAGCATGCGTTTATTCAGTGTATGCGTGTGTGTGTGTGACGTTGAGCGTGTGAGCGTTTGTGCGTCTGTGTTTGTATATATGCAGGTGTGGGTGATTGCTTGTTTATGTGTGTTTGTACATATGTATGCATGTGTGTGTGTGAGTGTATGCATACTTTCGTGCCTATGCTGTTCCATGCCATCGTTGTAATATCCATCTATCATCATCGCTTAATGACGCAGTCCCCACGCAAACCATTCCTCATCTCTTAAACATGTAACATAAATCCTCAGCGTAGATGGATATATCAATAGATAGATGTTCTATTAAATAGAGAGACAGATCGATAGACAGAGAGCTACATAAGGGGATAGAAAGACAGATAGGCACACATCATTAGATTCTTTTAACAAACGTTTAGGTAAACAAATGATTAGACAGACAGACATCTACATAGATAGGCAGTAAGACAAGTAGACAGACATATAGATCAACAAACATAAACAAACAGACAGAAATATTGGACCAGGATTCTTAACCAGCCCCCCCCCACCCCCACCCCCTCCTCTATAGGCGCTGCATGCCTTAGGGGAAGAGAAAGGAAGTTTTTGAATCATTTGTCGTTCTTTTAACAGAGACATCATACATTGGGCCTAGCTGTGATGTTGAAGAAACTTAAAATGATCATTATTAAGGCATTACATAATGACAGTATGTGTGTGTGTTTGTGTGGATGTGTTGGTGTTTGTGTGTGTGTGTGTTCGCGTGTGTGTGTGTATACGCGAGTATAACAACATTTCGCCTAGTGAAGGGATGGGGTGGGGGACATGCAGGCCAGAACCAACAAGCACAGTGGGGCGTGGGGTTACGTAAAGGGGTTACGCACCACCGCACCAGACCCTCTCCCATCCTTTTCAGATTCCTGCATCAGCTTAGCCAAGAGCCTGTATCGCAGAAGCCTCCCCACGACCTGCACCACCCAGTCCTCGCTGAGAGGCTACCACTACGCTCTCGTGTTCTTCGCGAACTCGGAGGTCAGGCGAGGTCAAAGTCATCTTATTGGATTATCAGTGTTGTCTTATCGTGTTTTTATTTTGTCATGACCATAACAACCACAATTATATGATGATCGTGGTTGTTATTGTTGTTGCTTTTCCCTATCATTATCATTACAATTATTATTATTATCATTAGTATTATTGTTATTATTGTTATTATTATTATCATTATCATTATCATTATTATCACTATCATTATTATTATTATTATTATTATTATTATTATTATTTTTATCACTATCATTATTATTATTATGATTATTATTATTATCATTATTATTGTTATTATTATTATTATTATTATCATTATTAGTATGAGTATTATCCTTATTATGATCATTATTATTATAATCTTTATTTCATTACTATTACCATAATCCTATTATCATCAACATTATCACTATGTTATTGTTATCGTTGTGGATGTCTGTATTAGTAGCAACAGTAATAGTAGAAGTAGTAATATCACTGTCATTATCATTATCATTTCATTACTGTTGTTGCTGTTTATTATCATTAACATTTTAACATTATTATCATTATCACTACTATCATTATAATCATCGTCATTATCATTGTCATTATGATTACCATTGCCTCCATGATTTTTATTATGAATGTAATTGATATTACATCTACTACTTTTTGGCATTATCATCATTATTATTATCATCATCATTTTTAATCATTATTATCAT
>NW_028234426.1:39531206-39538706 GCF_977035675.1 Penaeus japonicus | reverse complement strand
ATCAACAAAGGAATCAAGAAGATCGCCCGCACCGTTTTCCATCAATGAAGGAATCAAGAAGATCGCCCGCACCGTTTTCCATCAATGAAGGAATCAAGAAGATCGCCCGTGCCGTTTTCCATCAACAAAGGAATCAAGAAGATCGCCCGCACCGTTTTCCATCAATGAAGGAATCAAGAAGATCACCCGTGCCGTTTTCCATCAATGAAGGAATCAAGAAGATCACCCGCGCCGTTTTCCATCAACAAAGGAATCAAGAAGATCGCCCGCACCGTTTTCCATCAATGAAGGAATCAAGAAGATCGCCCGTGCCGTTTTCCATCAACAAAGGAATCAAGAAGATCGCCCGCACCGTTTTCCATCAATGAAGGAATCAAGAAGATCGCCCGCACCGTTTTCCATCAACAAAGGAATCAAGAAGATCGCCCGCGCCGTTTTCCATCAACAAAGGAATCAAGAAGATCGCCCGCGCCGTTTTCCATCAATAAAGGAATCAAGAAGATCGCCCGCACCGTTTTCCATCAATGAAGGAATCAAGAAGATCGCCCGCACCGTTTTCCATCAACAAAGGAATCAAGAAGATCGCCCGCGCCGTTTTCCATCAATGAAGGAATCAAGAAGATCACCCGCACCGTTTTCCATCAATGAAGGAATCAAGAAGATCACCCGCGCCGTTTTCCATCAATGAAGGAAGCAAGAAGATCACCCGTGCCGTTTTCCATCAACAAAGGAATCAAGAAGATCACCCGCACCGTTTTCCATCAATGAAGGAATCAAGAAGATCACCCGCGCCGTTTTCCATCAATGAAGGAATCAAGAAGATCACCCGTGCCGTTTTCCATCAACAAAGGAATCAAGAAGATCACCCGTGCCGTTTTCCATCAACAAAGGAATCAAGAAGATCACCCGTGCCGTTTTCCATCAACAAAGGAATCAAGAAGATCGCCCGCACCGTTTTCCATCAACAAAGGAATCAAGAAGATCGCCCGCGCCGTTTTCCATCAACAAAGGAATCAAGAAGATCGCCCGCACCGTTTTCCATCAACAAAGGAATCAAGAAGATCGCCCGCACCGTTTTCCATCAACAAAGGAATCAAGAAGATCGCCCGCACCGTTTTCCATCAACAAAGGAATCAAGAAGATCGCCCGCGCCGTTTTCCATCAATGAAGGAATCAAGAAGATCGCCCGCACCGTTTTCCATCAACAAAGGAATCAAGAAGATCGCCCGCGCCGTTTTCCATCAACAAAGGAATCAAGAAGATCGCCCGCACCGTTTTCCATCAACAAAGGAATCAAGAAGATCGCCCGCGCCGTTTTCCATCAACAAAGGAATCAAGAAGATCGCCCGCACCGTTTTCCATCAACAAAGGAATCAAGAAGATCGCCCGCACCGTTTTCCATCAACAAAGGAATCAAGAAGATCGCCCGCGCCGTTTTCCATCAATGAAGGAATCAAGAAGATCGCCCGCACCGTTTTCCATCAACAAAGGAATCAAGAAGATCACCCGCACCGTTTTCCATCAATGAAGGAATCAAGAAGATCGCCCGCACCGTTTTCCATCAATGAAGGAATCAAGAAGATCGCCCGCGCCGTTTTCCATCAACAAAGGAATCAAGAAGATCGCCCGCGCCGTTTTCCATCAATGAAGGAATCAAGAAGATCGCCCGCACCGTTTTCCATCAACAAAGGAATCAAGAAGATCGCCCGCACCGTTTTCCATCAACAAAGGAATCAAGAAGATCGCCCGCACCGTTTTCCATCAACAAAGGAATCAAGAAGATCGCCCGCGCCGTTTTCCATCAACAAAGGAATCAAGAAGATCGCCCGCACCGTTTTCCATCAACAAAGGAATCAAGAAGATCGCCCGCACCGTTTTCCATCAACAAAGGAATCAAGAAGATCGCCCGCACCGTTTTCCATCAACAAAGGAATCAAGAAGATCGCCCGCGCCGTTTTCCATCAACAAAGGAATCAAGAAGATCGCCCGCACCGTTTTCCATCAACAAAGGAATCAAGAAGATCGCCCGCGCCGTTTTCCATCAACAAAGGAATCAAGAAGATCACCCGTGCCGTTTTCCATCAACAAAGGAATCAAGAAGATCGCCCGCGCCGTTTTCCATCAACAAAGGAATCAAGAAGATCGCCCGCGCCGTTTTCCATCAACAAAGGAATCAAGAAGATCGCCCGCACCGTTTTCCATCAACAAAGGAATCAAGAAGATCGCCCGCACCGTTTTCCATCAATGAAGGAATCAAGAAGATCACCCGTGCCGTTTTCCATCAACAAAGGAATCAAGAAGATCGCCCGCGCCGTTTTCCATCAACAAAGGAATCAAGAAGATCGCCCGCGCCGTTTTCCATCAATGAAGGAATCAAGAAGATCACCCGTGCCGTTTTCCATCAACAAAGGAATCAAGAAGATCGCCCGCACCGTTTTCCATCAACAAAGGAATCAAGAAGATCACCCGTGCCGTTTTCCATCAACAAAGGAATCAAGAAGATCGCCCGCACCGTTTTCCATCAACAAAGGAATCAAGAAGATCACCCGTGCCGTTTTCCATCAACAAAGGAATCAAGAAGATCGCCCGCGCCGTTTTCCATCAACAAAGGAATCAAGAAGATCACCCGCGCCGTTTTCCATCGAGAACACCAGACTTCGGCTCAAAAACCTTTCGTGGGTACATCTCACACTCTCTCTTTCTTTGACTCCCCTCTCCATTTATCTATCGATCTATCTCTGCTTCTCCATCTCCCTACTCACTCTCTCTCTCTCTCTCTCACTCTCTCTCTCTCTCTCTCGTGTAGCTGAGCGGTATCAACCGTGCCTGTCGATCTTACGGCGCGGGTTCGAGTCCCGGTCAGGGAGGTAAATATTTGTATATATTAAAAATGCGTTACTGCATTCTACCATCTTCTCACACATATAACCTTGGTAACTTGATTTGGGACTTGAATTTGTGATTCCGTGGCTGCCGAGTGCCCGTGGGAGATGTTCGTGAAACCTCGCTATCACTGTTCTGGCAAGAACACATAGGTAATGTCCATGACATCTCATAAGGCGTCTGGTTGAACATCTCTTTTACGGGTCGTGTAGCTGAGCGGTATCAACCGTGCCTGTCGATCTTACGGCGCGGGTTCGAGTCCCGGTCAGGGAGGTAAATATTTGTATATATTAAAAATGCGTTACTGCATTCTACCATCTTCTCACACATATAACCTTGGTAACTTGATTTGGGACTTGAATTTGTGATTCCGTGGCTGCCGAGTGCCCGTGGGAGATGTTCGTGAAACCTCGCTATCACTGTTCTGGCAAGAACACATAGGTAATGTCCATGACATCTCATAAGGCGTCTGGTTGAACATCTCTTTTACGGGTCGTGTAGCTGAGCGGTATCAACCGTGCCTGTCGATCTTACGGCGCGGGTTCGAGTCCCGGTCAGGGAGGTAAATATTTGTATATATATATATATGTATATATATATATATATATATATATATATATATACATATATACTGTATATACATATTCGTATATGCATATATGTATATATGTATATATCTATACACATATAAATGTAAACATATGTATATAGGTATGTGTATATATATGTATATATATATATATATATATATATATATATATATATATATATATATATAATATATATATATATATAAATATATAT
This sequence comes from Penaeus japonicus, assembly GCF_977035675.1. Lineage (NCBI taxonomy): Eukaryota > Metazoa > Arthropoda > Malacostraca > Decapoda > Penaeidae > Penaeus > Penaeus japonicus. The sequence goes on along the minus strand of NW_028234426.1, from coordinate 39,535,019 downwards.
ATATTGAATATAGTTATATATTTATGTATATATTTATACATATACATATATACATAATACACATATGTATGTATGTATGTATGTATATATATATATATATATATATATATAATATATATATATATATATATATATATATACATATATACATGCCTATATATATATATATATATATATATATATATATATATATATATATGTATATATATACATATATATGTAGATATAGATATGTATATCTCTATACATATCTATAGATAATATATATATATATATATACATATATATATATATATATATATATATATATATAAATATTTGTGTTTGTGTGTGTGTATGAACAAATGGATATATCTGTATCTATATATATATATCTATATATATATATATATATGTATATATATACAGTGTATGTATATATGTATATATATACATACATATATATACATCGTTTTTCGTTTAGGATTCTGATTCTGCAAGATATGCAAGTGTAAACATTTAGAAACACACACAATCATGCAATCACCCACACAACTTGGTAAACCCATACACATACACAGCCACGCACCACACCAACAAAAACATTGCAAATGTAATTTCATTTGATGTCATATCATTTTATTTTTTCTGAATATTAACCGGGATACAATATTGGCTCTTTGTTTAAAAGCCATTTATTCTTATATTCATAGAATAGTATGTGGCTCAGTTTACGCACGTAAATAAAAGTAAAATAATAATAATAATAATAATAATAATAATAGTAAATATAAAAATAATAAAAAATAATATGCAAACAGATGAATAAATGGGAAAAAAATACAGCAAAAAATTGTGTATAACAAAGATACTCTAAACACCAATCAGATTCCAAATGTTAGGAAAGTTCTAAACATATGTTCAATCAATCTTAAAAACCAACGAGACTCCAAAATCTAAACAACTCAAAACATCAATCGACTTTTAAACATTAATTCCATCATCAACTTCCACCCTTTCAGCGTGAAATGGATCCCAACGGCCGACAACCAGTTCGGTGTTCCCGAATCGGATGGGACCTGGACGGGAATGGTTGGGCAGTTGCATCGTCAGGTACGGGTATGGTTGGCTGGTTTGGGCACTGGGCAATTATTGTCCGTGGCTTGTCTGTGAGTAGTAGGGATATTTGGTGTGTAACTAACTGGATATTGTACGTTGTTTCACAGCTTATAGACTTTCATTATGGTTAGTTTGTGTATTGTGTGCGTGTGCGTTGCTTAAGGGGGGTATCACACGAGGGGAAAGTTTCGTGTACGTTCTGCAATCGTCACGCTGACTGTGTACTATCTTTAAATTTGTACAGATCAGCGCGTGTGCACGGAAATGTCTCGCTAGCGATATACGTCTACTAAATTTAAGTGAAGATCTTTGGTCACGAAAACAAATACAAAATATTACAACAAATACAAATAGAAAGTTTTCCTTGTTTATGAGTATTAGATTACCCTCGTGGTTGACCGCTCCTCGGTCGAAACCGATAGTACAGTATTATTTAATTAATATTATGGTGGAGTGTGTACAGGATATGAATAAACAGCAGGCACATGTTAACTATTTGTTAAAAGAGCATACAGATATATAAGGAAAAGTAAAATAAAGAAAACGACACAAATAATTGTTTCAGTTCTCTGTTTCTAAAAACTAAGCTTGATCTTGGACTTGCTCTTCTTGTTCTTGTTGCGCCAGTCTTGTTTCCCCAAAGTCCAGCACGACTGCTACACACACTGCCAGACCCCTTTAAGAGAGTCAAAACCTTTTGCAAGATCGTAAAACAGAAGTAAAAGGCCACTCCGCCACTCGGAATTCCACGCCGATCTAGCTTTTTCTAATCCTCACTCTTCAGCTGCCGGATATGCTCTCATTTCTTCACCCGTCTTCACCACAATGGCATAAAGTTGCCACCTTCCTCCGCCATAACGATATCTAAACCTCAAACGAACACAAACAAATACCTCGAAGGTAGTTGACTACTTGTCTGATTTATGCCAAGACAGCGCGAATATAATAAGGCATAACAAGACAAGCCCGTTCCCACATTACAATAAAGAGCAATAACACTGACTCTCATTTGACTCAGTGTTTACATCGGGTAGTCCGGAGTTCCAGATCTAAAACCTATGGTCGTCTTTGAACTTTACTTATTCACAATATTGTAGTTATAATGTTACGGACAGTGTTATGGTGATTGAAGTGCTCGCGCTTCGTGAGACAGGAAGTACAGGATGCGTGATGGGAATAGATTGTTGATTGTAGAAATTTCTCATCATGTGATACTCCCTACAGTATATGTAGGGAGTATGCTTTGCATACTTTCATAATACACAACTGTATATTCCACACATCCAAATTGTACACATATTATACACCGCTATAAGTGAACTGGTATATTTGATAATAACTGTGATAATGATAATGGTTATTATTATGACTGTGGTAACCGTGGGGATAATACTAATGTGTTCATAATAATAGCCGTGGCTAAAGCTAGTATCAAACCTTCAATATTATCATTATCGCCACTATTTACAGTAGTGATGATAATAACAATCATGACATATCTTGAAATAGTGAACAAAGCGAAAAAGATAAAGAACGAAGAAAGAATCGTTTTCAAGGATGAGTAAATAAAACAAGGAAAGATGGAAGTAATAGTTCCAGGAAACCAGGAAATGGAACACCACACGAGAGGGCAGCACCGGATAACAGAGAATCAGTAAAATATGCTTTAAAGAAAATCATTGATTGGGAGGGTCTACTTTACGAAAAAAGGGAAAGCCTGAATGAAGAGGAAACCAAGTTACTGTAAGATTTAGGCCTAAAAAAAATAAAAAATAAAAATACACGAGCAGGGATGAATGTCAGTTGCATGAAGAGATAACTTTTTGTGAAGATCGATTTACAAATAAAAGGTGACAACTACGACCGTGGGAGCTATTGCGATATTCAACTGACGCTGTAACTGGAAACGGTTACAGAAGGAGGAGGCGGGGGAAAGAGAGCTGTAGTTTGGATTTATGTCAGGGAGAGAGACAGCGAATGCAATTTTGATTTTGAGGTATATGCTGGAATATTCAGAAGAAAGTATGTCTCGGATTTATTCATTTGGCGAAGATAGATAATCGGGTTTCAAGGCTGGAAGTTTGAAGGTTTAAGAGGGGAAAGCGAGTCCCCGAAATAACGTGATGAATGTGCAATTCGCCATTCAGCCTTTACACTTTCAACATTAAGGCGCTTTTTGCAGCGACATTCTCTGCAATTACTCGCAATCGAATTGCAAGTAATTTCTCTTGATAGCTCCGGCCACACCCGCATGCCAATCTGTCCATTAAGGCTGCCAGCACGCATGTCCCAACTGTCACCAGATGGCGAAAATGCCAATCATTTCCTTTTCTATTTCATTTCGTCTTATTCGGCCGATTAAGGCGTTTATAAAGTTTATAAAGACAGTTATATATTTCAAGACTCAAACTCATGAATGAAAATGTATAACAAATGCTAACATAGATACCATTGATAAAAGGGTGACAACTGTTTCAATCCTTTAACTTGAGTTACATTTTTGATAACTCGTAATCAACTAAACGGCAATTTTTGTACAAGAACAATAAGTGCACTGGGTACATTTTTGTAGTTTTTTTCTTTTGGCCAACTACTGATTAAAGACTACTGAAGTATGAAGTCAGAGCAATACTTTCCAATCTGTTTACATATTGTTGGACAGAAAGCGATTTCTTCAGAAAAAAAAGAAACTTCGAAATAGTTTAAAAATATACC
>NW_028234426.1:39496206-39513706 GCF_977035675.1 Penaeus japonicus | reverse complement strand
TAATGGAGATAAGATTTGAATAAAAACAAAGGTTTAAGACAGCATTAAGATAAGAAAAGAGATCAAAAGAAGGACATCTTAAGATAATGTACATGTCCAGAGATAAGATGTAGATATAAGATATAGATCGACAGTCTATTTACAAACAGGTTATGAATAAACCTTTTTAAAATGTAAATAATCTGTCAAAACTTTTTTCCAAAGTATCGGTAATCAAGTACAGTAATTAACATTGTGATTACAAAATACAATCTAACGTTCAAATTAAATTGAATAGAGATAGGTATTATTGCTGTACGAGTAATATCATTCCTTTTCATCAGTCAAATGAATTAAAATAATCATATACAAAATAATGATAACAAAGTATGTGACCAAACCTCTAAGGAAAATTATTTAATAATATGAATAACCCGAACCCGATAACTCTAAAGGTAGCAATCTAATTGAATGTATGAATATATAAATGATTTCAGTCCATAATTTCTTCTATCACTCTATCATCATTAGTGATGATATGATCAATATCAAACGTCGCTGCTCTTTTATTTTTATTTTTATTTTTTTTTTCCTCTTGTGCTGGCCCGGAAGATCTAAAACACTTTGGTGAAAAGAGCAGGCATTTATCGTCATTTTTCATCGGAATCAGGTATTGTCAGACTTTTATTTCAAGTGACAGTATTGCTCCTGCAAACATGGCCTTTAACTGAATATGAATGTATACATAAGAAATTTAGGAAACCATGTTTTCAATGTTGCAGTGGGCAAGCCGGTGAGGGAGGCTTGTTTTGATAGAGTTAATGGCTGTTTGCACAAAAATCAGGAGCATTACATTGTGAGTTACTTTAATTTGTTGTATATAGGAAATGTTATGTTGTGTAGATACTATTGTATTTTCAAGGAATATTGGACCAAGATTTAATCTTTGATTGTTTGTACATTTATTGACCTAATTATATGAATTGTGTTTGAGGCAAGCTGTGCCATTATTGAGATATTGTGTTATGGTGCGATCAACTTGAACATTTTTGGATTACTTGACCTTGGCCTTATTGAGTTGTCTGATATGTTTTGAATGAATCTGAAGTTTCCTTTAGTGTGATGAGTATGTACATTTAGAGTAGGGTGGCATAATCAGTATTTTAGTTTATTTGATAGTTCATTGATATATTGTATATGTGGACCACATCAATTGCATTTGTACTCATTACGTGTATATTTCAAGTTGAAATAAACGTTTGCAACAAGTCTGTGATTTTAGGGCGAACCAATCACCAACGTAATCAATTTATATTTATAAACAAAATTGACACCCTTCGTTTGAATGGTGCTTTAATACATATGAATCTCGTGTCAATTCTATTTCGAAATAAGTACCACCAAGAAAATATGCCATCAAAACAGTAGGTACAAGAATAACTGCATATATATTGGAGTGAAAGGAATTGAATATCCTTCGATGTCTTTTAGAACTTCTTCAAAAGGCCTAGGTTTGTGTTGTCTTTTCTCGAGACGCTTTTGTATATCTTGTTTCCCTCTGATCTTCCCGATCTTTATTTTCTTTCTTGGTCTTCATCTCTTTCCTTTTCTTCTTCTTCTTCTCTTCCTCCTCCTCCTCCTTCTGCTTTTCCTCTAGCTCCACATCTTTTTTTATTCCTCCTCTTATTCCTATTTTTTCTCGACTTTCACTCGATCCTTCCGCACTCTACACGCCCCTTCTGCCCATTCCCTCCTTCCCTTCCATCCTCCTCCCCTTTCCTTCTATCCTTTTCCCACGTTCTACCGATCTTACTTCTCTCCCTACTCCTTTTCTTCCTTCTTCAATTGCTCCTTATTCTCTGTAACATCATTACCACCATCATCACCCTCATCCTTCTCCTCCTTTTCCATCTCTTTCTACTTTTGTCTCTCTACATCCTTCCTCTCTTCCTCCTTCTCGTGTTTCTCTTCCTCTTTCTTCCTCTATTTTCCTTATTCATCGAAATATACATTATATGTTATATATATTTCTGACAAAAGAATTAAATCCAATAAACAAATATCAATCGTTAATGATAATCAAGACTAAATTAACACAATATTTCTTTGCTTAGGAAAGAGTTCGTTATTCATATGATATATCATATTCCATTATGGAATATTTCATATGATATATCATATTCATTATGGGTTAGATTTTGTTTAATTTCCTCCATTCTATCTCTTTTCTATTCCGCTCTTGCCATTCTTCTCTCTTTCTTTTTTTATTTTTATTTTTTTTGTTACTCGTTTTTTTTTTATTGTATGCTTGTTCAAAAGTTAATGATTAATAGTATATCCATATGGACTGCGGAATATTATTACCGTATCATAAAACATCAGAAGTCAATAATTTCAAAAGCGGATTAGCGATTTCACAAACACAAACAAAGTGATAACTAATATCCTATGATGTTATCGCTTCGTTCTTAAAAGGTTTTGGAATGAACGGCTAATATCCTATATTTTTCTTCATCTCTCTCTCACTTTCCTTCTCATTCTCACTTTCTCTCTCACTCTAACTTTTATTCTAACTCTCACTCTCGATCTAACTCTCACTCTCACTCTAACTCTCACTCTCGCTCCCACTCTTACTCTAACTCTAATTCTAACTCTCACTCTCGCTCTAACTCTCCCTCCCACTCTCACTCTCACTCTCGCTCTAACTCTCGCTCCCACTCTTACTCTAACTCTAATTCTAACTCTCACTCTCGCTCTAACCCTCACTCTCACTCTAACTCTCCCTCCCACTCTCGCTCTAACTCTCACTCCCACTTTCACTCTAACTCTCACTCTCGCTCTAACTCTCGCTCCCACTTTTACTCTAACTCTAATTCTAACCCTCACTCTCACTCTAACTCTCCCTCCCACTCTCACTCTAACTCTGCCTCTAACTCTTGCTCCCACTCTTACTCTAACTCTCCCTCCCACTCTCACTCTAACTCTCCCTCCCACTCTCACTCTAACTCTCACTCTCTCTGCTCCTTCGTTATAACGTCATTACAACCAATGGCTAAACTCAACCACCCTGCAATATAATCTCCTTCGTCCACAGTACAGCGCATACGAGACTGATCTGTGTGTGGTTCTCTGATCTGGTCAATAATATGAAGTTGTTTCGAAGCCCCTTTGACGTCGGAGCCAACTTTGATGGTTTGCGTGGATATGTTATCAAGTCATGGTCGTGCTTGTGTGTGTGCGCGTGTGTGTGTGTGTGTGTGTGTGTGTGTGTTTGTTTGTTTGTGTGTGTTATTTGTTTGTGTGTTTTTGTTTATTTGTTTGTTTGCATGTGTATGTTTTTTTGTGTGTGTGTTTATGTGTATGTGTACCTGCGGACGTCCTCGTGAATGTACGTATGTAAAGGTGTGCATGCGACCAAAGTAAGAGGCACAGACGAGCTTAAACTAAGAACATGGCAAAGCAATTTGTTGCATTTGCATATGCAGATCTAAAACATGCAGGAAATCCCACATAAAGCCTTACCCCTAACCCCAAAAGGTAATCCATACTGGTCTGTCAAATGTCATTATAATACAGCATATCTTTTAACTTTAATCCCCATTACATTAACCATAATTTTATTTAATGTTAATATTTTTTTCGTTTTTTCTTTTTCGATTACGTTTAGAAAATAATCAATTTTCACTTACCAAATAGAAGTCGTATTCATTAAGTCTACGTACTCAAACCTCACATTTCAACACATCGTCCATTTAATTGCTTATCTAATCATTCAGACTTTAACATCCAGGCCGTAAGCAGATTAGCATATTGCGTTCGTGCATGTGACTGTTATGAATTATCTCATTAATGATACCCATCAATCATCACTATTATTTTGTGTGTGTTATTTAGCTCCTCAAGATATTTCCACTAAATTAAATTCAAAAGTGTGTCGTCTTTATAACTAGCTTTTTTATGAAAATTCCCCAAAATAAACCCGGCCAAATTACTCTTTCCGCAATAAAAGCAATCCACGGTATAAAAAAATAACTATATATACTCTATGTTTTTAAGAACACAATCTACGAACTATATACATACATATATATATATATATATATATATATATATATATACATATATATATATATATATATACATATATGTATATGTATATATATACATATGTATGTATATACATATACACATATATATAAATATATATGTAAATGCATATATAAACATGTATATGTAAATATATATATATATATATATATATATATATATTTATATATATATATATATATATATATATATATATATATATATTTACATATATATACATATATATATATATCTATATCTATATCTATCTATCTATCTATATATATATCTATCTATATATATATGCATATATATCCATATCTACATCTATTTATCTATATCTATCTTTATCTATCTATCTATCTATCTCTCTCTCTCTTTCTCTCTCTGTATATATATATATATATATACATATATGTATATATATATGTATATATATATGTATATATATATATATTATATATATATATATATATACAGTACACACACACACACACACACACACACACACACACACACACACACACATATATATATATATATATATATATATATATATATATATGTGTGTGTGTGTGTGTGTATTTATGTATGTGTTTGTGTGTGAGTGTGAGTGTGAGTGTGTGTGTGTGTGTGTGAAAGATGGTAGAATACAGTAACGCAGTTTAATAAAGAAATACAATTTTGCCTCCCTGACCTTGACTCGAACTCGGGTCCTCAGAGTGAGAATCCCGGCTCCTAACCATTACACGACCCAACAAAAGGCTCACCTAACCAGGTGCCCTACAACCACCATGGAAGTTACCTAAATACGCTTAGCAGAGCAGTGATAGCGAGGTTTTACAATTCCCGTGGGCACTCGACAGGAATAGATTAGAAATTCAAGTCACAAATCAGGTTACAGAGTTTATATCTATATATCTATATCTGTATCTCTCTATCGATATATCTATATATAGATAAATAAATATATATACATTTATATTAGCTGCAAATTTATCTTGAAAAAATACAATCTACATACATTTATATTAGCAATCTACATACACTTACTAAAAAAAATTACAATCTACATGTATTACTTTAGTGCAGAAAAAAACATGCTACTTACTAATACGACAAAGCTTTAGCGTAGGAGAGGTTCTTCCTGTAGCCAAGGTAGACGTATTCGGTAAAGTAGGAGCGACCAACCCACATGTAGCTACAGTTGCCTTGTATTTCGTAGTTGACCATCCCTTGATCGAAGAAAAAAAGCGCTTTCTGTTTCAGGGGGAGAGAGAGAGTGAAATTAATCGTGGTTTTCTGTTTTGATTCAGTGTGTTGTTTGTTGACTTACTTATCTGTTTATTCTAATAGCTTATTTTGAGATTCGTTTTATTTTTTAAATCTTGTTTGTTTAATAAAATGTAAAAAAATGGGACTTTATAATTCAATAACCTCCACTCCCCCTTCCCCCTTCCCTCTACCACTTCCTCCTCCTCCCTTCCTCTCCTTCCTCCTCCCAACGCCTCCCCACTCCTCCCTGCCCCTTCTCCCCCTTACAATAACCAACAACAAGCTTCTAAGCAACAGCCCCCCACCCCACCCCCAGCCCCACCTCAACCCCCCCAAAAAACTAATCATTTTTACAAATTAAGAAAAGAAAATCACCTGAGATGAATGGAGAGATTGAAGTCCTTCTTCTATACTGTCCACGAGGCGCTCTCGGGGTTTCTCGATCAGCTGGCGGTAGGCGAGTCGCAGGCCTTCGTCACGAGCCGTCTGTTGGGGTCGGAGGTTTCGAGAGAGGTTGGTGAGGCAGAGAGATTTAGCATATAGGGATGAAGAGAGACGAGAAAGAGAGAGAGAGAGAGAGAGAGAGAGAGAGAGAGAGAGAGAGAGAGAGAGAGAGAGAGAGAGAGAGAGAGAGAGAGAGAGAGAGAGAGAGAGAGAGAGAGAGAGATAAAGATAGAGAGAGTGTGTGTGAAGGAAAGGAAGAGAGTAAGAATTAAATATAAAGAGAGGGAGAAAGAAGAATAAAATTTTGAGAATGGCTGGGAGGAAGGGAAAAGAGAGTGGGAGTAAGAAAATAGGAAAAGGTAGATAGATAGATAGATAAATATATACATATAGATAGATAGACAGACAAATAGATAGATAGATAGATTGATTGATATAGATAGATAGACAGATAGATCTAGAGAGAGAGAGAATGAGAGAAAGCTATTTGGCTTCCGTGTCCCAATGGACAATTGCAATCCATGGAACTGACTCTCCCTATTGTTCTAGTAATTGGTATTTCTTGGAATTGCAAAACGATGTCAATTTATTCGGCCTGAGTAAAGTAAATAGATGTAAGGTTATATAGCTTTGAAGTCCTATTGAAGTTAACGAAATAATGGAAGATGTATTGACAGACAGAAAAAAAAAAAAAAAAAAAACATATTGCACACAACCAAATACACACACATCCACACTCGGATACACACGATTGTACATGTGTATGTGTGTGTGTGTTTAAAACATGAATATATAAATAAATAAATAGCATGAACAGAAAATTAATGAACTAGAACATAAGGACAAATACACACATAAATCCATCGCATACACATTCAATACACACACTCTACACATTTACACCCTCCGCTCTCCCTCTTCACCCCTACCTCCATACAGCCTCCCCACAAACACACACTTCCCCTCCCCCTTTACCCGACATCCAACCCCACAAACCTCTCTGACACAGCCTCTCACCCCTTTCTCCTTTCCTCTCCCTATCCCCAAAACCTACTTCCACCCCCTTAACCTACACCCTCACCCAACCCCACCCCCCTAATAATACAACCCTATACCCCCTTACCCTTCCTATTCCCCGACACCTAACCCCCCCCCGCCCCTCCCCTCACCCACCCTCCACCCGAAATACCCCCTCCTCATCCAACCCCACAACCCCTTCCACCCTCCATTTCCCTATCCCCTAACCCCCAATCAGACCCCTCCCCTCCCCCTCTAAACCCTACCCACTCATCCACCGACCCTCCACCCCCAACGCCCTCCCCCTCCCCCTCCCAGAACAGCCTCTCCCTACCTGCATCTCGCTCACATACGACGTGCCCTTTAAGGTATGAACCGAGTACCCGGCTGAAGAGAGAGCATCCTCCAGGGACTCGAACGGATGCTTGGAGTTAATCACCGCCAGCTGGGACGTCAGGAGCGCCGTGTACGAAGCGCAGAGGAGGTGAGCGGCCGCCCAGAAACCGATGAAGACGCAGCGCCCACGGAAACAGTGAGGGATCACTTCGCAACCTGAGGGAGGGAGAGGGGGAGGGAGGGAGGGAGAGGGGGGGGTTAGGGAGGGGTTAGGGAGGGGTAGGGAGGAGGGGGAAGGAGAGGAGAGGTAGAGGGAAGGGGGAGAGAGGGTAGGGAGGAGTGGGAAAGGGGAGAGAGGGTAGGGAGGAAAGGGGGTGGAGAGGAGTGGGGAGGAGGAAAAGGGGTAGATAGGAGTGGGGAGAGAAGAGAGGGTAGGGAGGAGTGGGGAGGGGGGGAGGGGTAGAGAGGAGTGGGGAGGGGGAGAAGGGGTAGAGAGGAGTGGGAGGGGGAAAGGGGGTAGAGAGGAGTGGGAAAGGGGAGAGGGGTAGAGAGGAGTGGGAAAGGGGAGAGGGGTAGAGAGGAGTGGGGAGGGGGAGAGGGGTAGAGAGGAGTGGGAGGGGGAAAGGGGTAGAGTGGAGTGGGAAAGGGGAGAGTAGTGGGGAGGGGGAGAAGGGGTAGAGAGGAGTGGGAGGGGGAAAGGGGGTAGAGAGAAGTGGGGAGGGGAGAGGGGGTAGAGAGGAGTGGGAAAGGGGAGAGCAGTGGGGAGGGGGAAAGGGGAGAGGAGTGGGAAGCGGGAGAAGGGGTAGGGAGGAGTGGAAAAGGGGAGAGGGGTAGAGAGGAGTGGGAAAGGGGAGAGGGGTAGAGAGGGGGGGAAAGGGGAGAGGGGTAGAAAGGAGTGTTGAGGGGGAGAAGGGATAGGGAGGAGTGGGGATGATCAGCAATAGTACTAGTAGTATTATCGTTCTTATTATCATTATCATTATCATAATCACTATCCTCATTGGTATTATTATTAGCATTAACATTGGTGCTATCATAATCATCATTATTATTGTTTAATTTTGATATCAACATTATTATTATTATCCTCATTATCATTATTATTATCCTTGTTATCATTATTATTATCCTCATTATCATTACCATCATAATCATTATCATTATAACTATTATCATTTTTATTATCATTACCATCAGCTTTACTATCATATTAAACGTTATTACCTTCATTATTATCATTATTATTAATATCAATTAATTATCATTATTATCATCATTATCATTATGATTATTTTGATTATTATTATTACTTCCATTACTATTATCATTATCATTATAACTATCATTATTATTGTTTTCATTATTAATATCATCATCATTATCATCCCCAACATTAATATCATTGTTATTATCATTATCATTATCATCAGTACTATTATAATCGTCGTCATCATTATCATTATCATTGCTATTGTTCTTATTTTCATTGATAACTATGATGATGATGATTATCATTATAATTATCATCATTATTATTACAAACATTTTCATCATCATTGTTGTGTTGTTAACGGTAAGATGATGTGATGAAAATTCGACTTGTTGTTATCATCATCTTTCATAAGTATTTTAAACAGTAGTAACAGTGGTAGTCGTAGTACCACTATCATCAGTATCATTATTATCAATATCATTATCATCGTAATTATTATCATAATCATCATTATTATTCTCGTCATCTATATTATTATTAATCATGTAGTTTCAAAAAGTAGCATCATTTTCATTATCATCATTATCGCTTATACTCCTGTTATGATTATCATTATCAGTATTAGTATTATCAGAATATCATTATCGTTATTATGATAATTTCATTTTCCTTTTCCTTCTACCCCTTCCTCTTTTTCATCCTCATCCTCCTTCTCTTCTTCCTTCTCCTCCTTTCTCTTTCTCATTCCTTCTTCCTTATTCTTCTCCTCCTCCTTCCCCTTCTCCTTGTTCTCTTCCTCCTCCTCATTCTCCTTCCCCTTCTCCTCCTTTGCCTCTACCGCATTCTCCTTCTCCTTATTCTCTTCCTCCTCCTTGTACTTCTCCTCTTCCTCCTCATTTTCCTCTACCTCATTCTCCTTCTCCTTATTATCTTCCTTCTCCTTTTCCTCTACCTCATTATCTTTCTCCTTCTTCTCTTCCTCCTCCTTTTTCCCCTTATTCTCCTCTTCCTCTTCTTCTTCTTCTTCTTCCCCTCCTCCCTCTCCTTCTCTTTCTCCGTTTTCCTTTTCGTTCTCGTTCTCGTTCTTGTTCCCCTCCTCCTTCTCCTTCTCCTTCTCCTCCCCCCTTCCCCCTCCCCCTCCCCCCCTTTCCTCCTTCTTCCCCTTTTTCTTCTCCTTCCCTTCTCCTCCTCCTTCCCTTCTCCTCCTCCTTCCCTTCTCCTCCTCCTTCCCTTCTCCTCCTCCTTCCCTTCTCCTCCTCCTTCCCTTCTCCTCCTCCTTCCCTTCTCCTCCTCCTTCCCTTCTCCTCCTCCTTCCCTTCTCCTCCTCCTCCTCCTCCTTCTCCTTCTCCTCCTCCTCCTCCCTTTCCTCCTCCTCCTCCTCCCTTTCCTCCTCCTTCTCTTTCTCCTCCCTCTCCTTCTCCTTCTCCTCCCCCTCCATCTTCCTGCATTGACAAACAAATAAACGCATAGATAAACCAAAAAAAAGGCACGAATAGATGAAGAAATCCTTACCTTGCTGAGCAATGCCTCCAGCGAAGGAAAACAAGTAGTTGTAGACAGTCACTTCCTCGCTCGGTTGTGACACCAACACCAGGCCGATGCTCATCACGATCCACATGGCGAGCAGAGTCAACCATACACTCCTGGCAGAAATAGGTTGGAGAGCCTAGATGACTGATTTGTTTTTTAGTCTTTTTGCTTGATCTAATTTTCTGTCTACTACCTTTTTTTATTTTCTTTTTTGTTTGCGTTGTACGTGGATTTTTTAGATTAATTATCACCCCCTCCCCCCTCCCTCCCGGGTATAAGGAGAGATTACTGATTTGGCGAAGAATATAAATGATAACAGTGTAGAGTGAGTCGGTAAGATGAAGGTGCTATTATAGTCCAAAATAGAAAGTATGGCAACCGCACAACCGATTTTTTTTTTTTTATAGATGCTCATTGTACACTTGGATCCATGTAAATCCATGTAAATCCATGTAAATCCATGTAAATCCATTAATAGAAAAGATCGTGACCAGTAGATTAAGGTTGGCATTCCGTGTGAATAGAAATTAAGCTATACTTGTATGTGATAAAGTGTCCTTTGGAGGACTTGTAAGGCAATCTTCTTAATTGAGGTGTACATTTGTTAAGTACTGCTCACATACACTCTAGGGTGTTTTCTTCGTGCACACCAGAGATCTCGGCGAAAAGTGTTAATTTAAGAATATATGATAATTGGGAATGCGGATAAACCAAGGATATATCGAGGAATATATGAAACACAAGGTACATAATCTCTGTAATAATTGTTGATAAGATGCTTACATTACACAATAGGACTATCTATCCCTGACAAGAACAACATCTAATAATAAGGATAAATAACTGACGAAAGTAACTGAAATATTTGTCACATAAAATAATCACCGTATGGGAATAAACAAACAAAAACTCTTTGTTTTCGATTACACACGTGACTTCGAATGCAAATGATGATAATAACGATGATAAAATTAATGACAAGAGTGATAATGATGATGATAATGAGGGTAATGAATGATACTGATAATGATGATAAAGATAAAAGCAATGATAATGATGATGATAGTAATAATGATAATAGTGACAATTATAATAACAATAATGTTACTAGTGACAATATTGATGATAATAATGATGATGATAATAATAATAATAATGGTATAACGATAGTATTGATAATGATAATGATAATAATAAGAAAGATAATAATGATGATAATAAAAACAACAACAGTAATAACGATGATAACAATGATAGTAATAGTAATAATCATTATCATTATCTTCATCGTCATTATCATCTTCTCCATCATTATGATGATAATAGCAATGATGATAATTATGAAAATAATGATATTAATAAAAATATCATTATTGTTATCATTAATATTGTCATTATCATTGTGATGATAACAACTGTAATGATAATGATAATCATTATCATAACTATCATTATTGTTATTATTACCACTTTTGTTGTAATGATTATGATTACTGATGATCATTGTCATTATTGTATCCATCTCCTATTATTATCATCATTATCACCACCACTATTATTACCCTTATTATCATTGTTATTGTTATCATAATATTCTATCATCATCTTTATGAGTATTACTATCATTAGTGTCCTTATCATTATCATTATTGTTTTTGTTGTTATTATACTACTATAATTTTCGCAATTATGATTCTCATCACACTTTAATCATTATCATCATCATTATCATTATCATCACTATTTTTATATTGATTTTATCATTGTCATCATTATCTACAGCATTATTATCATATCATTATTTTTAGTGGTATTATTACCATCATCATTATCACTATCACTATCATTATTATTATTATCATCATTATCATGTTATCATTGATGTTATTATCATTATCATAAAAAATATTTTCATTATCACAATCATATCATGAATATTATGATTATTATCATCATTTTTTATTATTCTTATAATTATCTTTATCATTGTTACTATCATTATCATTAGTAGTAGTATTAGCAGTAGTACTATTATTAGTATTATATTTATTATGATCATCATCATTAATAAGTGACTTCATCATTGTTAGCATCATACAATCATCACTTTAAATAACAAATCAAACAAATAAACAAGCAAACAAAATAAAGAATTAAAAAATAAATAAATAAATAAATAAATAAAACCGAGCCAGTCCTACCAGTGGAAGGTGCGGTAGTAGGTCTCCCATTCCGGGCCGTCCTGTCTGTCCTCTCTCAGCACCAAACTCTTGATGGAGAAGAAGTCGACGGGCGGAGAGAAGTCGATGACAGCTGATCGCGCGATGGTGATGCTGAGGGGGCTGAGGGCCACGTCTGCTCTCTGGGGGACGGGGGGGAGGGGAGGGGGGTTAAGTGAGAGAAGTGGAGGGTCATACTGTGGGTAAGAAGGGTGGTTTTTTTTTCACTCGAAGGGTCTTGCTATTCAGGTTCTGGGGATGGGTCAAAGGGTCTTTGAGTCAAATTAACGATAGGAAAAGTGACTTTTTAGTCATAATCAGGGGGTGGGGGGGGGGAATGCACTTTCGCTTAAGATCGAGGAGAGAAAAGTGAGCTCTCAATCCTAATCAAGGTGATAAAACAACCCTTCCAACTGAAATCGGGGGAAGAACTGCCCTTCCGATCGAAATCAAAGAAAGAAAACTACTTTTTTCAATCAGAGTCTGTATGTATAAGTACACTCACCTTCAAAACCATGTTTCAACTGAGCGCCTTTCCATCGGCAAGTCTGAACTCCACCATGGGGGAGGGAAAGAGAGAGAGGGAGGGAAAGAGAGAGAGAGGGAGGGAAAGAGAGAGAGAGGGAGGGAAAGAGAGAGAGGGAGGGAAAGAGAGAGAGAGAGAGGGAAAAAGAGAGAGAGAGAGGGAAAGAGAGAGAGGGAGTGGAAGAGAGAGAAGGAAAGAGAGAGAGGGAGGGAAAAAGAGAGAGGGAGGGAAAGAAAGAGAGAGAGAGAGGGAAAGAGAGAGAGGGAGGGGAAGAGAGAGAAGGAAAGAAAAGAGAGAGAGGGAGGGAAAGAGAGAGAGAAGGAAAGGGAGAAAGAGGGAGGGAAAGAGAGAGAGAGGGAAAGAGAGAGAGGGAAGGAGAAAGAGAGAAGGAAAGAAAAGAGAGAGAGAGAGGGAAAGAGAGAGAGGGAAAGAGAGAGAGGGAGATAAAGAGAAAGAGCGAGGGAAAGAGAGAGAGAGAGGGAAAAGAGAGAGGGAGGGAAAGAGAGAGAGGGGAAAGAGAGAGAGGGGGAGAAAGAGGAGGAAAGAGAGAGAGGGAGGGAAAAAGAGAGAGAGGGAGGGAAAAAGAGAGAGAGGGAGGGAAAAAGAGAGAGAGAGAGGGAAAAAGAGAGAGAGGGAGGGAAAGAGAGAGAGAGGGAGGGAAAAAGAGAGAGAGGGAGGGAAAAAGAGAGAGAGGGAGGGAAAAAGAGAGAGAGGGAGGGAAAAAGAGAGAGAGGGAGGGAAAAAGAGAGAGAGGGAGGGAAAAAGAGAGAGGGAGGGAAAAAGAGAGAGAGGGAGGGAAAAAGAGAGAGAGGGAGGGAAAAAGAGAGAGAGGGAGGGAAAAGAGAGAGAGAAGGAAAGGAAGAAAGAGGGAGGGAAAAAGAGAGAGAGGGAGGGAAAGAGAGAGAGGGAGGGAAAAAGAGAGAGAGGGAGGGGAAAAGAGAGAGAGGGAGGGAAAAAGAGAGAGAGGGAGGGAAAAAAAAGGACGGATCGGGGGAGATACTGTGCAGGTCGGGAGGAAGATAAGGAGATAGAATATATTGCTGGATTATCTTCCTTCTTCCAGGATCTGCTGGGCGTACAAATCTTTTTCCTTCCCTCTCTTTCTTTCATTTTTTTTTTTTTTCCTCTTCTTTCTCTTTCCTCTTTCTCCCTTTCCTTCTGTCTTCCCTCCCTCCCATTATTCCAATTTCTTCCCTCCCCTTTCTTCCTTTTTCCATTTTTCTTGTCCTCTCTCCTCCCTTGCTTTCCTTCTCTTTTCACTCTCTCTCTTTCCTTCGTATCCCTCATTTCCTTCCCTGCGTCTGTCCTCTCCCCTTCCTCTTTCTCCCATCCTTCTTTTTCCTTCCCTTTCTTTTACTTCCCCACCTTATTTCATAATTTCTTTTCAATTATTTGACCCTCTATGTCCTTTTTTTTCTTCTTCCCTCTCCCCTCCCTCCTGTTTCTTTTTTTTACCTTCCCTCCCATTCTTCTATTCCCCTTCCTCCCTTTCTTTTTTTCATTCTCTCTCATTATTTCGTTCTTCTCCCTCTCTTTCCTTCATCTGCCTTTCCCTTTCCTCTTTCTCCCTTATCTTCTTTTTTCATTCTCTTTCATTCCTTCATTTTTTTCCTTTTCATCTTCCTGCCCTTCCCCCCTTAAATATTCGCACCCCCCTCTTCCCCCACCCATTCCTCATTTTTTCTCATTCTCTTTTATTCCTTCGTTCCCCTCCCTTTCCCCTTTCTCCCTTACCTTTCCTTTTCCTTTCCCCTTCCACCCTCTCCTTCCTTTTCCCTCTCTCCCTTTCCCTCCCTTTTCCTTTCCCCTTCCACCCTCTCCTTCCTTTTCCCTTTCTCCCTTACCTTCCCTTTTCCTTTCCCCTTCCACCCTCTCCTTCCTTTTCCCTCTCTCCCTTTCCCTCCCTTTTCCTTTCCCCTTCCACCCTCTCCTTCCTTTTCCCTTTCCTCCTTCGACCATCTCCCTCCCTCCCGCCCTCCGAGTATGCCTTACCTGCATCACCAGCTCCCCCACAAGTCCCGACCAGGAGCCATTGGAAGTCGGGACTCCGTATTCTCCGTCTTGCGTCACAACCCATTCGATTCTGAAGGCAAAAGACGAAAGGAAAAGGACATCATTGGAGGATGAATTAAATTAGAGTGTTAATGGAGGGGGAATTAAGTCAGGGTGTTAATGGAGGGGGAATTAAATCAGGGTGTTAATGGAGGGGGAATTAAGTCAGGGTGTTAATGGAGGGGGAATTAAATCAGGGTGTTAATGGAGGGGGAATTAAATCAGGGTGTTAATGGAGGGGGAATTAAGTCAGGGTGTTAATGGAGGGGGAATTAAATCAGGGTGTTAATGGAGGAGGAATTAAATCAGGGTGTTAATGGAGGATGAATTAAATTAGGATGTTAATGGAGGGGGAATTAAATCAGGGTGTTAATGAAGGAGGAATTAAATCAGGGTGTTAATGGAGGAATAATTAAATCAGGGTGTTAATGGAGGGGGAATTAAATCAGGGTGTTAATGGAGGAGGAATTAAATCAGGGTGTTAATGGAGGGGGAATAAAATTAGGATGTTAATGGAGGATGGGTTAAATTAGGATGTTAATGGAGGGGGAATTAAATCAGGGTGTTAATGGAGGAGGAATTAAATCAGGGTGTTAATGGAGGGGGAATTAAGTCAGGGTGTTAATGGAGGGGGAATTAAATCAGGGTGTTAATGGAGGGGGAATTAAGTCAGGGTGTTAATGGAGGGGGAATTAAATCAGGGTGTTAATGGAGGGGGAATTAAATCAGGGTGTTAATGGAGGGGGAATTAAATCAGGGTGTTAATGGAGGGGGAATTAAGTCAGGGTGTTAATGGAGGGGGAATTAAATCAGGGTGTTAATGGAGGGGGAATTAAGTCAGGGTGTTAATGGAGGAGGAATTAAATCAGGGTGTTAATGGAGGGGGAATTAAATCAGGGTGTTAATGGAGGAGGAATTAAATCAGGGTGTTAATGGAGGGGGAATTAAATTAGGATGTTAATGGAGGGGGAATTAAATCAGGGTGTTAATGGAGGATGAATTAAATCAGGGTGTTAATGGAGGATGAATTAAATCAGGGTGTTAATGGAGGGGGAATTAAATCAGGGTGTTAATGGAGGGGGAATTAAATCAGGGTGTTAATGGAGGGTGAATTAAATTAGGATGTTAATGGAGGATGAATTAAATTAGGATGTTAATGGAGGGTGAATTAAATCAGGGTGTTAATGGAGGATGAATTAAATCAGGGTGTTAATGGAGGGGGAATTAAATCAGGGTGTTAATGGAGGGGGAATTAAATCAGGGTGTTAATGGAGGGGGAATTAAGTCAGGATGTTAATGGAAGGTGAATTAAATTAGGATGTTAATGGAGGGTGAATTAAATCAGGGTGTTAATGGAGGGGGAATTAAATCAGGGTGTTAATGGAGGGGGAATTAAATCAGGGTGTTAATGGAGGGGGAATTAAATCAGGGTGTTAATGGAGGGGGAATTAAATCAGGGTGTTAATGGAGGATGAATTAAATCAGGGTGTTAATGGAGGGGGAATTAAATCAGGGTGTTAATGGAGGATGAATTAAATTAGGATGTTAATGGAGGGGGAATTAAATCAGGGTATTAATGGAGGGGGAATTAAATCAGGGTGTTAATGGAGGGGTAATTAAATCAGGGTGTTAATGGAGGAGGAATTAAGTCAGGGTGTTAATGGAAGGTGAATTAAATTAGGATGTTAATGGAGGATGAATTAAATCAGGGTGTTAATGGAGGGGGAATTAAATCAGGGTGTTAATGGAGGGGGAATTAAATCAGGGTGTTAATGGAGGATGAATTAAATCAGGGTGTTAATGGAGGGTGAATTAAATTAGGATGTTAATGGAGGATGAATTAAATCAGGGTGTTAATGGAGGGGGAATTAAATCAGGGTGTTAATGGAGGGGGAATTAATTAGGATGTTAATGGAGGATTAATTAAATCAGGGTGTTAATGGAGGGTGAACTAAATCAGGGTGTTAATGGAGGATGAAATAAATCAGGGTATTAATGGAGGATGAATTAAATCAGGGTATCAATGGAGGGGGAATTAAATCAGGGTGTTAATGGAGGGGGAATTAAATCAGGGTGTTAATGGAGGGGGAATTAAGTCAGGGTGTTAATGGAGGGGGAATTAAATCAGGGTGTTAATGGAGGGGGAATTAAATCAGGGTGTTAATGGAGGGGGAATTAAATCAGGGTGTTAATGGAGGGTGAATTAAATCAGGGTGTTAATGGAGGGTGAATTAAATCAGGGTGTTAATGGAGGGTGAATTAAATCAGGGTGTTAATGGAGGGGGAATTAAATCAGGGTGTTAATGGAGGGGGAATTAAATCAGGGTGTTAATGGAGGGGGAATTAAATCAGGGTGTTAATGGAGGGGGAATTAAATCAGGGTGTTAATGGAGGGTGAATTAAATCAGGGTGTTAATGGAGGGGGAATTAAATCAGGGTGTTAATGGAGGGTGAATTAAATTAGGATGTTAATGGAGGGTAAATTAAATTAGGATGTTAATGGAGGGTGAATTAAATCAGGGTATAAATGGAGGATAAATGTGTTCAGGATATGAATTTAGGATGCATTAAAATGGTGTAAATGGTGGGGGGGATGGTGGATTAATGAGCTGAATAAAGGGGGAAAAATAAAAGTCTGATTAAGAGATACACAAGGGAGAAATATAGTGATGAACAAAATAACGTCTGAAGTAACGTATGATTGCGTCACCGCAAGGGAAGAAAGGGAGAGGTGAAAAAATGTATTACAGGAATAACTTACGAAGTAAATGGAGGTTAGGTTGATGACAGAAAAAATAACGAGGAGTCGATTTAGAAACTAAT
>NW_028234426.1:39486206-39488706 GCF_977035675.1 Penaeus japonicus | reverse complement strand
GATAATAATGATAATGATAATAATAATAATGCTAATAATGATAATGCTAATAATGATAATGCTAATAATGATAATGATGATAATACAAAAATGACATGGATATTGATGAGAATAATAATCATAATAACGATATCAATAATGACAACAATAATAACAATACCAACGATACCATCAATAGAGATGAATACCTGAATAACAGCAACCCGCACAACGCTGCCTCCGAAGTCCCGCGGTGCGATGACCTGACCCCGAGAGGCCGCCACGGACCTTCCTGGAGGACGACCCCGACCTGCAGTAAGCCACGCCCCCACCACCTCCTCCGCGGGTTCTCCTTGAGGCTCCCCGCCGAAGGAAAACACTTCCCGGAACTCCAGTCGATCCTCCTGTAGGTGGGGAGGTAACGACGAGTCTCTCACCGAAGGATAAAAGGATCTGCTTTAATAGGGTCCTCGGGGTTGGTTTAATGAAAAAAGGACTGAGACAGAAGGGGAGAGAGCGAGAGGGGTGGCGTGGGAGGGAAGGAGGGTGAGAGAGAGAGAGAGAGAGAGAGAGAGGGAGGGAGGGAGAGAGAGAGAGAGAGAGAGAGAGAGAGAGAGAGAGAGGGGGGGGGAGGGAGGGAGGGAGGGAGGGAGGGAGGGAGAGGATGAGAGAGAAGAAAAAAGAGAGAATGTTTAGTTTTTTTGGCTTTTGAGTTCATGTTCGGCAAGTCTTTTGAGTGGAGGGGAAGTTAATGGTCTTGGGAATGTTGTGTTATTATTTTTTGTAGTAGTGATATCATTATCATCATTATTAGTATCATTATCACTGTTTTGTTATCATTATTATTCCTAAGACTAACTTTTCTCTGTTGCTATCACTACTGCTTCTTATGTTAGTATTGCTATCATATTGGTATCATTATAATTGCTTTGATGTCATCACAGTTGCTATTGTCAGCATTGTTATTATCCCTATTGCCACCATTATTATAAATATTTTCCTTCTTATTACTGCTATTACTGTCTATATTCGGTATCTTTTGATGAGAACAGAAGTCGGATAGTTAGGAATTAAAGGAAATTTCCCCCCTTGATGTTAGCTCCTGGAAATTATCCCAAATATTGAATAAGGGTAACGCCAAATATACAAGCGCCTTGCTTTACCCCCCCCCCCCCCCCCCCCCCCCCACCCCCCCCCCCCCCCCTCCCCCCCACCCCCCCCACCCCCCCCCCCTCCCCCCCCCCCCCCCCCCCCCCCACAACCCCCCCCCCCCCCCCCCCCCCCACACCCCCCCCCCCACCACCCACCCCACCCCCCCCCCCCCCCGCCACCCCCCCCCCGCCCCCCCCCCCCCCCCTCCCCCACCCCCCCAACAAAATAACCCCCCCCCCCCCCCCCCCCCCACCTCCCCGCCCCCCCCCCCCCCCCCCCCCCACCCCCCCGCCCTCCCCCTCCCCCCCCCCCGTCCACCCCTCCCCCCGCCCGCCCCCCCCCCCTCCCCCCCCCCCCCCCCCCCCCCCACCCCCTCCCCCCCCCCCCCCCCCCCCCCGCCCCCCCACCCTCCCCTAATACCCCCCCCCCCCCCCCCCCCCCCCCACCACCCCCCCCCCCCCCCGCCCCCAGCCCCCCCCCCCCCCCCCCTCCCCCCCCCCCTTACCACCAAAAACCCCTCCCCCCCCCCCCCCCCCCCCCCCCACCCCCCCCCCCCGCACCCCCCCCCAAACCCAAAACCCCCACCCCCCCCCCCCCCCCCCCCCACCCCCCCCCCCCCCCCCCCCCGCCATTAACCCCCCCCCCCCGCTTAAAAAACCCCCCCCCTCCCCCCCCCCCCCCCCCCCCCCCCCCCCCCCCCCCCCCACCCCCCACCCTCCCCCCCTCTCCCCCCCCCACCCCCCCAAAAAACCCCCCCCCGCCCCCCCCCCCCCCGCCCCCCCCCCCCCCCCCCCCCCCCCCCCCCCCCCCCCCACGCACCCCCCCCCCCCCCCCCCCTCACCGCCCCCCCCCCGCCTTTTCCCTCCCTCCCCCACCCCTGTCCTCCCAATACAACCCACAAACCCCCCCCCCCCCACCCCCCCCCCCCCCCCTCCCCCCAAAACCCCCCCCACACCCCCCCCCCCCCCCAATTAACCCCCCCCACCCCCCAAATTTACCCCACACCCCCCCCCCCCCGCCCCCTCCCTCATTCGCTAAAATAACCTCCCACGTCCTACCCCCCTACCCCTCCCCCTCCCTTACTCTCTCATCCCTCCCTCGCCCCCTAACCACACCTACCCAACCCCCTCCCCACTTTCCCTACCCCCCACCTACCATTCCACCCTCACTACCTCTTGTCCAACCCACCCTCTCGCCTCTTCCTTCGCCCATCACCGCCCACCATCCCTGCCCACACTAACCTTCGGCTGGACGACCAGGTAGTTCATCTTCCTCCCTATCCTTAGCGCATGGGCGTGGGCGGGCAAGAGGACAGCCACGTGGGCGGCCTTCGTCCTTCGCTCCTCCTCCGCAGCCCTTGCCAGGTCTT
>NW_028234426.1:39478706-39481206 GCF_977035675.1 Penaeus japonicus | reverse complement strand
CAAGTGAACTTTCTTACAAGTGAACTTTCTTACAAGTTATACATGATTGATCACCGACAAATATGCGAGGAAATATCTCACCTGAGTTACAGGAACGAAAACAACAACAGGGTAATAGTTAGCGACTTCAAGATGCGTTGTGCAGGTGGTGGGCAGATGGTGGAGATACAGAACACGAGCCAGGTGGACGCACTTGTCTGAAATGGATATGCTTTTACATTAGTGCATTTACTATGATAGATGGGAGGGAGGAAGGGAGAAAATGGTTGTGAGGGAGAGAGCGAGAATGAGAGGAAGAAGTGGAGGGTGTGTGTGTGTGTGTGTGTGTGAGAGAGAGAGAGAGAGAGAGAGAGAGAGAGAGAGAGAGAGGGAGGGAGGGAGAGAGAGAGAGAGACAGACAGAGGGAGAGAGAGAGAGAGAGAGAGGACAGAGAGAGAGAGAGAGAGAAAACAGAGAGAGAAATAGTGTATGTGTGTAGGAGGGAGAGAGAGAGAGAGAGAGAGAGAGGGAGGGAGGGAGAGAGAGAGAGAGACAGACAGAGGGAGAGAGAGAGAGAGAGAGAGGACAGAGAGAGAGAGAGAGAGAGAGAGAGAAAAGAAACAGAGAGAGAAATAGTGTATGTGTGTAGGAGGGAGAGAGAGAGAGAGAGAGAGAAAAGAAACAGAGAGAGAAATAGTGTATGTGTGTAGGAGGGAGAGAGAGAGATAGAGAGAGAGAGAGAGAGAGAGAGAGAGAGAGAGAAAGCGGAAGAGACAGAGAGAGAAAGCGAAAGAGAGACAGAGAGTGAGGAGTAAGACCGTAAGAGAGAGAATATGAAAACGAGAAAGAATAAGACATTATTCAAATATCCGTACACACACAATAACAAAATAATAATGATAATAATAATGATAATAATAGTAGTAATAATGATAATAATAGTAATGATAATAATAATAATAATAATAATAATAATAATAATAGTAATAATAATAATAATGACAATAATAATAATAAAAATAATAATAATAATAATAATAATAATCAGCTGACGAATATATCAACCCGATTACAAGATAACGCTGACCTGCAACCCGCAATCAGCCTTCCAACTTTAAGCATTATCATTCCCCCAATAAATCCACAAGGAAGTCTAATCATACAAAAACCTTTTAAAGACCAACTATAAATCAATGTCAACAACTAGAAAGCAGGAGAGAGAAAGTTGTCTAATACTCGAGGATAAAAGTTTTCAACAATTAAGGGTTACGATATTGCAAAGGGGAAGCTCCCTTATTCCTACTCATGTCGTGGTGATGGAGGACTTTGCTAGGCTGTCCTGGGCGTGATTTATTAGCTGTGATAATCGCGAGTGGGAAAAGGTCTTTGAGATGTTGGTAATTATGGTTTTTGAGAAAGGGATACAGTGGCGGGTATGGAGGCGGGGTATTTATAAGGGAGGGATGGAGAGGAACTCGGGGCATAGACAAGTGAATAAGTGCGCTTTCACACGGACACAAACACAAATACATACACAAGCACACGCACAAACACAAATACATACACAAGCACACGCACAAACACAAGCACACGCACAAACACACCTACACATAAACACAGACACACCTATACATAAACATAAATACGCCTACACAAAAACACCTACTATAAACACAAACATACCTACACCTAAACTCAAACGTACATATAATACTCACACTCTCACACATAAACAACATATATAACCACAACCCCAAAAAAAAACAAAAAAAAACGCAAAAGCCATACATTCACACAAACTAAGAACACGATATATATATATATATATATATATATATATATATATATATATATATATATATATATATATATATATATATATATATATATATATATATATATAT
This sequence comes from Penaeus japonicus, assembly GCF_977035675.1. Taxonomy (NCBI): domain Eukaryota; kingdom Metazoa; phylum Arthropoda; class Malacostraca; order Decapoda; family Penaeidae; genus Penaeus; species Penaeus japonicus. Next base: position 39,479,323 of record NW_028234426.1, on the reverse strand, counting down.
ATATATATATATATAATATTTTTTTTTTTTTTTTTTTTTTTTTTTTTTTTTTTTTTTTTTTTTATAGATTCGATCATTCCCTTCATTCAACCGAAACATTTGGAAAATCTCGAGAGAAGTCAAAACTGTTTTTTTTGTTTTGTTTTTTTTGCTACAAAGACAAAATAAATATTGGGAAATAGAAGGGCTGTTTTGTACGTCCATGGCAAGGTAAGTGTGTTTGAAGCTATTATCTGTTTTTAATTATTATTATTATCATCATTAACATCGTCATTTTTATTATCATTATCATTGATATCATTATCATTATTGCTATCAATGATCTCATCATTATGATTGTCATTGTTTTCAGCATTATCATCATTATCATTGTCATCATTATCATTACTGTAATTGCTCTCATCAGCTTTATAATCTTTATCATCATTATTATTATGATTATTTTCCTTATCATTATTATCATCATTGTCATTATCATCGCTATCTTCATCACAATTCTTATCATTGCCTTTTTGATCATCACCATTAATTTGCATCGTTTCCGGTATGCTTGTCAAGACAAACAAGAAACGCGCACGTGTGTTTGTTTGGAAAAAATGATTTTCATTTTAGTCGGG
>NW_028234426.1:39453706-39458706 GCF_977035675.1 Penaeus japonicus | reverse complement strand
AATCCTCAAGGGAGAAAATGTTTCCAAGGCTTCTCGGAGTCCACAATAATTTATTTTTCTTGTAGCTCCTAGTAGCGGTGGTGGTACTACTATTAGCTTTATTATTTTGCTACTGCTTACAATATTGTACTATTCATCCTATTACTAAGCTCTCTATATGTATTATAATCCTCACCTTAATAGGTTTCTTTATTATCTTTACTAATCTATACATATATTAACAAAAAAATAATAATAATAAATTTTTACACCTACACAAAATTAAAGGATATCTGAATATAAGATATACAGATAGACACATACATAGACCGATAGATATATGAAGCGATAGATAAATAGTTAGAAGAATAGATATAGATATATAAAAGTATTCTCGCTTATAGCATATAGACAAAAAAAAATAATGGAAAGTTGCAGAAGTATTTGATTGCAATAAAAGCGAGTAAGATATATGGTGAGAACATTAATTATTGAGAGGGAAAAATAGATGTATAATTCTAACGAAGAATGATATTGATAACTGATGATTGCCTAAGACGTGAACTAATAAGAAAAGTTAATTGATGAGCAAACATGATAAGGATAAAGAGGATAATAACATGATGGTGATTAAAACACTTATAATGGTGACGATAATAATGATAATAACAATAGTTATAATGATAATACTTATAATAATAATGATGACAATAAGAATGAGACTGAAAACAACAATGGTAATAAGGATGAAAAATATTATTCAACAGTGATAATGATCATAATGATAATAGTAATAATGATAATCATAATGATGATAACATTAATAATAATAATAATCAAAATACTAATCGTGATGAAAATAATAATGGTAATAATAATAAGAAGAACAACAACAATAATGATATCAAGAATTATATTGATGATAATACTTATAAGGGTAGTGATAATGCTACTGATGATAATTACAGTAACAACAACAATAATAATAATGATAATAAGAGCAACAATAAAGAATAACATAATAATATCAGTGCTACTAATGATAATAATAGTAATAGTAATGATGGTAGTAATAATCATGACAATAACAACAATGGTAAAAATATTGATAACAATTATAATTATAGTAATGATGATAGTAGTAATGAAAATAAAGATGAAAATGAAAGCAACATTTATGATGATATCAATATGATGATAAAGGTGCTATTGATGTTAATGATACTAAAAGGGTAATGATCACCATATTCATAATGATAATAACATCAAGGATGATAACAATGGTAAGAATAAAAAATAATCATCTTGATATCATAGTCCAAAAGAATACACCGCGTAATAACATCAGTAAATTGATAGTTGTAGTTGTTGTAGGAAATATCAAATGGAAATATTGATCGAAGCATAATTTTTTACTTGCTATGACAATGCAAAATGTCTTCAAAGTCTTCATACAAGCAAAATAATCCAAATCAATCCTGGTGAAATGATTGTCACTCATGGTACTACTGTCATCTCCAACAATTGACCAATCATCTTGTCATTTATTTCTACAACGATTTCATCAAGAATAATCTCATTCTAAAAAAAAGAAAAAATATTCATCAGTGAATAAGCTCAGGTTTCTGTGTCTGGCAGAGCACACTTGAAGGTACCACGTTCAGGAGTTAGACTAAAGACGCTCATTCTTAAGCAGCCAAAAAAAAAAAAAAGAAAAAAAAAAAAAAAAAAAAAAAAAAAAAAAAAAAAAAGAAGGTCTGCTGGAATCTAAGAAAAAAAATAGCAAAGAAGGTCTGCTGGAATCTATAAAAAAAAAAAAAAATAGCAAAGAAGGTCTGCTGGAATCTAAAGAAAAAAAAAAAAAAAGATAGCAAAGAAGGTCTGCTGGAATCTAAAAAAAAAAAAAAAAATAGCAAAGAAGGTCTGCTGGAATCTAAAAAAAAAAGAAAAAAAAAAGAAAAAAAAAAAGCAAAGAAGGTCTGCTGGAATCTATAAAAAAAAAAAAATTGTTTACTTCCACGTTCCTCACACGCATTCGTTATTGCAGATTTGGAAAAAAAAGGTTGGTAATTAAGATCTGTAGTTAAAGAAACAGTAACATTATCAAAGATTGTTTTAAAAATACGTATTCTCAAAGTGGAATAATATTCATAAAAGTAGTGATGATAAGGATAGAAAAAATTATAATAAGGATAATGACGATAATAATGGTAATGATGATACAGAAGCATAATAAAATGATAATAAAAGTAGTAATAACATAAGTAATGATTGCGAAAATAATAACAATGATAATAATAACCATCATTATCATTATAAATATAATAGGATTATTATTGTTATCATTATCATTCTTGCTGTCTCTATTACCATCTGCATTACCTTTACTGTTATTATTATTGAAATTATTTTTGGGACGATTGTCTTTATTATGATTATTATCTTCATATCATTATCATCATTATTATCATTACAATAATTATCATTATAATTTTCATGTTTGTTATTATCATTTCTATTACCATTATTACTATTATTTTTATCATTAACATTTTCATTATTTTTATAATTATTATCATTATCATTATCAATATTATTATTACTATTATTATTATCATCATCATCATCATTATTATTATCATCCTCTTTATCGTCATTATTATTAGTAGTATTGATATCATTATTATCATTACGGTTATCATCATTTTTTTTATTACTAATGTTATTATCATTATCATCATCACTATCATTTTCATTGTTATTTTATCATTATCATTATTCTCATTATTATCATAACTATTATTATAATCATCATTATCATTGTTGCTTAACATTTATTATCATTATAATTGTTATTGTTTTTATATTTATTTTTATTGTCATCATCATTATTATCATTACTATTGTTGTTATCATTATTATCATCGTTATCATTTTACCATCCTTATCATTACTGTTTTCCTTACCATACGATTATTATTATAATTATTATCTTTATTGTCATTATAACTTATCATTATCATTACTATTATTGCTATTATTTTTGTCATATTTGTTATCATTTTTATTATCATCATTAGCATTGCCATTATCATTACCATTACAATTGTCTGTATGATTATCGTCATCTTTATTGCTATTGTCATTATTATTGTTCTCATTATCACCATTATCATTATTACACCCATTATCGTTATTATTGCTTTTGTTGCCATCATTATTACCATTATCATCGTCATTATCAATATCATCATTTTTTCTATGAAAGTCATCATTACTATCATGGTGATTATTTATCTAATCATCTTCATCATTATCACTAGCAGCATCACAATCATCTTCATCATTATCACTAGCAGCATCACAATCATCGTCATCATTATCACTAGCAGCATCACAATCATCGTCATCATTATCACTAGCAGCATCACAATCATCGTCATCATTATCACTAGCAGCATCACAATCATCTTTATCATTATCATCATCATTAACATTAACTTCGTTTCATTATAACTATCATTATCCTTATCATGATCGTTGTAATTGTGTTGTTGCTGTCATTGCTGTATCGTCAACATTATTACCATTATCACCATTCAATTGTAATAATGATATCTTATGTCATCTTTATCTTCACATCAAACGTTCTTGTACAATACTAACCTCATTTTAGTAAAGTATTTATTTCTTCAACAGCATTACCTTTACTCTCTTAAGATATAGAGATAAGATAATCAGGGAAAAATCCCTCTATTACTCTCACTATTCTTATCATAAATGTAGCCGAGGTGACAATGGAAGGTACACGACAGAGCTGGTAGGAGCTGGTAGGAGCTGGTAGGAGCCGGTAGGAGCTGGTAGGAGCCGGAAGGAGCTGGTAGGAGCCGGTAGGAGCCGGTAGGAGCTGGTAGGAGCTGGTAGGAGCCGGTAGGAGCTGGTAGGAGCCGGTAGGAGCTGGTAGGAGCCGGTAGGAGCTGGTAGGAGCTGGTAGGAGCTGGTAGGAGCCGGTAGGAGCTGGTAGGAGCTGGTAGGAGCTGGTAGGAGCTGGTAGGAGCTGGTAGGAGCTGGTAGGAGCCGGTAGGAGCTGGTAGGAGCCGGTAGGAGCCGGTAGGAGCTGGTAGGAGCTGGTAGGAGCTGGTAGGAGCCGGTAGGAGCTGGTAGGAGCCGGTAGGAGCCGGTAGGAGCCGGTAGGAGCTGGTAGGAGCCGGTAGGAGCTGGTAGGAGCTGGTAGGAGCTGGTAGGAGCCGGTAGGAGCTGGTAGGAGCCGGTAGGAGCTGGTAGGAGCCGGTAGGAGCTGGTAGGAGCCGGTAGGAGCTGGTAGGAGCCGGTAGGAGCTGGTAGGAGCCGGTAGGAGCTGGTAGGAGCCGGTAGGAGCTGGTAGGAGCTGGTAGGAGCCGGTAGGAGCTGGTAGGAGCTGGTAGGAGCCGGTAGGAGCCGGTAGGAGCCGGTAGGAGCTGGTAGGAGCTGGTAGGAGCCGGTAGGAGCTGGTAGGAGCTGGTAGGAGCGGTAGAGCCGGTAGGAGCCGGTAGGAGCCGGTAGGAGCCGGTAGGAGCTGGCGGGAGCTGGTAGGATGAGGTAGGAGCCGGTAGGAGCTGGTAGGAGCCGGTAGGAGCCGGTAGGAGCTGGTAGGAGCCGGTAGGAGCTGGTAGGAGCTGGTAGGAGCTGGTAGGAGCGGGTAGGAGCCGGTAGGAGCTGGTAGGAGCCGGTAGGAGCTGGTAGGAGCCGGTAGGAGCCGGTAGGAGCCGGTAGGAGCCGGTAGGAGCTGGTAGGAGCTGGTAGGAGCCGGTAGGAGCTGGTAGGAGCCGGTAGGAGCTGGTAGGAGCCGGTAGGAGCCGGTAGGAGCCGGTAGGAGCTGGTAGGAGCCGGTAGGAGCGGGTAGGAGCGGGTAGGGGCGGGTAGGAGCAGGTAGTAGGAGGTAGGGTAGGAGCTGGTAGGAGCTGGTAGGATCCGGTAGGAGCTGGTAGGAGCTGGTAGGAGCCGGTAGGAGCCGGTAGGAGCTGGTAGGAGCCGGTAGGAGC
>NW_028234426.1:39443706-39446206 GCF_977035675.1 Penaeus japonicus | reverse complement strand
AATATATATAATACATAAATATATATACATAAATAAAAATATATATATATATTATATATAAATTTATAAAGATATATAATATATATATATATATATTAATATAATTATATATATATATATATCTATAAAAAAAATAATATATACAAACTCAAATAAATGTACATATAATATATATAAATAATAACAACAGTATAAAACTGTATACTAAACACACATAAATAAAACAACTCTATTATAAATATATATATATACAATACAAAACAAACAATAACACAATATATATAAATATATATAAAAATATAAAAGTATATAAACTACAAAACTATCAAAACCACTCTCACACACACAATCTATATATAAATAATCTCTAACACTCTACAAATAAATAATATATAAATCAAAAAAACACTCTCAAACCATACAAAATAAAAAAATCATAACTAAACACTCAAAAACTAACACACACAAAATAATATCCAAAGTAATGAAATCAAAGAAATAAAACAATCTCACTATATATATCTAAATATACATATAACAAACCATGCAACTATATAATAGCTATATAATAAGCAAAAAAGTTATGACAAATAAAATATAACTAAATATAACACACAATATCACACACTCCAAACTCTAAGAAAATCAACATAAAAATACCTAAAAAAATCTAATAACACTATATACACCCTCTTCAAATATAAAAAAAATAACTAAGCTAACACACAACCATAAAACTCAAACCAAACATAAAAAAACTATATCAAAAAAAAATCTATAAAATAAATATCTATTAATAACACTAAAAAAGCTAAACACCACAAATTTTCTATCCAATGTAAAATCAATGTAAGAAATATAAATATAATATTAATATCACTCAATCAATAAATAAATAATATATCATAAATATAAAAAATCTAAGTATATATATATATCACACCATAAATCAATCTAACAAAAACTATAATCAAATCAATATAACTTCAAACTAAAATCTCAAATCTATATATAAATAATAAATATATCAAAACCTATAAACAAAACTAAATCAAAAAAACAAATCTAAACTAAATAACCAAAAATATATTACTTGAATAAAATACCACTCCCATTCAATGAAACACTCAATCCATAACGAAACTCACACACCACACACACACACACACGCACTCACATACACACAAACGCACACTCACACACTCACATACACACTCAAAAACTACGACACACAACACACACTCAAAATACACACTATCCCCCCACCACACCCACCCACACAGTCCACACACCCATTCCCACACACACCCACATCACACACACAACACACTCACCACCACACTCACACACACAAACACAACACCCACACCCACACACAATAAACACACACACAACCACAAACCCACACACACCCACACACACACCCACACACGACACACACACACACACACACACACAACCCACACCCACGCACCCCCACACACACACAGCACATAGACCACACCTCACACACACTCACAACAAACACACACAACACTACTCCACCCCACAGCCACCCACACTCACAAACCCACACTCCACTAACTCTCACAACACACACACTCAAACACTCACCACACACCCAACTCACCCACACCCACACACAATTCCAGGACACACAACACACACACAAACAAACACCCACACAACACCCCCACCATCACTGACACACTCTCTCACCACTCTCACACACACACAACACACACACACGACACACAACAACTCAAACACACACACACCAACTCCCACCACAACTAAACACTCATCATCTACCCCCACCCCCCCCCCCACAACACAAACACACTTCTCACTCACACAAACATCAATATCACACCCACTCACACACACAATCACACAAACACACAAACACACACATAACAAACACCACTCACTCACAAACTCACACACACCATCAAAACAAACACACAAACAGAGTGAGAGCGAATATCTACATGAATACTCACACTCACACACACACAATATCTCAAAAACTAACTATATAACAATAAAATCATGTGAAGTGTGCTACTCTAACGGAACGCTAAAGGTAAATCTCTAACTATGGACTACACTATCATCAGGTCAACACGTCAATATATCACACTATCACTCCCACAATCACACACAAAAAGCAATAATTGTAAAACTCACCCACTCACACAACTCAAACAAACACAAACTATAAAAAAACACACACTCTCACTCTATCACAATCTAACTCAAACACTCCAAACTCTATCACTCTCCACAATAATCAATCGCACTCTCGAAAGCTCGATAAGACACCACCAAAATCCACCAACAATCACACCCAATACAACAACAAAACACACTCACAAACTCAAACAAACACTCATCCACACACACAATCACAATCACACACACCAATAATCAAAATTGCATTTCACCCACAACCACACTAAACACAACCACACACACACAAACACACAATAACACTCTA
>NW_028234426.1:39412096-39414596 GCF_977035675.1 Penaeus japonicus | reverse complement strand
AAAGGTAGATTCTAGTTAGTGGAGCGTCTTGATTATATGCCGATTAAAAATATTGGGAAACTTGCCAAGACGTCAAAGCATTTTTAGTAAGTTGAATGCGCATGGGGATTCACGTAGACTTTTGTAGTTCGAACAGGTTATTATGAGTATGTATTCATTATTTTGGGAGCACGCCACGTAAATGTTGCGCCGGTTGAAAAGCAACCTTAAATGCAGCACGAATTAGTAGACAAATAAAACTGAACGCAGTTGTCAAGAACCTCCGGATTTGTTATCACATTTGACTAACAAAAAACAAAAAACAAAAAACGGTGTGAGGGCGCTCGTATATGTGTTTTTTGTGTAAGTAGATAGATACCAGATTTTTTTTTTATGTTTTTGCATGAAGTGGATTATAATTACTGTATATGTTTCTGTACACATAGTGCGTGTGTGTGTGTGTGTGTGTGTGTGTGTGTGTGTGTGTGTGTGTGTGTGTGTATGTGTGTGTGTATGTGTGTGTGCATGTGTTTGTCTGTGCATGTACGTGTGTGTGTATGTGTGTGTGTGTGTGTCTAGATGTATGACCTTGTGGAACACGTCTTTCTGTGCGTGCATGCCGGTGCCTCTCGTTGTAGTGATGAATCAAACAGCATATCATTTGCAGGTGAAAAGGCAACATCAAGAGAGAAATTGAATGTTGCAAATTAAATGGACAAGAACCACTTAACATAGGTATTCCATCTATTGACTTTTATTACTGCCATAATGATTCTTTAAATTCAGGTTGTTTCACTGGCAATTGCATTTGTGAAAGACACGAGGACAGAAAGCAGTACGAGACCTTAAAAGTACAAAGTGACAGTTCTGTTTACCCATTGGTGTGTGTGTGAGTGCGTGTGTGTGTGTGTGTGTGTGTGTGTGTGTGTGTGCGTGTGTGTGTGCGTGTGTGTGTGTGTGTGTGTGTGTGCGTGTGTGTATGTGTGTGTGTGTATGTGTTTGTCTGTGTGTATGTGTGTGTGCGTGCTTGTGCTTGTACGTGCATGTGCGTGTGTGTGTATGTGTGTGTGTGTGTGTTTGTGCGTGTGTGAATGCATATGCAAGGTTATCTAAATGTATTTCTTTGTGCCTCCTCGTCCGCATCGCAAGAAACACGGATACACAGGGAGGAAGGGAGACAGGAGGGAGGGAGGGAGTGGGGGGGGGATCTTATCCAGACACCCCTTTTTAACCCAAACTTCGCGCTTAATTCACGGAAATTGGATAAAGGGAAGAAAAGTCGGTCCGCCGGAGTTTATCCAATCCCACGTAGTCGGTAGAGAATCGAGGCATGGGCGAGTGAATGAAATGGATTAACTGATGGAGGATTGGGGTTGATTAGTCAATCGAAGTAGATGTACAGCGAAAGACTGAAGTAGAAGAATTCGTGAATAAAGTAGAATGATTACTAAGTGAATGGACTAAACTAAAGAAGTAGTTGAATGAGTTAGCAAGTAAAGTAGATGGAATAATGAATAAATGAAGTAGATGAATAAGGATTTCAAGTAGACGATGTGAGCAGAAAAAAAATACATGAACAACGGAATATGAAACAAAATAATTCAAGAGTAGGTGAGTAAATACGGTAGGTGAATAAACCAACAGTAGATGTTAGATTAAGAAGGAAGAAAGGGAGAAAGAGGGGTGGGAGGAGAGGGAGGGAGACTGAGAGAGAGAGGGCTAGGTAGGCAGAAGAAGAGTAGAGGAGGAGGAGGAGGGGAGAAGAAAGAGAGAGAAAGGAAAATAGGGGAATAAAGATGAAAGAGGGAGTGAGGGGGGAGAGGGAAGGAGAGAGAGAAAGAGTGGGAGGGAGAGAAAAGGAATGAAGGAGAGAGAGAGAGAGATGTTAGGAGGGAGAAGGAGAGAGTGAGGGAAGGAGAGAGAGGGGGAGAGGGAGTTAGAGAATGAGAGGGGAGGAGGGAGGGGGATGAGGGTGGGAGATAGAGAGGAAGAGGGAAAATAATAGATAGATAGAGAGACAGATAGATATATGGATAGATAAAGACCGAGGTGGATAGATTGATAAGGAGACAGATAGATAGATAGAGAGGGAGATAGATAGACAGATAGATAGTGTGAAAAATAGATATGTCGCTAGGTAGATGGATAGAGAGGGTGCTAGGTAGATGGATATAGAAGGGAACAGATAGATAGAGTGGGAAATAGATAGAGAGAGTGAGAAAGAGAATAAGAGAGTATGAAAGTAAAAAAGAGGGGAGGGAGAGAGAGAGGAGGATGAAGTAAAGAAAAAGAGAGACGAGAGGCAGCGAGAAACAGATTATTCAAGATCAAACCCAAACGTACTCTCAAACACAGTACACTGTGATTTCTGATACAAACCTACTTCTTGATATGTATATATATATATATATATATATATATATATATATATATATATATATATATATATATATATATATAATATATATATATATATATATATATTATATATATATATATATATATCCTTTATCTCTGCAAT
>NW_028234426.1:39397608-39407608 GCF_977035675.1 Penaeus japonicus | reverse complement strand
AGATAATATCTAATTATATATATATATATACATATATATTATTATATATTATATTCACATATCTTATATATATATATTATATAAAATTTATATATTTATATTTTATATATATATATATATATATATATTATAAAATATATTTGTATATATATATAAGGTATATAGTATTTAGATTATATTATATAGATTATATCTATATATATATATTATTGTATGTATATATATATATATATATATATAAATAGATATATATATATATATATATATATAAAGAAATATATATATATATATAGTATATGGTTATATATATATATATTACAAATATATTATGTTATACATGTGATAGATGTATGTAATGTATAATCAGCTGTACATATATATATATATATACTATATTTATATAAAGTATATATATAAAAAATATATCTAGAATATATATTATATATATTTATATATATATCTGGATGTAAGGTTTATTTATATATAATCAAACATAAAATATATATATATCATATGCATAAATAGTAGGTATACATGTGCATGTAAGTATGTATGACAGATATATATTTATATATATTATATATATATATATATAGATATTAGAATATAATAACTATATTTATGCAATTTATATGAATGTATGAATCTCTATCTTATATGCCAACTATATCTGGTTAATATCTTGTGTGTGTATACGGTATATATATACATATATATATATATATATCTATATATATAATATATATGTATGTAGGTCACTATATATATATAATGCAAAATATATATGTAGTGTGTGTGTGGATAACGATATAATACTTATATAGATAATATATATAAATATAATAAGATAGATATATAGATAATATATATAGGTGTGTGTGTGTGTGTGTGTGTGGTGTGTGTGTGTGTGTGTGTGGGTGTGTGTATATATGGTGTGTGCGTAGACCGTGTGTGTGTGTGCTGTGTAGTGTGTTGTGTGTGTGTGCGTGTGTGCGTGTGTCGTAAATGTGTGTTGGTGTAAATTGTGTGTGTGTCTGTGATGTGTGTGTGAGTACGTATCTCTTATATATTATTTATAAAATAATATAGTATATAAATTATTATATATATATATATATATATATCTATATCTTATCATATATATATTCTTCATATATGTCTATAAAAGCCTATATATCTATTTTTTAGATCATATCTATATATATATTCTTGAATGTATGCCTATCTATACCTCTGTGTTTGTCTCATATATATTTATATATAGATAGTTCAGATATGTATATATATTAGATATATATATATTTTTTTTAATACAATATATTTAGATAGATTTATGTATGTATGCAGATAGTAGACATATTGTGAGTATAGATATATAGATTTATATATTTATATATATATATATATTCATATATGTATTATATAGAGATATATATATATTTTTTTTATTATACATATAGATTTAGATAATTATGTATGTTTGTATATATACATATGTCGTGTGTTTTATATATATATATATATATTTATATATAGAGAGAGAGCCTTGAGGAAGAGGTGAGAGAGGAGATGAGAGAGGAAGTAGTGAAGAGGGACGAGAAAGTAGGAGAGGAGAGATGGGTGAGAGGAGGAGAGAGAGAGAGAGAGAGAAGAGAGAGGAATGAGGAGATGAAGGAGTGGTGGATGAGAGAGAGAGAGAAGAGAGGAGGAGAGAGGGATGGAGAGAGGGGGATACGAGATAGGGATGAATGGAGAGAGGAGAAGAGGGAGAGATGTGGGAGAGAGGTGGAGGGAGGGAGGAGGGAGGGGGATGAGAGAGAGGAGGGGGAGGGAGGGGGAGGAGAGAGGGGGATGCGATCGATGAGGAGACGAGAGAAGGAGACGAGAGGAGGGAGTGGATTGGAGAGGAGGGGAGAGAGAGAGAGGAGTGAGGGAGAAGGAGACGGAGAGAGGGAGAGAGAGGGAGGAGAGAGGTGAAGAGATAGGAGTGAGGATGGAGAGAGGGGAGGATGGAGCGAGAGAAGGGAGGGAGAAGAGGAAGAGTAGAGATGGAGAGGAGAGAGAGAGAGTGGGGGAGAGTGTGAGAGGAGAGCGAAGCAGAGGAGGAGAGATAGAGAGGAGAGGAGGGAGGAGGGGATGAGGGGAGAGAGAGGGGAGAGGGAGGGAGAGTCGAGAGAGCTGTAAGCCAGTGGGAGAGGAAGAGGCGCGGAACGAGGACCGGCGGAGGGGACGGAGAGAGGGAGAGAGAGAGAGGGGAGAGGATTGAGGAGAAAGATTGGTGAAGAGAGAGGAGAGGAGGAGAGAGGGGGAGGGATGAGGGAGGGGAGAGGAGAGAGAGGGAGAGAGGATCGGAGGGGGAGAGACGAGAGAAGGGAGGGAGAAATGATGATGAGGAGGAAGAGCTTGAGATGTGAGTGTGGAGAGAGCGGGGGAAGCGGGGATGAGTAGGAGGAGGAACGAGGGAGGACGGATATTATTATTTAGAGAGGAGAGAGGAGAGAGAGCGAGAGGGGATGATATAGAGAGAGAGAGTCGCGAGCGAGAGGAGGGGATGGGAGGAGTTAGTGGGACCTGTTAGAGAGAGACGAAGGAGGGTGAGATGAGGATGGAGAGCGATGGAGATTGATGGTGGTATGAGGGGAGTGGGGAGGGAGAGATGGTAGGATAGATGGAGATAGAGAGGCGAGAAGTGGAGGTGTCGCGAGAGGTGGTGTATTGGGGAGGGATGAGAGTGTGTAGGGGGTGAGTGATGAGAGCGTAGTGACGTGAGAGAGAGGGGAGGAGGAGAAGAGAGAGGCGAGGAGAAGTGAGGAAGGGAGACGTTGAGAGGGAGGACGGTTGGGGAGAGGTTGGGAGAGATGAGAGAGGGTGGAGAGCGAGGGTTGCTGACTGATGAGGAGAGTGAGAGAGGGGAGTGGAAGAGAGTGAGGGAGGATGAGAGAGGAGAGGTGAGAGAGAGAGAATGGGTGGATGAGAGTACACGTGGGTGGGGGAGAGGGTCGGTAGGAGATGAGAGAGTGAGATGAAGAGTGGATGGTGAGGGAGAAGAGGGACGAGGGGGAGAGAGGCGGGACGAGAGAAGACGGAGAATGAGCAGGTTTGAGTGGAGGAAGAGGGTGAGGGGGAGGGAGGATGAGTGAGGAGGAGGACGATTAGGAGAGGAGGATGATGAAGGGAAGGTGAGAGAGAGAGAAGGGAGGGATGGAAGAGGAGGAGGAGATAGAGTAGGAGGAAGAGAGGAGAGTCGAGAGAGAGCGATCGGAGAGATAGTGAGGAGAAGAGAAGAGAAGAGAGAGGGAGTTAGGTGAGAGAGGGTGAGGGAGAGATGATGAGAGAGAGAGGAGGAGAGGAGAGAGAGAGAGAGGAGAGGTAGGAGAGGAGGAGAGGGAGAGATGAGAGGAGAAGCCGTGATGAGAGAGAGTGAGAGAGAGCGAGAGGAGAGGAAGGGATGATGGAGCGAGAGTGAAGAGATGGGGTGAAGAGAGAGAAAGAGAGAGGGGAGAGAAGTGGGAGATGAGGAAGAGAGTGCAGGAGAGGAGGGAGAGGGGGAGAGGGAGAGAGGGAGTGAGAGGAGAGCGGGAGGAGAGAGAGGAGGTAGAGAGAGAAGGACGGGGGAGGAGGAGATGAGGGGAGAGGAGGATGTGACGAGAGGGTGATGGGAGAAGGATAGGGACGAGAGGATGAGGAGAGGTGTGAGAGGGGAGAGGAGAAGAGGAGGAGAGAGGGGGGGAGGAGATGAGAGACGGGGTGAGAAGGAATGAGAGAGAGAGAGAGATGAGAGCGGGAAGAGGGAGATGGAGGAATGCTAGAGAAGAGAGAAGGGAGGAGAAGTGAGGGGAAGTAGAGACGAGAGTGGGGGTGAGGAGGAGATGGAGGGGGGTTGTGATGAGCGGGGAGAGAAGCGAGATGAGTGGAGTAGAGAGAGGTTGGGAGGAGAGGAGGAGAGGCGAGGCGATGACTGAGAGATGTGGAGAGAGATAGCTCGGGTGGAGGAGGGAGGAGTGTGATGAGGTGGGGGGTGGTGGAGTGGGGAGTAGTGGAGAGGAGAGGAGAGAGAAGTAGAGAGAGGGGGACGTGAGGTGTAGCAATGGAGGATGGGGGAGAGGATTGGTGGGGAGAGAGTGAGTGTGAGGGGGGGAGGATGTTGGAGGGAGAGGAGTGGAGAGGAGGAGGAGGAGGGGTTGAGGGAGATGGAGAGAAGGGAGAGACGGTGGAGAGCGAGGGTGAGGTAGAGAGGATGAGAGTTGGGAGGGGGAGACTGGAAGGAGGGATGGGAGAGAAAGGGGGAGGATTGGGGGGAGGAAGGGAGGGTAGGCGAGCTGTGTGAGGTGGAGAGAGGAACGAGATGGATGAGACAGTGAGATACGTCTCCCCGACAGTGAGGGTGAAAGAGGAGGAGAGGCGGAGAGAGTGGTGTGAAATGGAGTGTGAGTGAGACGAGAGGTGTGTGTGTTCGCAGGGATGGAGGAGGTGGGGGAGGAGAAGGAGTGTGAGTGGGGGGTGACGGAGGTGGAGAGGAGTGTGTATCGGGAGGAGAGATGGAGTGGAGTGTTGGTGGGTGAGGAGTTGTGTCTGAGGAGGGGTGAGTAAGGAGTGTGGGAGGGATGGGGTGGAGGTGTGTGTAGTGAAAGTGGAAGGAGGAGTTGATGGCTGTGGAAGAGTGGGTAGGGAGGAGAGAGATGAAGTGTTATGAGTAGGTGTGTGTGGTGGAGCGAGAGGTGAGAGGATGAGGAGTGTTTTGTATGTGAGAGGGGTAGTGTGGAGGGGAGAGAGTGAGAGAGAGTATGGGGGGTGATAGAGAGAGCGGATGAGGAGAGAAGAGGATGGAGAGAGAGGGGGGAGGGGGAGATGGATGGGAGGGAGTTGATGAGTTGATGGAGAGTGGTTGAGAGAGATGGAGAGAGAGACCGAGAGAGAGAGAAGGTGTAGACGAGGGGAATGGGACGAGCCAGGGTAGGGAGGGGACGTGGAGACAGGAGGGGAAGAGAGAGGAGAGAGAGGAGACGGGAAGAGTGAGAGAGAGAGAGTGGTGATTGATAGAAGAGGTGGGGATTGAGAGATGAAGAAGGAGAAGAGGAGAGAGGGGAGAGAGTGAGGAGGGAGAGAGAGAGAGGGAGAAGGAGAGTGAGTATGAGAAGAAGGGAGAGAGGAAGAGGGAAGAATGGGAGGGGAAGATGAGAGCAAGAGAGAGAGGTGAGAGGAGAGAGAGGGGAGAGAGTGGAGGAGAGAGAGTGGGGGAGGGGGAAGAGCGAGAGGATGTGAAGAGGAGAGAGAGGAGGAGGAAAAGAGGGAGAGCGAGGGAGGGGGAGGGAGAGTGAGAGGGAGAGAGAGAGAGAGGAGAGGAGAGGATGATGGAGGAGGAAGGGGGAATAGAAGAGGAGAGAAGGATGAGAGAAAGGGAGATAGTAGGGATGGACGATGTGAGAGAGGAGAGAGAAGAGAGAGAGGAGAGGAGAAGTGGGATGAGTGAGTGAGAGAGAGGAGAGAGAGGAGTGAGTGGCGGAGTGATAATGAGAGCGAAGGGGTGGGATTGAAAGGGGAGAGAGAGAGGAGAGAGGAAGATGGGGGGAGTAATTGAGACGAGAAGGTGGTGAGCGAGAGGGGAGTGGAGGAGAGAGGAGTGGAGAGGAGAGAAGAGAAGGTGGAGAGAGGGAGGAGAGAGATGAGAGGAGAAGGGGAGTGAAGAGAGGGTGGGAAGGGGGGGGGGGGAGGAGGAGGGAAGGAGGAGGAGGGAAGAGGAGGAGGAGGAGATGGACGGGAGGCAGAGGTGAGGAGAGGAATAGAGAGAGAGGGAGGATGAGGAGGGGATGGGAGAGCAAGACGGAGAGGAGGGGAGAAAGGGAAGAGACGAGATGAGAAGGTTGGAGGAGAGAGAGGAAGAAGAGAGACGAGGGGAGGAGAGGTTGAGAGGAGAGAGAGAACGAAGATGAGATGGAAGAGGAAGAATGACGAGAGAAGATGAAAGAGAGAGAGAGAGAGAGAGAGAGAGAGAGGAGAGAGAGAGAGAGAGAGATGAGAGAGAGAGAGAAATGCAATATAAATTATAATGGCCAAATATATATATACATATCTATATTTATATATATATAGATTTTTTATTTATATGATATATATATATTTATACTATATGTATAATATGTATATATATATTATATTTATATATCTATATTTTTTATATATATCTATGATATATGTATATTATATATATATATATGTATTATATGTATATATCTTGGATATAGGTAGTGAGATAGTTATATAGATTTAGATATTTGTATATAATATATATATATATATATATATACTCTCTCTCTCTCTCTCAAGAAATCTCCTTCTCCTCTCCTCACTCCTCCCTCTTCCCCCCTCCCCCCTCCCCTCTCCCCCTCCCTTCCTCCACCAAATTGCCTTGATTCCCACCTCCTTTCGCCCCTCCATTCCCCCGCCAAATAGATCACCGCATAACTTCCCTATCCCCTTCCGCCCCTTCCGCCCCTTCCGCCCCTCGCCCGTAACACCCACCTGACCAATCCTCGCCACCTCCCAATCCCCCACCAGATCCACAACCCTCTCCCTCTCCCTCTCTCTCTCCCTCTCCCTCTCTCTCTCTCTCTCTCTCTCTCTCTCTCTCTCTCTCCCTCTCTCTCTCTCTCTCTCACTTCTCTCTCTCTCTCTCCCTCTCCCTCTCGCTCTCGCTCTCTCTCTCTCTCTCTCTGTCTCTACATCTCTCTCGCTCTCCCTTCTCTCCTCCCCCTCTCTCTCTCCGCGCGCTCTCCACTTCATCTCTCTCTCTCTCTCTCTCTCTCTCTCTCTCTCTCTCTCTCTCTCTCTCTCTCCGCCCACTCTCTCGCCTCTTTCCCTCGACTAGCTAAAGAAGGGGCTTTGTATGCGTTATCCGCGAGGCCGGTCATCACGGGCGGCCTCTCCCGTGGGCGCGCTGGGACTTCATGAAGGGGCGCCGACGCACACGATCGTGAACAACATGAAATGTTACCGATACAACGGCTGGATCTGATTAACGCTGGGCCGCCTCGATTCTCACGCGTGCATACTTGTTTTTTTTTTCTTCTTCTTCTTCTTCTTCGTTTTAAAGTTTGAATATATATTTCTCTGGTTTTCTTTTTGTTTCTTTTGGATGTGTATGGTGTTTAGATACATAACTATGTACATATATTGCGTACATCAATACATACGTTCATACATTTTTATGAACATATAAACATTCATACATACTTACATAAATATACTCATTCTCACATTTATATATGCACACATACGTAAATATACATACACACATACATACATACATACATACATACATACATACATACATACATACATACATACATACATACATACGTACGTACGTACATACATACATACGTACCTACAGACAGACATATAAACTAACGTGTGTGTGATCTCTCACGCCCATTGACACTGTCATTCTTTTTATTCCGACTCAACACGCAATTAGTTATTTTTTGCCTCATCTAGATATGAGCTCCGTCTTCCGTTTCTTTCCGCGTGTGTTTGCGTGTGTGTTTGCGTGTGTGTTTGCGTGTGTGTTTGCGTGTGTGTTTGTGTGTGTGTGTGTGGCTCGATAGAGACGCATGTTTTTTTGTTTTTTTTTCCTCTTACTTTCTTTTCTTTCTTCCTAGTTTTCTTCTTTCTTTCTTTCTTTCTTTCTTGCTTGCATTCTAATTTCATCATCCTTTCTTTTTTCTATTTTTTTCTTGCTTTCATTCTTATTTCATCATCCTTTCTTTGTTCTTTCTTTCTTTCGATATTATTTTCATCTTTTATCATTTCTTCGTATCTTTCTTTTTATTTTCTTTCTTCGTTTCTCTTTCCTTTCTTTTTCCTTATTGTTCTTTTCTTCACAATGAGCTATCATTGTACCTTTCAATTCTTTCTGTCTACATTTTTATCTGTCTATCCCTCTTCCTCTTCCTCCCTTTTCCGCCTCCCCTTACATCTCCTTTTTCCTTTTCATCTTCCTCTCCCTTTCTCTTCCTCCCCATCTTGTTTTCCCTCTCCGTCTTTCTCCCCTTTTCCTTCTTCCTCTCTCTCTCTCTCTCTCTCTCTCTCTCTCTCTCTCTCTCTCTCTCTCTCTCTCTCTCTCTCTCTCTCTCTCTCTCTCTCTCTCTCTCTCTCTCTCTCTCTCTCTCTCTCTCTCTCCTTCTCTTTCACTTTCTCTCTCTCTCTTTCTCTCTATCTATCTCCGTTAT
The DNA here is from genome assembly GCF_977035675.1 of Penaeus japonicus. Lineage (NCBI taxonomy): Eukaryota > Metazoa > Arthropoda > Malacostraca > Decapoda > Penaeidae > Penaeus > Penaeus japonicus. The sequence continues at coordinate 39,399,380 of NW_028234426.1, read as the reverse complement.
CTCGGTCTCTCTGTCTATTAGTCTGTCTACCAATTTCCCCTCTCCCGTTCTCACTTCCTTTCCCCCCCTGTCCTATCCTTTCATTTCCTTTCCATTCACTTCCTTGCTCTTTTTCCCTCCTCTTCCTCTCACTGTCTTTTTCCTTCTCCTTCTCTTATCTATCTTCTCTCTCTCTCTCTCTCTCTCTCTCTCTCTCTCTCTCTCTCTCTCTCTCTCTCTCTCTCTCTCTCTCTCTCTCTCTCTCTCTCTCTCTCTCTCTCTCTCTCTCTCTCTCTCTCTCTCTCTCTCTCTCTCTCTCTCTCTCTCTCTCTTTCTCTCTCTGTCTTTTCCCTCTCCTCCTCCTATCTCTCTCTCTCTCTCTCTCTCTCTCCCCAAATGGTTTGTAAAGAGAATTTAATTGTTCTAACGAAAGGGAGCGTGATCGAGAGGATAGCTTTATAGTATCCTAACACTGTAGGAGCATCGAATACCACTTTGCTAATTGGATCTAGTTGCGATTTTGTTATACGATCGGTAGAATCTCTTTACTGGTCAACGGTGATTATAACTTAGGTTTTTCTCGCTTCTTTTGTTTTTATATGAATTTTCCTTTTGTTTATAAATGGAAAAGAGGGTTATCTAGTGTTTTGAGTTGTTGTTAATCCCATACATAAAAAAAAAGCAAACACAATCTCCGGAATTTAGGAATATAAGTCTTAATTATGAGGGTTTGAAATATTCGAAAATACAAAAAAAAAAAAAGATAATTCAGACAAAGAGCTTCAAGTGAGTATATAAAGTGGATTTTATATCTAAAAATATTCGGGGTTACTATAGTGATAGTGTCGCCCTTGCCTGATCGGATGCCCTTACTAACAGCAACTGTAGTATAGATAGAGCAAAGAAGGAAGACACAGAAAAAAAAAAAAAAAAAAAAATATGACGATGGTCTTTTCGCTTTACTGCTTCTTCAGGCCTGAAGTGAAAATGAAACGAAAATGTCTTCAGCATGTTCGGTAACTTTGCTGTTTTTTTTTCCCCTTCGTTGTTTCATTGACAGTTAGTAAGAAGGCTTCAAGTCGTCGGGATCATCTTCTAAAATCGATTTATTGATAAACAGATCATCAAATCAGAATGTCTAATGAAAGGAATAGAAAAATATATAAAACCATCAAGGGTTTTTCTTTTATACATACGTGTGTGTGTTTGTGTGTGTGTTTGTGATGTGTGTGTGTGTTTGTGTTTGTGATGTGTGTGTGTGTGTGTTTGTGATGTGTGTGTGTGTGTTTGTGATGTGTGTGTGTGTGTTTTTGTGATGTATGTGTATGTGTGTTAGGAAACATGAAAAGGCCTGGCGTAAATCGGGAATCATTCGGTTTGAGAGAAAACGTTTTGTTCGAGAACACACAGAAGTATTCTAAATAACGACACAAGTTACGACTAGAAAATAAGTTTTGAGAATAAAAGGTTTATATAAAAACATATATATATTATTAAGTATTACTTTCGTTGTATTAACCCTTAGTTTGCCCTTTACTGTTACTACCATCACCATAACTATTATCAATGCTAATAATCATACTTCTATTTCTACTTCGATTATTACTAGTAATACTTTAACTTACGATGATGATCATAATCTTAAGAACACTATCTACCATTTGCCCTCAACCCCACCCCACCCCACCCCCACCCCCGTCGGCCCTGACCCCCTCTTCTCCCCCGTCGGCCCTGACCCCCTCTTCTCCCCCGTCGGCCCTGACCCCCTCTTCTCCCCCGTCGGCCCTGACCCC
>NW_028234426.1:39382608-39385108 GCF_977035675.1 Penaeus japonicus | reverse complement strand
AACAAAATTTTCGTTGCCCAGGATTTTCTGATCACAGTGATAATGACCATGATAATGAAAATTACGCTGATACTAATATTCATGATGATAATGGTAGTTATAATAACAAAGGATAACAGTGTTGATAATTATGGTGATGATCATGATGACAAAAAATAGCGATGATTATAACTGGTAACATTATGATAATGATAATGATAATGAGGATGATAATTATCATGACTATCATAATAATGATCACAATTATGATAGCAATGATAAAGATTATTTTCATCATCATCATCATTATCATTACAGTAACAGTAATAATGATAGTAATTATTATTATTATCATTATTATGATTATTATGTTTATAATGATAATAACAACGATAAGAATGATATCGATAGCAAGAATACAATAGGAATTATAATGGGTGTCCTTATCATAACCATTATCAATATCGTTATTGTTTTCAAGCATTACGGTTAGTTTATCTCATTATTTTGATCATAAGTATTGTCATCATCATTACTATCATCACTATCATCAATTTCATTATCATTATTACTTTTATGGATGTCATAGTGATGAACTGATTAAAACATGACAATAGCATATTCTATATTACCATTTCATAAGCTTTTCTTTCATTCGGTGATGGCAACTGAAAATCATACATGCTTTTTTGTGGCGCTCTTCTTTTTTTCCACACCTTCCCCCACCCCCAACCCCACCACAACCCAACCCAACCCAAACCCCACCCCAACCCCAACCCCAACCCCAACCCCAACCCAACCCAACCCAACCCAACCCCAACCCAATCCAACCCAACCCCAACCCAATCCAACCCCAACCCCAACCCAACCCAACCCCAACCCAATCCAACCCAACCCCAACCCAATCCAACCCCAACCCCAACCCAACCCAACCCCAACCCAACCCCAACCCCAACCCAACCCCAACCCCAACCCCAACCCACTGGTATAGAGAGATATTGCAGTGTATATATATGTATATATATGTATATATATATATGTATATATATATATAGAGAGAGAGAGAGATAGATAGATATATATATAGCTTCGGCCCTGTATATTTCAGCATTTCAAATGGGCGTGTTTTCCTTGGTTCCCTCTCCTCTCTCTTTGCGTTATATACAAGATTTCTATGAACGTGATTTTACTAATGCCACCAAAGGATCGAATATAATACATGGGAAAATGTCTACTGTTATTTATACACCTTATTTACAGATGTGATATTATCTATTTCAAATGGGACCATATAGAGAGATTTAAAGTTAGACCTTGCGTAGAAAATTAATATTAGACCTTCCGTAAAAAATTGAGAATAGACCTTACGATGAGATTTGTGTTTAGACTATACACAGAGATGTAAAATTAGACCTTACACCAAGTGTCTGAAATCAGACCTTTACCTTAAGGATTAGAACTTCCGCAGATTTTATAGTAGATGAATATTTGAAGGCCCATTATCACTATAAATGCTAAGACCAGTTCCTTGGTTCGTGCAGGAAGATTTCCTGTATTCCCTGAAGCTCCATTCGCATCCGGGTGCTAACTAAATCTTAATCTTAAAGCTGAGCAGTATAAGGCATTTTACATTTTAAGAATTAACAAAACTAATGAAATTTGTAAGATTAGAGAGTACACTACGTATTCAATATTCTAGAAATGAATAAAATCCGTCATATATAATCGGATATTTTCAGACAATTCTGGTAGAATTTAACCAATTTATCCCTCTCCTCCGACGGGTGTAAAACGCTCCCAAAATCCGGCCGTGTTTCTCAAGTTCGCAAGGAAAAGTACGTAAAAGATACACATAAATCTCGAATTTACCAAATTTTGTCTTCTTATCTATTGTGAAGACAAAGTTTCACAAGAAGTTTCTGTTTACTCCTGTTAACAACTTCTTGTGAAACTTTGCACGACCAAGAACAAACAAAAGTTCTTTCTTGTTATATGCATATTGAATAACCTATTTTGCTCGTGATTTGTTCGAAGTCTCAGAAATTGCGTGCAGTGCAATATTTTATAAATTTAATCTGTAAATTACTCATTTTAATGTATAAATTTTATATAAAGCTGTCCGTTCTGCTCTCTCTGAAACATTTTTTTGACTTAAAGAACATGGTACAATGATTACGGCTCATGACCTAAAATTCAAAATGCAAGCAAGATAAAAGGGCAATCTCTAAGGAAGAACAACAACGCACTTGTAAAACGAATAAGTAGAACAAATTTTCCAACACGAATATAGAAAGTACTAAACTTGTAATACGAACTTTCAACACGAATAAACCTTGCAAAATGAACTTAAAAAAACGACAGGGTACAAACAACGCTGACGAGTATTGCTCACAGGCATAAATCTAATTAGCCATCAACTGAAAAACAAACACTGTAACTAAGCAAAATAAGAAACTCGAACAATGAATAAAGGACAAATGAATTACACGAAGACAATATGAAGAGACCTATGAATTAATCA
>NW_028234426.1:39352608-39362608 GCF_977035675.1 Penaeus japonicus | reverse complement strand
CCTAAAACAGGATTGTCCATACAAGATATTAAAATCTCACTCACGTATAAATATGAAGATTTTCATAATACACGTTTTTTGTGCTGAATAAATCTTTTTGTATAGATGAGAGAAAAAAAAATCCTATTAAATTCTAAAACTGGAATTTTATTGATATGATAATAAATAAAAATCTGATTATACTTTACTTTTACAATACTGGCACATTCATATAAATTTTCATCTAATACTAATAAATACATAACATGATGTATGCATATCACAACTCAATGAATATACCTTTGTATATATCTTTCTAGTACTGAAGTAATTACCATATGTGCATTTTTAAAAAATATCACTAATAATAATCCCTTCAATAAAAAATATATACATATCAATAACAACAAAAATCAGCACTCCATCACAAATGTGTGATTCCGAAGTGGATTATTATAAAAAAAAAAAATATATGATATACAAACAAACACTACATATGAACATATAATATGAAGGTGCCTGCAATATATACATACTGGAAATGAAGATAATTTAGCTGCCTCACAATTCATTCATTCATCAATAAATCATACCAACCATCAAAATAACTGTTCATCATCAAAATTCATCAATTCATCTTGACCCATCACTTGCTCTGTATGACTTCTCAGTCCTCAATTTCTTGGTCAGAAACTGGTTCCATTTCAGTCACTTGAAACAGAAAAACCAAGTGACCATAGCCTTCATTTAAGCATGAATGTCAACTACAGGAAAATTCCTTGATGTTATAAGGGATGCACACTCCCTCACGAGGGATTAAACAAAAAAAAAAATAAATAAATAATTAAAAAACATATCTGGGGTTATTTCTTCTTCGGATAATACTTGGCATCTTGAGATATACATATACCAGTTTGAATATATTAATCAATTTTAATAGTGAAAAAATGAAAAATTTTACTTCAAAAATTAATAAAACAATTGTTTAAAACATTATAGCAATGCAGAATAAAAACACAAGTTAAATACATTTAACTTTTTACTGCTATAATCATGTGATGCTTAATTTTCATCATATCACTTAATTGTCATTTTAGCTGAAGAAGGCCTATGTGCATATTCCAACTCATTTTTTTATGCAATTTTGAACTTCATAATATCTGGTCACTAACATACATTTACATAAATGACATTTATGGGTAGATCATTTATAAGTCCATTTTTAATTAATGAAATCATACACTCCTTTTCAGAGAAATAAAATACTCTTACAAAGCTCTGATCACTTGCTCCTTTAATAGAAAAATAATAATCCAATCACATCCTATCACATACAAAACATATAGGTAAAATCTAACAAATCAAAATACTCTTTACAGTTTAAGTAAGTCATCTTTGTTTATGAAAAAAAAACTTTCTTCAGTCACCATTTGCTCTCACATATCATCAATGTAAATTGAAAGACTCCCACTACATTTTATGAACTATAAAAAGTGTTTTCTTTATATAACCTGAAGTTTCTCTATGTCATTGTAAAATCTGCTGTTCCCCAATGACAGTTCCTAACCAAAAATACCCCTTTCAAAATTTTGAATGGAGCCAAAGGAAAATATTCCCTTCTTGCAATGCCCAGGAAAATATCTTATTATTATCCTGTTGGTATTTCCTATTATGTTAACTAGATGACAAATAAAAAATAATATATATAATGAATCTGATCCATTGGTATTCTATTCATTTCTAAGATAGTGGTATAAAATTCCAAAGTACTCCTGTAAAAGAAAAAGGAGTGTGCATCTACAAGGCATATTAATTCCACAATGCATACAAAAATCTTCTGAATATCATGTGAATATAAAGCTGGACTATATGTCAATGCACAAAATTGCATTCTAGACTTTCCAAACTAGCTCTACCAAATGATTTTTTTTCACTATTCTTCTATACATCTCATTTTATAAGTTCTTGTTTTTGTACAGATTAAGACTCCTCTTTTGTCAATGGTGTTCTATCATCAGTGTGGGTAACCAAAGTTTTGTTATTACTGTAGAGAGATATGAATTTCATGTTACTAAATAATGCAATAACTAACATAAAGGTACAGATTGCAAACATACATTCAGTTGAACTGATAATAGTATTATTGTGGACAAGCAGAAGACCAGCACACGTAATGATATTGGTTGGGACTCTGAACCAGTTCATGATGCCTGCTCTCAGATCCTCTGGAATGACCTGAGACCGCAGGTAACCAATTGCCGGGAAGTACATCCCAACACCCACCTCCAGAATGAGAAAAGCAAGGAAGGAGAGGTATAAGTTGTTGCTACTGGTGGAATAAATGCACAAAGACATGGCTACAATAGCCATCCCCACTGCCATCAGCAGGAGTTGCTCAGCTGAGTACTTCTTGGAGAAAAGCATAGAATATAAAGACGATCCAATCATGATGCACACCATGAAGCTTGCAAACACCATGCCAAGAGGAGGGTGGCCAGGCCCCAAGACAGGGGTCCACTGGAATACAAAAATATACATGTTGGCTTCAAATAGAGCCTGAACCACACCCAAGAAGAGGATGGAATCCTTGAACAGGATTGAGCGAAGACCCTCCATGCAGGACTTCTTCAGATCAATGGCCTGATTTCCATAGTTCTCTCTCCAGGTCTGCGAGATGATGAGACCTGCCATGATCAGGAAGGGGATAGCAAGCATGAAGGGCGCAACCGGTCCAAAGGATAAGGTCTCAGCAAAGATGTTGGAGAACACCCCAGCATTTATGGCAAGCATGCCATTCCAGAAGGTTGCTTTGGAGAAAGTCACTGACAGCCACTCACTTGGGAAATCATGTGTTTCTGTGTGTTCGTAAACATACCATGACTCAAAGGTTGAAAAGAGCATGGATGTTGATATGCCACCAAAAACCCTCCCCAAGAACAGCCAGAAGAAGCTTGAGCTGAGCTTGGTCAGGCAGCAGAAGGAGTACATTATGCAGAAGCAAAGGGCCATCTTCTTCCTTCCAAACCTATCAGCCAGGGGTCCTGTTGTCGTCCCAAAGATGACGCTGCTGGCAAAACCCACCACATAGAGGAGGGCAATCTGGTTGCTGGCATAACCATAGTGCTCGTACAGCTTGTAGACATATGGTCCCTGTAGCCAGTCAGAGAACAGAGCCATAAAGTAAACCAAGAAGAATGAATACTGAAATCTCTTGAAGTGAGGGTTATTGGCTGATGTGACTTGGCTCTTGGTCTTCAGGGAGAGGAAGTGCAGAGCCAGAGCCATAAGGGCCAGGAGGCTGAAGGAACCATAGATGAAAGCCTCCATTGTGGTAACAGTTCCCAACACTGGTAACTCCACAGAGTTCAGGGCCTGTAAAAGAAGACTAGCATGAGGAAGATGAAGGATGTCATGATACAGTAACTGTAGTAAGTTTTTACTTAATGATAAAGTTATAAAAATCAAAAGCACAATTATTTTCACAAAAAAAAATCAAGCTTTAAGAATATAACTTGTGTCCATTATTCAAAAGAAATATGTGCAGAATATGAAAAAAAACTTGCATCTGTTTATATGCTAAAATATTTGGGTAATGTTGAGCATCACTACCTCATTCTGACAACATTCTGGGTACATACAGGAATTCCTCCCAAAATAATAAGACCTTGTAAAAACTAAGTATGACATTATCACAATTTGAGACACATGGGATGCATAATCATTCCAAATATGTTTTTACCCAGTGAATCCACTATTTACTTCTGAAAGTGAAAGAATCAAGGAAGGAAAATCTCTTCTCTAACTGTACCTGTACCTGTACCTGTACCTGTACCTGTACCTGTACCTGTACCTGTACCTGTACCTGTACCTGTACCTGTACCTGTACCTGTACCTGTACCTGTACCTGTACCTGTACCTGCACCTGCACCTGCACCTGTACCTGTACCTGTACCTGTACCTTTACCTGTACCTGTACCTGTTTTTGTACCACCATCACCACAACCTCCACCACCACAATATTCACCATCACCTCCACCTTGACTACCACCACCACCTCCACCACCAACTCCACCACCTCCTCCACCTCCACCACCTCCATCAACACTTCCACCACCTCTAACTCCACCTCTTCCTCCACCTCCACCTCCACCTCCACCTCCACCACCTCCACCACTTCCACAGCATCCACTTTTACATGAGCCCCACCTCCACCTCCACCTCCACCTCCACCACCTCCACCACTTCCACAGCATCCACTTTTACATGAGCCCCACCTCCACCAACTCCACCTCCACCACTTCCACCACCTCCACCACCTCCACCACTTCCACAGCATCCACTTTTACATGAGCCCCACCTCCACCTCCACCACCTCCACCACCTCCACCACTTCCACAGCATCCACTTTCACATGAGCCCCACCTCCACCACCACCATCACAACAATGTGACTGAAGCATTTTAATTATATCTTTCTCAGAATTATATGTAATTCTGACAAAATTTAATCCGTCTCATTCATACCTGTATCTACATTTTTGGTGTTGCAGAAAATTTGAAAAAGCTCTAGGAAATATGAGCTTTACTAGAAAAGCCAAACAGATATCTCCTCTGTGTGTTAAACTGCAATGCATCAAGAAGTAATATCAACACAAAATAAAAAGGTGAGAGCTCTAAATATGGCTTAACCCATTCCCGACGGGGGAATTCTAGCCTTGAATGTCCAAATGCCGGAGCGTTCGAATTATACTAAATCAGATGGCTGGCACAAAGTCCACCCAACTGGGCAAATACACTGCACCAACCAAATACTTTGCACCATACAATTTTGCCAGTATACATATCTCCTAGAGAGGTTGCCGCGTAACTACCTCTTTCAAACGCCTTATGCAAACAAACACGCTTGCCTTGTTGCCTTTTCACTCCTGTTTGTCCAACAAAGAAAGTCGATACAAAGAAAAGCACTCATATAACTAAAGACTTTAAGCCACCGTGTTAACTACCTGCCTTCCTCTTGAGGCACTATCCCTTCTAGTTTGAAGACATTTGAAGTAAAATTACTCTTCCCTAGACCAAATCATGAGAATTTTACTTTTTTATAAATATGTTGGTATTGTCAGAAACTGTTGTTATCTTTCATGTTTCCAATACACACAGACCATTTTTACTTATATTCTGAACTGCATTATCTTATTCTGAAACATGCAACTCATTGCAATGCAATATAATTATTTTGAGGGAATGTATTATCTAAATGAATGTCAATGTTCTTAATTCTTCCAAAAAGAAGGAGAAATTCAAGAGGGGATGAAGCACTCACAAGAAATCTATGAGATTTACACAAGTATGTTTGTCATGGTCTTCATTAGCTTCAAAAGCCACTCAAAACCATGGCCATATCCCAGATAACAATAATATAAAATTCACTGATGAGAGTTGAAGGTTGCACTTTTATTTGGAAACTTACCACTTCCTACAAATCAAAACACTTGAAATAAAGTTTGTGTATATCGCAGCACACAACAGTATATAATAAAACTTTTCTATTACAAAAAATAAATAAAAATATAATTAAAAATATAGTAATGCTATGGCACTCCAAGTAAGCGTGTAGAAATACAGAACAAAAAAATCATTTTCAACACCAACACACTCAATAAAAAATTCCACAATGCAGCACTATGCACAATTCTTACCCCCAGAGACCCTGGGTCAGCAGCTGCTTCATTTCCTGATCCCTCAGACATGTTACTTCGTCTGCTGCAGGTGAGAGAGTGAGGGAGAGTCAGGGTAACTACAACATATGTACCTTCCACACAGGTGTGCCAGACAGGTGGGGGTATATGAGGAGGGGATGGGGAACATGTGCAGGTGAGAGAGAGAGAGGGAGAATTTTTATTTCTTTCAAGTTAATATATACACAAAAATATTCTGAAAAGAATATAAAAGGATGCATGATGCAAAAGCAAGCATAATACATAAACAAGGTACACAAACTGACCCAAATCAGGACTAAGTACTGGTATATATACATATATTTTTATACAAGATGATGCTATACCATAAACAAATAAAAACAAAGATGTACAAAGGGTGCTCACCTCTATGAAGTGCTTTTGATTTTACAATGTATAAAGTACACATACATACTACTAGGAAAGAGAGACACATCAAGAAAGACAGAGAGAAAAAACAGCAACTAGCCAAGTCTACAATTTCCATGTCCATATATTTGCATCACACACACACACACACAACACATGTTATCAGGTTCAAGTGTCTTTATTTTATAAGAGCAATAATCATAAAGTGGGAATGAGGGGGGGGGGGAATTATTCACCTGAGTCAGACAGGCACTAATATTCCCATTAGAGAGCTTAAAAAAAAATTAAAGGTGCATATTTATGGAATGCAAGCAAAATAAACACCTGGAATACTGCTATATTCATTATTCATGATTCTTCTTGTAACTGTTTACCTCTTGTCATGTATATGAATAAAAAAAATAATTACTAACACATATGCATACATTGTTGGCATCATACCAAAATATGATCACATATATTGAACCAAAAAGATTAAGTAACAGTATATGATCACATATATTGAACCAAAAAGATTAAGTAACAAAGAAAAAGCGAAAAGTGAATTGTTATCATGAATAATTATGTTGATAAGAAAATGAATCTAATTATATATCAGTAACAGCATGATTTACAATCTTGATCAAATTATTTTCATCTATTGTAATTAGTAAAAGAAATCAATGATTATAATCAAAATCACTTTAACCCACTGCAGACGGGTGTCATGAATACATGACATTTGGGGGCTTTGGATCTATCTGTTCCTTTATTGTACTATGAGTGAGTAATGAGTGAGTTTTGATGATGACAATTGCAATTATAATTACTATAATTGCTGCAATATAAACCCAATGAGTACGGGCGTCATGGGATACATAACGGCACTGATTAGGCTTAACCCATTGCATACGGGTGTCAAGACATACATGTCATCACCAATTAGGCATAAGATATGGGTGTCAATGCGTTCATGACGCAACATCAGGATCTGCTTACAGTTGAAGTATGCACACAGTCATAAAGTATTACACCTGTAATGGCGCTAGCTCTAGAGCTACAGGGTTCCAAAGTGAGCCTAAACTCACATTTTATGATGTATTTATGGAAAAATATTGTTTGGGCTAGTCTGCGCTACCTGGAGAGTGGAGAAAACCTTTTCCCCATCCCTCTAATTTTCAGCCGAGTGTCGTAGACTGCCCACTTTGATGACCAGTTATGTCGGTAGGCGCCCCATCGGCAATAGGTTAATTAAAAGACTGGTGTCAATGCACATATGACACAACATCGGGATCTGCTCACAGTTGAAGCGTGCACAGAGTCATAAAGTATTATGGCTGTAACGGTGCTAGCTTTAGAGCTAAACGGTTCCAAAGTCAGCCTAAACCCACATTTTGTGATCTATTTATGGAAAAATATTGTTTAAGCTAGTCTGTGCTGCCAGGAGGGCATAGAAAACACTTTCCCAATCCCTCTGATTTTCAGCCAGTGTTGCCAGCATCGTAAACCACCCATCCTGACTGCTAAAATCCAAAACCTAGATGGCACCACTTTCACACCCATCCATGGTCTTTAGCAAGCACTATCTTTAGATAGCGATGGCACACAGCAAGTTTTCGACCTTTTACTCTAAAGTACCGGTGATGAAGGATGTAGGATGTACAGGCAGAACAAGAAGAGGAAGGTGACTCAAACCATGCCCAGTGTCTACAATGTGCCCCTGTGACAGTATGATGCCTTATACTGTGGCATTAACAGTCATAAGCACAGGTTTCATTCCTCTTCCCTACCTCTTCATGTTATCTTCATTGTGGATGGTTATATTGTTCTTATTGGTTCACAACAGTACACAAATACAAAAAAATTAAGTTACTTTTTTCCTCCCATAAAATTGCAATACTTCTATCACATTAAATGTAAAGAAAATAATGCAGTGATATGGACCCTATACTACAATTTTAGTCAACTGCAGCATTGATAGAGCCTGTCATATGATGCATATAAGTCTCTGAATACAATAAAATAAAAAAAAGGAAAAACACAAAAGCTGGCTCTAGGTTTACAATGAATGACTGAAAGAGAGAGGTAAAATTCAAGGTATGCTGCGTGACACTGCCGCACTCTGAAATAAAACCTATCCTGGAGACTGGGCAAGCAAATCTATGACTGTTTGCAATGGGTTAAATAAGACATACTAGAAAAAAATTAAAAACAAAGCGAGGCAGCTTCACACAACTTACATTGACTTTTCCCACTCTCTTTTAGTCACTCATTGGAGAGCTAGAGCCATTTTTGTGTTTTATTTTTTGTGTGTTTTACTGTATTTAGAGACTTATATCTGTATATCACAGGCTCTATCAATTCTGTAGTTGACTAAAATTGTAGTTCAGGGTCCATATCAACTCATTTTTTTCTTTACACTCAGTGTGATAGAAGTATTACTGTTTTAGGGAAGAACAAAATGCAAATTTATTTTTTCATACTTGTGGGTGCCATAGTACAAGGCATACATCTGCACAGCACTTGTAGAGCAAGATGTCAGACAACTTCATCTGCAGCACTTTAGAGCAAGAGGTGTGCTATGTGCCATTGTTCTATAAAGATAGTGCTTGCTAGAGACCGTAGATGGGTGCCATTCAAGGCCCTCTTTCCTACTGGTGCTAGAAGGAAGAAAGTGGTGCCGTTTAGGTTTTAGATGTTAGGTGAAACTTATTTTGCTTAATATTACGGCAGTTATAATCATCATGACTGCCATTGTCATCATCACTCACTCATTACAATAAAATAACACAGTGATCCAAACTGGCCCATTGTCAGGCCAGAGCTCCTGCGTTATGGTATGACGAAAAAACACATCATCGGTTGTTAACCCCTTCAACACGATGACGCGTATACTGCGTCCTCGCAGCGCACGCGTCAAATCCGAGGACGCGCATACTGTGTCATGGCTGAGTTCTGGTGGAATTGAGTTTTCTTTCTTCCGGATACTGTACGAGATCTTTCAGAATAGAGGTCGGATATGATACGATATATTACTTGACTTTCATTATTAATAATTTATTACATAAGAGTGGGATTCGCTTATACCAGGGGAGGCATTGATGGGCCCTGCTAGCAATCATTTTATTATTTATTTATGGAACATTATATACAAATATAAAACTTATTATGATTAGTTTACCATACTATTTCAATCGTTTTCTTTGGTCATCTGAGTGAGGCCTCCCACCAAGGTCACTCTTTCCATCTTCCTCCCAACCCATGTAAATAACTTGTCACATGCATATGGGGAAAGAGGTTAACTATGCATATTTTGATATATAACACATGATGATTATGTTGAGGTTTTGGCTATAAACTTGTAGAGGTTTTGGCTTAAAACTTGTCATATTCAGTAGCAACGTTTAAAATTTGGCACGCGCCGGCAGCTCGGATACGGCGCGAGGAGCGTTTTCTACTGCCCGTAGTGAAGGGGTTAATGGGTTAACTCTATAATATAGTATAAACTCAAGAGCTGTTTAGAATTATGCTTCAGTTTACTGAAAATGAGTTTGACTAGACCTCTCCCTCATTATTTAAATGGCCAGTAGGGTGATCAACTTGGTAAATTGATCATCTACTTAAATTACTATTTAGTTATTCTTTAGCCCATTCGCGCCGGATGACGTGCTGTCACGTTTCCTGATTTTTGGGTCAGATGCCAGCGACGAGATATTTAGTCAAGGCCGGTACACCAGGTGAACGAGTGGACAGCCCAGGCATTTTTCAGCAATTATGTTTATTGTTTTCATGAATCTTGTGCTACTTTATTCTAAGAACTTCTTTTCAGTTCAATTTAACAAAGATTTATTAACCCAATGATGACGGTGTGTCACACCCGTGTGACACGGCTAAATGCCTGATGACGGGGCGACACACCATGTGAAGTTCCTGATGCAA
>NW_028234426.1:39340108-39342608 GCF_977035675.1 Penaeus japonicus | reverse complement strand
ACATCTCCCCTTTTCTATTATTCTATGGGATAATCAGCCGTAATGTATGTGTGTGTGCGTGTGTGTTTATATATATGTATATGTATATATATATATATATATATATATATATATATATATATATATATATATATATATATATATATGTGTGTGTGTGTGTGTGTGTGTGTGTGTGTGTGTGTGTATGTATATGTGTGTGTATATATGTATATATATATATATATATATATATATATATATATATATATATGTGTGTGTGTGTGTGTGTGTGTGTGTGTGTGTGTATGTGTGTGTGTGTGTGCGTGTGTGTGTGTGTGTGTATGTATATGTGTGTGTATATATATATATATATATATATATATATATATATATATGTGTGTGTGTGTGTGTGTGTGTGTGTGTGTGTGTGTGTGTGTGTATGTGTGTATATATATATATATATATATATATATATATATATATATATATATATATATATATATATATATACACATACATATATATATATATATGTATATATATACATACACACACACACACACACACACACACACACACACACACACACACATATATATATATATATATATATATATATATATATATATATATACACCACCAGTTAAGGACATACAATCTGCTTAGAAATACGGCGCGAAAGAAAGACCAATCAACGAGTTTTGTGTAAACGCCCATGACGTATGGCTTTTTTTTCAAAAGTTTTGTTTAGTGAAGATAAGGCTAGTATTTTTTTTATAGGGATATGATATATATCAAACTCCGAAACCGTTGAAATCTAAAAAGGAATGCTACATTCGAAAAGCCGAAAAGTAACTTGTGTATGACTGTTGAGTCAAATAGAAAATAAAACTCAAATTAACCGGTCCCCGCAATATTATAAGCCCTCTTGCTGTGGATATGTAAAATAGGGTAAGTAAGGCTTACTTACGTAGGTCGAATGCAACCGCTTTCACAACCTATTCATTTGTGTCTACCAGCCATATTCTAAGTCCCTAAGCGCGCCGTGTACATGACATGAACATGCCGCGATTCTTATTCTAGAAGCGCGGGTTCGCGGCAAAAGCGTGGCAAATTCGTGGCAAATGCGTGGAAAGTATTGGAACAATCGTGGAAACTCCGTGGCAAGGGGGTAGGCTTGTCACGATAGTTACACGAGTGAAAAAAATCATATTTTTACTGTACTTTTTCTTACCAATACTTCATATGAGCATACTACGTTTGAAAAGTAATACCTATATTGGTTATATTAGGCATCATTGTCCTAGACACGGATTACAAACTCTTTTAGGAAAACATGGATTCTCTGCTGATTTTGAGTTTGTTTACCTTTTGGCGGACTTTTCGAAGGAGAGTGAAGTTAAATGAATGGTAAAAGTAGTCAGGGACGTAAAATTAAAGCATATAATTATATGAAATATGTATACATTAAATCTATATGCATGATATATTAAAAATGCGCATATATGTACAGTATATACAAAGATAAAATAAGGAAGATCTGTTCATAAACACACGGTCCCTCACATCCCGTTTGTTTTGATCGAGCGTAGAGTGAATTACCAACAGCGCGTTCGTGAAATGGTTGTCAATTCTTTAACTAGGAACAAGTACAACGACTGATTCATACCAAAATTGAATTATCTTATGTTAGTGCTACCTATGATTGTAGTTTCTCTTATGAATTTGTCGTGTGGACAGTGCCATTCATCCGAAACATGTTAATAAGTGGGTTAACTTTGGAACGGTTGGTAAACCTGAAGCAGTTGACGCAAACGTGCCGCGCTTTTGCGTCCTAGATTACCGCATTCGTTACATGAACACGACATGGACATAACATGAACATGACATGGCCACGACACGCAGAAAACGTTATAGAATACGGCTGTACGAGACACTGGCTTCTAAGGTCTACAGTTTACATATTTCATTTTTCTTCAGACCTTTGTTTCTGTTTTCAGGCTTTTTAAATTGTTTTGCGGACTTTTCATGTGTGATGTCCTCCAGTATTCATCAATTCCAAGCTCCACAAACTACACAACTATTAATGCATACATTATCTTGAAATACGAATGAAAAACGGTTACCGATGATAGATATAATAACGACCGAAATATCTATTAGAATCTTTGTTGTTCGTATATTAGAATAATAATGAAATGTCAAGATTCAAGTGCCGCCATTTAACATTTTCTAAATTTTCGTAATTTCTGTTTTCAATCATTTACCTAATGTACCATGTACTACAAATAAAGTGACATTATCATATATATTGTATTTATAATAGTCCTAGTGTTGGACCATTTTCTTTGGTGGCTACCTTTTTTACAAGGTCAACTATCTTATATCTATCTATCTATCTTTCTAACTATATATATCTAGATATTTATCTATCTATCTATCCATCTATCTATATATACATATATATATATATAATATATATATATATATATATATAGATATTATATATATATATATATAT
>NW_028234426.1:39328319-39333319 GCF_977035675.1 Penaeus japonicus | reverse complement strand
TGCCTTCCTTTCTGCCTCCAAGTCTCACCTACTCCTCCCTTCTCCTCTTCCTCTTCCCCATCCTCTTGTTCCTTTTCCTCCTTTTCCTTTCATCTTCTCCTCTATCTTCTCTTCCTTTTCCTCTTACGTCTTCTCCTGTCCCTCCTCTTCCTCACTCTCCTCACCCTTTTCCCCTTCTTTTCCTCCTCCTCCTCGCTCTCCTTCTCCTTCTCCTTCTCCTCCTCTACCTCCTTCTCCTCTCCTCCTCCTCCCCCTCCCCCATTCTAGAATTTCCACGCCGATGACTTCTCGCGGCAGAAACTAAATCGCCTGATTATTAATTAAGAGAAAAAAAAGGAAGAAAAAAATACGCCGTTATTTTTAGCAACGTATGTCCGCCGAGCCTTCGCGCACCTTCGCAGATTGAACGCACATTCCTTTGGTGTGTGTGTGTGTGTGTGTGTGAGAGAGAGAGAGAGAGAGAGAGAGAGAGAGAGAGAGAGAGAGAGAGAGAGAGAGAGAGAGAGAGAGAGAGAGAGAGAGAGAGAGAGAGAGAGAGGGAGAGGGAGAGAGGAGGGAAGGGGGTTTATGGGTAGAGGTAGGGCTAAGGCTAGGGGAGAGAGAGAAACGAGAAAGAGAGAGAGAGAGAGAGAGAGAGAGAGAGAGAGAGAGAGAGAGAGAGAGAGAGAGAGAGAGAGAGAGAGAGAGAGAGAGAGAGAGAGAGAGAGCGAGCGAGCGAGCAAGCAACATGTGAGTGCGCTTCCATTTTTTCCCCTCACTTCCACAGTATATATTACCCGTTGAACCTCGGCGGTGATATCGATTACGTGCCCCGATGTCTTCATTCTTTTCCCCTCTTCCCTTTTATCACGATTATTCTTCTCTCGTTATCGTGTTTTTTAAATCGTTCTCACCTTCTTTCGTTATCATTCTCCTTCATCTCTTTTCTGGCATTGTCTCTTTTGTTGTTTTTCTGTAACTTCGGATTTCGCGTGGGATCATGATGCACCTGTTGCCTGCTTGTTTTGTTTACGTTTGGCGATGTTCTTGTTTGTGTCTATTGTTCTTGTTGTCTTTTATTTATTTTTTCTTGTCAGATTTACATTCTGATTTGCAATATGGTTCTTGTTATTGTTATTATTGTGATTATCACTTTATGTTTAGATGTTTTTGGGGGTAGAGTGCGTTGAAACACAATCCAACGCTATTAGTGTCACATCAAATGAGATTAATGAGGTAGTGGGTATCGATATACGTGTTTTTGTTTTTGTTTTCGTATATGTATATATATGTTTTTTTTGGAGGGGGGGGGGGTCATTGATCATTGCACATTATTCTGGGTTTATTTATCTTTACTATTGTTTGGCGGCTTCTTCCTATCCCTCTCCCTCTCCGTCTTCGTTTTCCTCTCTCTCTCTCTATACCCCTTGCTTTACCCCCCCCCCCTCTCTCTCTCTCTCTCTCTCTCTCTCTCTCTCTCTCTCTCTCTCTCTCTCTCTCTCTCTCTCTCTCTCTCTCTCTCTCTCTCTCTCTCTCTCTCTCTCTCTCTCTACCTATCTCTGCCTCTCTCTGCCTCTCCCTCCCCTCTCCCTCCCCTCTCCCCTTTTCCTCCTCCCTCCCGCCCCTTTCTCTTCCTTTCTCTCCCTCCTTTTTGTTTCCTGCAACAAATTCCATGCATAACTTACAGCAGCAACAACAACAACAACAATAATAATAATAACAGACATTTAACATTCAACATTCATCGCCGTTTATGCGAGTCTCTCAGACCTGGTCGTGTCCAGCAGGTATATCAGAAGCAGTATCTGTTCGCTGTAATAGTTTTGTAACCTTTTCCTGTAAGATTAGAGGGACGTCGTGGATATATTTTTTGTTGTTTTTGTTGTTGTTTAAGTGAGAGTGTTGCAAGGTTAAACTGTTTGTATGTTTTCTGTTGCTGCTAGTGTGCGAAATCAGCTGTTACTTTGGGTTCTTGTGAGGATTCGGTTGTCACTTGTTTCGGGTGCGTTTCCACTGTTCGCGGCCGGGAATGCGCGCAAGGTTAAGGCGAGGGCCACTTCCGGCGTTTAATTTTTTTTTTTTTTTTTTTTTTTTTTTTTGTGCGCTTGGTTTTATCGCTCGGGAAAAGGAGGGGTAAGGATTATGCGATTTGAGTAACGCGAATGCTAGCGCGGACTTAAATAGGCGCCTGCACGCTCGCACGTGCACGTAAGCACATACACACACACTCACATATACACACACACGCATACACACACACTCGCATACACACACACACTTGCATACACACACACACACTCGCATACACACACACACACACTCGCATACACACACACTCGTTCGCATACACACACTTGCATACACACACTTGCATACACACACACACACACACACACTCGCATACACACACACTCATATACACACACACTCGCAAATACACAGAAACACACTCACACACACTAACACTCACTCACATTCACTCACATTCACTCACTCACATTCACTCACACACACACACACACACACACACACACACACACACACACACACACACACACACACACACACACACAAAAACACACACACACACGCAAACACACACACACACACACACGCAAATACACAGAAACACTCACACACACTCACACACACTTACACTCACTCACTCACACACACACACACACACACACACACACACACACACACACACACACACACACACACACACACACACACACACACACACACACACACACACACAAACCTTTACCGTTTATCCCTTTCACCCTCGGTATATTTCCCAGTATCTCTCTCGCCCTCCGTTTATCCCCGTTGGTCTCCCATTCTCTTTTTATTTCCGTTGCGTTGAGTCTAACCCCCCCGGCCGACACCCTTGAGGGAGCGAAGGCGGGCAGTCACGATGAACAAACACGTTTTTTTTTTCTCTCTCTCTCTATTGGTTCCCACACACACATGAACACACAGGTGGGTGTGTGTGTGTGGGGGGGGGGGTCTTTGGCGTTGGTGAACTCTTGCTTGGGCATTCTTTCCTTTTCTCTCTCTCTCACCTTCTCTATCTCTCTCTCACCCTCTCTCTCTCTCTCTCTCTCTCTCTCTCTCTCTCTCTCTCTCTCTCTCTCTCTCTCCTCCTCTCCCTCCTCTCTCTCTCTCTCTCATATATATATATGTATATATATGTATATATAGATATACATATATATTTATATATATGTATATATATTTATATATATATATAATATATATATATTAATATATACATACATAATACATACATATATTTTATATATATATACATACATATACATATACATACAAATATATATATATATATATATATATATAATATATATATATTATATATATATACAACATATACATATATACATACATTATATATATATATATATAGTATATATATATATGTATGTATATGTATATATATATATACATATACACACACACACACATATACATATACATAACATACATATACACATAACACACACACACATATACATATATATATATATATATATATATATATATATATATATATATATGTATGTTATGTATGTATATGTATATATATATATATATATATATATATATATATATATGTATATATAAAATATAATATAAGTATATATACACACATACATATATATATATATATATATATATATATATATATAATATATATATTTATGTATATATTATACATATACACACACATACATATATAATATAATATATATAATATATATATATATATATATCTATATATATATAAATACATATACATATATATATATATACATATATATACATATATATATATATAATATATATACATATATATATATATATATATATATATATATATATATATATATATATATATGTATATGTATATATATATATATATATATATATATATCTATATATATTGTATATGTATATATATATATATATATATATATATATATATATATAATATAATGTATATATATATGTATATATATATATATATATATATATATATATATATATATATACATACATATATACATACCTATATATTATGTGCATTCGGCGTATGTATCGATCTGTGTGTCTGTTCATCTATCAGTCCGTCTGTCTTTCTGTCAGCCTGTCTGCCTCTCTTCCTGTCTTTGCATGTGACCAAATTACACTCAGAAAAGCGTGAAAGCTCTTTCGTGCGACAGCGACAGAAGCACCGACAGGAGACACGCCAGGATACTCATCGTAATAGCGCCCCCCCCCCCGCCCCCTCTTTTTACCGATTCCCTTCTCCCCCCCTACCCTTTGACCCTACCCAAACTGTCCTCCCCCTTCCCTTTACACTTTCACACTCAGGACTCTCTTTGACCTCCCCCACATCCCTATAACATCCGAGTAATCCCCCCCCCCCCCGTCCTTCAAACTTCTCATAACCCTCCCCCCACACCACCTTCCCACCCCTCCCCCTCCCCCCACTCCCCACTTCCCACCCTCCAACCTTATACTTGCAGTTATCAGTATCGACTCGGCTTATCATATTATCGCACAGAAAACGCGTTGATAAGCTCAGTCATGCAAGGAAGGAGTTGCATGGTTGAATATGTGTGGATGCACATCAACTATGCATCAGTTCATGCATGTACACTTCCATACTTATTCACATAGGCGCGTGTATACATACATATGTGCAGTCTCTTTCGTATACATGTAGGAATGCGGGTATACGAAATCAAAAGACGTATTTACGTGCGTACGTGCGTCTCCTTACATACATAAATCCTTAGACTTGCTGGCGGATACATATGCCTATCTGGCGATATTCCCACTGTACGTTCTCTCCAATTGGCTTTTTGACATAGCTGTCATTAGAGGATGGATATCTGCTGTCATATATCCGTGACTTCTCTGCCGCTCTCTACGCTTATCTTATCTTTCTTTTTTTCCTCCCTACCCCCCCCACCCCCCTTCTGTGTTTCTTC